>NC_069500.1:619439988-619751238 GCF_027579735.1 Bombina bombina | reverse complement strand
GCACACAACCAGATGATGAGAGATCTATTACCTTAGCTCAGGGGTGTCAAACTCATTTGAGTCGCGGACCATTTTCCATAAAAGTGCAACTCACGTGGGCCGCACACTACCTACATATCTTGCCATTACGAAATAAGCAGTGACATTTGCTATAACTGCATACATTTCAAAAGATTCTGTTCTGTAACTCATAATGAACTTATTCTGGCTTGATGAAACGCACTCTAATGCTTTTAAGAGAGTGACACATACGCTCCATCTGTTTGCCCTCCCACAGAGTCTGTGTTATTTTTTTTCTCTAGCAGCCCTGTTCCGAGTGTGCTCACAGTTTAGCATACGCATGCGCATAGTATAACATTTGCTCGCCATTATAAACAGTGGATCACAATGATTTTGGCATAGCGACCCACTATTTATATAGTGATAGACATTTACTTGTTGTATATACAGTAATAAAAAATAAATACATATAAAATATATATTTATCAAATATAAAGTATGAGATTTTAGTTAAAGAGAAAATTATGTAAAGGAATGGGCACAAATGATGCGTGAAAGCAGTGCTGCCATAGTAATGAACACATATAAAAAGTGCTGCATGTGTCAAATAAATCATTATGCACTTATCTCTGTTACTCGTTAAAAACGGAGGGGTATTAATGATCTCTCTATCATAGTTCAACTGCTCACTATACAGCAAGTGGATCGCAATGCCAGAACAAAGGGATACAGTCATTATAATAGAGAGCTGAATGGAGCTTGCACGTATGCGCATCCCTAACAGTAAGCGCGCTCGCTCTTTAAGTAATAAGCCTGTTATAATTTTTATTAATCATGGAGGTGGCCGTACAACAGAAGTGCTGTCTAAAGCCAGCTTTTGTGGGGAGCATACAGCTAAACTACATCCCTGGGCTCTGTAGACCTTTGTTTCTCTAAATGTAGTTTATGTACTCCTAGGGGTAGGTGAAGCACTGGCAAGGGATACTCCATGAATCTCTTTAATTTCAGAAGTCCTTCTCAGTTCTACCCTAAATAAAACCTAGCAGGCTGGATAGTTGCTCACACACATCATGTGACTGACTCATGTAGTGATATCCTGAATCTGTCTGGTCACACACATTTGAGGACTTTTGTTGAGAAAATGTAATATAAAGTATGCAACAGGGAAAGTGCCAGGCAAAGGGCATAGAAAAAGTGTGCTAGATATAGGGCCACTGTAAGCTATCATGAGGAAAATATACTATGGTGACATGTACCAGATAAAGTGTTCTATACCCAAGTATGCCCCAATGGCAGGAGCCTTATAAGCAGTGTTTGTGATGAAGTTAGATGCAGTATTATTAACATGAATATTACTTCCCTCATCATATATGTGTTTTCTCTGCAAGTCTATTTATTTTCTGTTGTAATATTTCCAAACATTTGCGTTCAGTAAAACTGGATTTTAAAATAAATGTATAAAAACAGAAAAATATATCTAATATCAATTTATCCCATTCTGGGGTATACATGACGGCCTTATCATGTTTCTGTTTTGCAGTTGCGGCACTTAGGACATACATTTACAACTGTAGGGTTACTTGCTACAAAACATTTGAGAAACACTGCTGTAGAAGACCAGGAACGTTGGCTCCATAACTGACACAATAGGGAGGCTGATGAGACTTCCACGCTGAGCACTTAGAAAGGTTTGGTTGATTCAGAACTTTTCGAATAGATGGTGCAGAACAATTTCAAGGATTACATTTCCTATAAAGTCATTTTTTTGTATATGAAAAATATGGTAGAACTTAAATGGAGTGAGCCAAGCACAGTCCTGAAATACGAATATTAGCTGTAATCAAAAGTGACTGGTTAAAAAAAATCCATAGGTCAAGTAAGTCTGCACAGTCACACTAATTACTAACAGAATTTTGTTACAAAAGAATCTGATGAAAACTGCAAATAGTATATCGTTCAAAAATGTACTACCTGTTTTTGGATTCTTTATTATAATCCTGAATAGATATAACAAATGTGTTTATCATGAATTCATAAATATATTTGTTGTGAAGATCAATGTGTTCCATATTTATACAGCTGCAATCTTGCAACTTGCAAATATAAATATTATTTATTCACTACCTTTCAAAGAAGGTATCCAAAAAATCTTACTTCTAGTGCAGTTAAAGGGACATGAAACCCACATTTTTTCTTTCATGATTCAGAAAGAGCATGTGATTTTAAACAACTTTCTGATTTACTTCTATTATCTAATTTGCTTCATTCTCTTGATATCCTTTGCTGAAAAGCATATCTAGATAGCATCAGTAGCTGCTGATTGGTTGCTGCACATAGATGCTTCGTGTGATTGGTTCACCCATGTGCATTACTATATCTTCAACAAAGGATATCTAAAGAATTAAGCAAATTAGATAATAGAAGTAAAATGGAATGTTGTTTAAAATTGTATTCTCTACCTGAATCATGACAGAAACATTTTGGGTTTAGTGTCCCTTTAACGCTCCAGCGGGAGCACTAAATAGCGCTCCACTTGTAATCTGGCCCATAACCTTTTATATTGGTATTACAATGTAACAGATATACAAGTGAACAGGATTAAAGACACATTGGCCTAGATTTAGAGTTTTGCGGCCAAAGGGGTGCGTTAGCTACGCGTGCTTTTTTCTGGCCGCACCTCTTAAATTCCGCTGGTATTTAGAGTTCACAGAATGGCTGCGTTAGGCTCCAAAAAAGGAGCGTATAGCATATTTACCGCAACTGCAACTCTCGATACCAGCGGTGCTTAAGGAAGCGGCCAGCATCAAAAACGTGCTCATGCACGATTCCCCCATAGGAAACAATGGGGCATTTTGAGCTGAAAAAAAACCTAACACCTGAAAAAAAGCAGCGTTCAGCTCCTAACGCAGCCCCATTGTTTCCTATGGGGAAACACTTCCTAAGTCTGCACCTAACACCCTAACATGAACCCCGAGTCTAAACACCCCTAACCTTACACTTATTAACCCCTAATCTGCTGTCCCCGCTATCGCTGACACCTGCATTATATTATTAACCCCTAATCTGCCGCTCCGTACACCGCCGCAACCTACATTATACCTATGTACTCCTAATCTGCTGCCCCTAACACCGCCGACCCCTATATTATATTTATTAACCCCTAATCTGCCCCCCACAACGTCGCCGCCAGCTACCTACAATAATTAACCCCTAATCTGCCGACCACACCTCACCGCTACTATAATAAAGTTATTAACCCCTAATCCGCCTCACTAACCCTATAATAAATAGTATTAACCCCTAATCTGCCCTCCCTAACATCGCCAACACCTAACTTCAATTATTAACCCCTAATCTGCCGACTGGAGCTCACCGCTACTCTAATAAATGTATTAGCCCCTAAAGCTAAGTCTAACCCTAACACTAACACCCCCCTAAATTAAATATAATTTAAATCTAACTAAATAAATTAACTTTTATTAAATAAATTATTCCTATTTAAAGCTAAATACTTACATGTAAAATAAACCCTAATATAGCTACAATATAAATGATAATTATATTGTAGCTATTTTAGGATTTATATTTATTTTACAGGTAACTTTGTAATTATTTTAACCAGATACAATAGCTATTAAATAGTTAATAACTATTTAATAGTTACCTAGTTAAAATAATTTCAAAATTACCTGTAAAATAAATCCTAACCTAAGTTACAATTAAACCTAACACTACACTATCAATAAATAAATTAAATACCTACAATTACCTACAATTAAACCTAACACTACACTACCAATAAATTAATTAAATACAATACCTACAAATAAATACATTTAAATAAACTAACTAAAGTACAAAAAATAAAAAAAGAACTAAGTTACAAAAAATAAAAAAATATTTACAAACATTAGAAAAATATTACAACAATTTTAAACTAATTACACCTACTCTAAGCCCCCTAATAAAATAACAAAGACCCCCAAAATAAAAAAAATGCCCTACCCTATTCTAAATTAAAAAAGTTCAAAGCTCTTTTACCTTACCAGCCCTGAAAAGGGCCATTTGCGGGGCATGCCCCAAATAATTCAGCTCTTTTGCCTGTAAAAAAAACATACAATACCCCCCCCCAACATTACAACCCACCACCCACATACCCCTAATCTAACCCAAACCCCCCTTAAATAAACCTAACACTAAGCCCCTGAAGATCTTCCTACCTTATCTTCACCATACCAGGTTCACCGATCCGTTCTCTGAAGTCTTCATCCAAGCCCAAGAGGGGGCTGGCGATCCATAATCCGGCTGAAGTCTTCTATCAAGCGCTGGCTGAAGAGGTCCAGAAGAGGCTCCAAAGTCTTCATCCTATCCGGGAAGAAGAGTAGATCCGGACCGGCAACCATCTTGATCCAAGCGGCATCTTCTATCTTCATCCGATGACGAACGGCTCCATCTTGAAGACCTCCGACGCGGATCCATCCTCTTCTTCCGACGTCCAAATGAAGAATGAAGGTTCCTTTAAGGGACGTCATCCAAGATGGCGTCCCTTGAATTCCGATTGGCTGATAGGATTCTATCAGCCAATCGGAATTAAGGTAGGAAAATTCTGATTGGCTGATGGAATCAGCCAATCAGATTCAAGTTCAATCTGATTGGCTGATTGGATCAGCCAATCAGATTGAGCTCGCATTCTATTGGCTGTTCCGATCAGCCAATAGAATGCGAGCTCAATCTGATTGGCTGATCCAATCAGCCAATCGGATTGAACTTGAATCTGATTGGCTGATTCCATCAGCCAATCAGAATTTTCCTACCTTAATTCGGATTGGCTTTATTTTACAGGTAATTTTGTAATTATTTTAACTAGGTAACTATTAAATAGTTTGCATACGAAGAGAGAAGCGCTCTACCAGGAACGAACAACAGCTCAGTGGCTTGTTCTATGGCGATTTACCACCCGGAAGCAGCCTCTTTTAGACCAGTGTGCTTTTCACAGAAGAAAACTTTCCTGAAGTATATCAGTCTGATCCTGCCAAGTAAGGTCAGTCCAGCCCCGAAATACCAGGCAATTCTCCTCTGAACAAGGAACATGACAACCCCAGACGATCGTTTCGGCCTCCTATGGGCCTCGTCAGTGAGGTGCAGCCACATTCCACTAAGCACACTGGGCAAGGAGTCCACGTCTGGTTTCCCCCATCACCCATAGGGAGACTTCCCCAGGGTCATAATAATTTGCATACGAAGAGAGAAGCGCTCTACCAGGAACGAACAACAGCTCAGTGGCTTGTTCTATGGCGATTTACCACCCGGAAGCAGCCTCTTTTAGACCAGTGTGCTTTTCACAGAAGAAAACTTTCCTGAAGTATATCAGTCTGATCCTGCCAAGTAAGGTCAGTCCAGCCCCGAAATACCAGGCAATTCTCCTCTGAACAAGGAACATGACAACCCCAGACGATCGTTATTAACTATTTAATAGCTATTGTACCTGGTTAAAATAATTACAAAGTTACCTGTAAAATAAATATAAATCCTAAAATAGCTACAATATAATTATAATTTATATTGTAGCTATATTAGGGTTTATTTTACAGGTAAGTATTTAGCTTTAAATAGGAATAATTTATTTAATAAGAGTTAATTTATTTCATTAGATTTAAATTATATTTTTTTTTTTTTTTTTTTATATAATTTTTATTGAGGTTCAGAATAAGGCATACATAGAATATAATAAACAAAGCGTCACAATAAAAAAATAACAGGTAAATTATAGCATAGGTTTGAATAGTGGCACAATGCATGATAATGCAAAATAACATTGTGAATGCCTAGTACTCTGTATGCTCCCTAAATGGTAACAGAGGCCACTCTCGGACCTCAAACAAAGGTATATAATCATATATATAGGGGGCTAATTCAAATATAAAAGACCACTCTTGGATCTTTAAGTGGGAACCTCTTTTTTTTTGTTTTTAGTATAGTAGCAAAATGCTATAACTGATAACTGGAAACCTGAACATTTTTACTGTATAGTGATTTGAATGTTCTGTGGTAACATGGAAAAGCTATATAGTAGCTAAATGCTATAACTGATAACTGGAAACCTGATAACTTATTTTATAGCATCAAGGGAATATTTTCGGGGAATAGCAGAAGATAAAATAATTAAACAAATAGGTAATTTTAGAATGTTTGATACAAGCTAAATAAAATAGTACTATCATACGCTGTAATATGAATTTTCTGCACTGACCAGCTTAGAGAGAGGGACAATCTCGGGATATTTTATGAGCTATTACATAACTAGAAGGTCTGTTGTGACAAAAACAGTATCCTTAAAATTAATTATATGGACTGCTTCAGCTTAGACTAAGTAGCATTCCAAATGCTTTGGTTGTATGACTATACGCATAGTGCACTGCCCCGGCCGCGGGCCATGCACCACTGCACAAAAGATTTATAGAAACAGTAGGCCTAGCACTTAGAAAGCATATGCCCTGAGGATAGTTCAGGCTGGGAAAATAAATGTACAGCACAGTACCTACTTTTGTAGACTTTCATGTAAAGTTGATCTATGTTAGCTGCCATGGAAAAATGCAACTCGCTAAATGATGTTAAGAGACTCACTTTTCCTACTAATCCTATATGGGACTATGAAGAGCAAATACAATTATGGAATAATGTAGGAATGTGCTGCTGATTTGGAATATGTAAGGAGGTCACAATATCAGTAAATACAAGTTATAAGAAGAATATACCCGTGTATGCTAGGGTACAACTACGGGAAGAGGATATAACTAGTTAAGCATTCAAAAGTAAGGTAACCCAAGTTCATAGTACCCCTGGGAACTTCAAACAGTGCCACATACGCATTATAAACATTAAAGAACATTAAGGGTAATAGCGGGGGAGCTAACAAACTGAAAAACTGTGAATACAAAGTTTTGAGGGACAATATAAGTTGGGCACTGTTAAATGTATAGGCATACCACGATTAACGTTAATAAACCCCTAAACATTCAAGAGTAGGGCAAGAGACCTGCAAACGTATGTCAGATAGGATGTTCTCATGGATTGGGTATTAGGGAGTGAGGTGTGGATTATTTGATCTATTATTCATATATTAGTTAGACACTTTTCTAATCTACAGCTATGTCAAAGGCAAGCACAAGATATATAGCACAATTAATACAGGATATAACTTTTACCTTGTGAGACCTAACTATGATCTTTGATTTTGCCCTTTTAAATGAAGAGAGGAAAAGAAAAAAAAGAAAATAGGTCAAGGGACCTGTAGATGTAAAACAAATAGGATATCCTCCCTGAATTGGCATTAAATAATATACCAGACCGTAGATCTTTAAGCACATATTCATAATTTACATGTATGCACTTTTCACTTCTGAAGTTATAACGACAACACTCACAAAAATTCAGAGCAAAATGTCTCAAGGATATAACTCTAATATAGTAAGATCAAACTGTGATCTTTAGCTTAATAACCTGAAATAAGCAGTGAAAACAATTATAACTCATACTAGTAGCCCATTGTGTCCTGGTTCTTCCCAACTTGTCTTAGGTTAAACATATGAGATACCATAATTTCTGCTGCAAGGGTAAACATTGAATAAGTGAAAAACTCAATAATAGTCTGTGAGGACCTTTGCTGATATCACGTCAAAATAGTCTTAAGTGGGTATAGTCAGAGTCCTCACTGACTTCAGTAAAAGAAAGTGTCACTTAAATGGCAGTCTGTATCAAGCACACTGTTCAGTATTACCCCACTCCTTTTCTGTTATATGCTCTCCTATATCTTTGAAGGACATGAAGAGAGTGTTTCAGGGCATAAATCCCACTGGAAGAAGTTGAGAGCTGAAAGCAGGGTTCATCAGGTAGCGGCTCGCCCGCATGTCCACTGAACTCAGAAAATCCCAAAGCAAGAGAGTCAATTGCTAGCGGCGGTGGCAATGCTCCACTGTTATTTTCAAGTGAGGCTCCTTCCGAGGTATGTATGGGGCTAACCGGCATGGTGTCATTCGGCAGTATGAAGGGGGAGCAGTCCACAGGTATAAAGCTGCTAGCGGTTGTCAGCGATGCGCAATGGCTCTTATTAGTGCTCACAGTCTCGGCCGCCATTCCACCGCTCTGTGTCTCCGGGTCTCCCAAACCCTTTTCAGAAGCTGACCAGGATTCAGTGCAGGTGAATGGTGGACACCCGGGCCCTGAAGCGCCACCACCCCCCTGGAACAAGGTAGATACTTCTGTTAGGGTAGGTCGTTCTATTGCGCATTCCTCACCGCTATCATGCTGGTCCTGGAAAGCCGGATCAATGGCAATTAGATATGTTGCTAGCATGCTACGTATGTCTTCGAGGATGAGTTTAGCAGCCTCCATATTATGCGTCTGAGGATGATGTAGATCTAGTAGACTCGTGCAATCCTAAGTATAGGAAAATCTTGCGGTACAATAATGCAGTATAGATAAAGCAAATTTAGTGCAGCTTAACGACAGGACTGCAGGCGTCCCGCCGGGGGGTATAATAGAAAGGCCTAGATCTTACAATGGCCCCGGGCACTGGCGCCAATGGCGATTCTCAAAATTGTTATCATCAAAAGTTGTGGCTTTCAAAATACAACATAGTTCCTGCAGGCAGTTATGTGGGATAAGGCAGATAAGGCAGATTTTGAAGTTTAGCAGAGAAAAGCTTGAGCAGCACACAGTTATGCGACCTAACATGGCCGCCGCCCGGAAGTTCCCCCTGAGATTTAAATTATATTTAACTTAGGGGGGTGTTAGTGTTAGGGTTAGACTTAGCTTTAGGGGTTAATACATTTATTAGAGTAGCGGTGAGCTCCGGTCGGCAGATTAGGGGTTAATAATTGAAGTTAGGTGTCGGCGATGTTAGGGAGGGCAGATTAGGGGTTAATACTATTTATTATAGGGTTATTGAGGCGGGAGTGAGGCGGATTAGGGGTTAATAACTTTATTATAATAGCGGTGCGGTCCGGTCGGCAGATTAGGGGTTAATAAGTGTAGGCAGGTGGAGGCGACGTTGAGGGGGGCAGATTAGGGGTTAATAAATATAATATAGGGGTCGGCGGTGTTAGGGGCAGCAGATTAGGGGTACATAATATAACATAGCTTGCGGCGGCGTGCGGGCGGCAGATTAGGGGTTAAAAAATTTAATTAGAGTGGCGGCGATGTGGGGGGACCTCGGTTTAGGGGTACATAGGTAGTTTATGGGTGTTAGTGTACTTTAGAGCACAGTAGTTAAGAGCTTTATAAACCGGCGTTAGCCCAGAAAGCTCTTAAATACTGACTTTTTTCTGCGGCTGGAGTTTTGTCGTTAGATTTCTAACGCTCACTTCAGCCACGACTCTAAATACCGGCGTTAGAAATATCCCATTGAAAAGATAGGATACGCAAATGGCGTAGGGGGATCTGCGGTATGGAAGAGTCGCGGCTGGAAAGTGAGCGTTAGACCCTTTCCTGACTGACTCTAAATACCGGCGGTAGCCCAAAACCAGCGTTAGGAGCCTCTAATGCTGGTTTTGACGGCTAACGCCAAACTCTAAATCTAGCCGTTAATTTTGGTAATTAGCCACCAATCACCTGCCAGCTCCCAGTAGTTAATTGCAGCTCCTGAACCTACCTAGGTATGCTTTCCAACAAAGGTTACCATGATAATGTCTGTAACATGAAAGTTTAATTTGACCTTACATTGACTTTAAGTTACATGCAGTGGTCTAATCGACAGGGATTTATTAAAATGACATAATACCCATATGCTAAATCCCTTGAAAGTGATGCAGCATAATTGTAAAATGCAGACAAGAAGATACCACCTGAACATCTCTATATTAAAAAAGGAATATATTTTACCTCAAAATTTCTCCAGCACACAAAAGCAAGAGCTTTGTGAACAGTTATACTTCAGCTACTGTCCAGCTGCAGTTGAAAAAAAACCAACAGCAGCCATGCAGCATCAGCAGTGCTGAGGTCATGCATTGCTTCATGTGATTTCACTGAAATCTTGCGAGATATCATAGCAAACTTCCTTAAACTGAGAAGGGAAATAACATTACTATGCTGCACATGCCAGATGCTCCTTATTTGCAGAATTCCTCTTAGCCCCACCCACTGAGCACCCAGATATACCCACAAACTGCCTAGACACACCCACTTCCCACCAAGACACACCCACGAGCCCCCACACTCACCACCTATGTTCTCACCCCTCCCTACAAAGCTCCACCGACAAAACAGTGACGGGTGCCCATGAACCTCCTGAGTCCCTGATACCCAGCCGCATCTTCTAATTTTGGGGTAAAAGAGTTTGGAAAGATTTGTATTCTGAGTGCTTTTTCATGATTATCCACAGTGCTAATATATGTATTTATTTTCATGTTTAGGGGTATAAATGCATTGAGATATAATTCCTACTTTGTAGGGACTATTATCATTACAATCTCAAAGTATATAATGTCCATTTAAAAGGAACAAATTATATTTTTGTCATTTGATGACAGACAAATGTATGGGCATCCACAGAACATTTTCCAGTTGGAGGAAAAAAAAATAATTCTACAGAATAATATCATTTGCAACATGTGCAAATGGAGAGCTCTTTGTTGTATACATGGTCTGCATATCATTTAACCCCTTAATGACAACTGACGTACCAGGTACGTCATGCAAAAACTAACTGTTAATGACAATAGACGTACATGGTACGTTAGTTGTCTAACAGAGTGCTGGAAGTGATCACAATCGCTTCCAGCAGCTCTGAGGGTATTGCAGTGATGCCTCGATATGGAGGCATCCTGCAATACCCCTTTACAAGCCTCCGATGCAGAGAGAGCCACTCTGTGGCCCTCTCTGCACCGGTAGTGATGGTGCCGATGGTGCCTTTGTCCGGTGGGAGCGTGTGCGCGCGCGTGCACGATGCGCGCACGTGCACGTGGGCGCATTAGCCACACTGACACCAATGAAGAAGGAAGGGGAAAAAAAGTTATTTTATTTTTTTTAACATTAAAAAGGATCTGGGAGGGGGAGGGGGTGGGGGTATTGTGGGGAGGGCTGCTACACTACAGAAATAATTAAACATACAAATAAAAGTTATAAATAAAATTAAAATAGTTTGGTTTGTGGGGCCAAACTGGGTACTGGCAGACACCTGCCAGTACCCAAGATGGCGGTAATTAGGTAGGGGAGAGGGTTAGAGAGCTGGAGTGGGGGGATCAGGGAGGTTGGTGCTAAGGCAGGGGTCCATCACAACTAAAATATTTTATAATTTTTATTTAAAAAAAAAAAAAAAACTCTTTTATTTAGTACTGGCAGACTTTCTGCCAGTACTTAAGATGGCGGTAACAATTGTGGGGTGGGGGAGGGAAGAGAGCTGTTTGGGAGGGATCAGGGGGTGGGATGTGTCAGGTGGGAGGCTGATCTCTAAAATTAACCCTGCAAGCTCCCTACAAGCTACCTAATTTAACCCCTTCACTGCTGGGCATAATTCACGTGTGGTGCGCAGCAGCATTTAGCGGCCTTCTAATTACCAAAAAGCAACGCCAAAGCCATATAAGTCTGCTATTTCTGAACAAAGGGGATCCCAGAGAAGCTTTTACAACAATTTCTGCCATAATAGCACAAGCTGTTTGTAAATAATTTCAGTGAGAAACCTAAAATTGTGAAAAATGTAAAGTTTTTTTTTTTATTTGCTCGCATTTGGCGGTGAAATGGTGGCATAAAATATACCAAAATGGACCTAGATCAATACTTGGGGTTGTCTACTACGCTACACTAAAGCTAAAATTAACCCTACAAGCTCCCTAATTAACCCCTTCACTCCTGGGCATAAAACATGTGTGGTGCGCAGCGGCATTTAGCGGCCTTCTAATTACCAAAAAGCAACCACAAAGCCATATAAGTCTGTTATTTCTGAAAAAGGGGATCCCAGAGAAGCATTTACAACCATTTGTGCCATAATTGCAGAAGCTGTTTGTAAATAATTTCAGTGGGAAACCTAAAGTTTTTGACAAAATTTGTGAAAAAGTGAACTTTTTTTTTTTTTTTTATCGCATTTGGTGGTGAAATGGTGGCATGAAATATACCAAAATGGGCCTAGATCAATACTTTGGGATGTCTTCTAAAACAAAATATATACATGTCAAGGGATATTCAGGTATTCCTGACAGATATCAGGGTTCCAAAATAACTAGCGCTAATTTTGAAAAAAAGTGGTTTGGAAATAGCAAAGTGCTACTTGTATTTATTGCCCCATAAATTGCAAAAAAAGCAAAGAACATGTAAACATTGGGTATTTCTAAACTCAGGACAAAATTTATAAGCTATTTAGCATGGGTGTTTTTTGGTGATTGTAGATGTGTAACAGATTTTGGGGGTCAAAGTTAGAAAAAGTGTGTTTTTTTTTCCATTTTTTCCTCATATTTTATCTTTTTTTTTTTTAGTAAATTATAAGATATGATGAAAATAATGGTATCTTTAGAAAGTTCATTTAATGGCGAGAAAAACGGTATATAATATGTGTGGGTACAGTAAACGAGTAAGAGGAAAATTACAGCTAAACACAAACACTGCAGAAATGTAAAAATAGCCATTGTCATTAAGGGTAAGAAAATTGAAAAATGGTCCGGTCATTAAGGGGTTAAAATAGTGGGTCATTGGAATCAAGAGTGACTTCAGTGTGCACCTGGCATGACGAGCATGTTGCATTATTATATAAATAAGCCAGGGCTGGCAGTGGCAAATTTTATGCCCACTTTATTTTTCCTGTCCTGTCTTTGCTTTATTAACACACACCATAATATAATATTTATATATACAGTATGTATACAAACAATCAAATACACATACACTCACATGCAATATACACAGAGGCATAACTAGAAACCAAAAAAATGTGAATCAGATTACTTGTCTGCAAAAGGAGGTACCCTGTGCCCACAGTTAGTGAGATGGTCTGACCCCATATTACGGTATATAGTGACACTGTTTAACCAACCAGTACTATATATAGTGAGTTAGTGACACAGTCTGTAATGTGCCGGTGAGATGGCTGGCCTGACTCTACCCATCCCAATACTTTATAAAGTGACCACAGTAGTCTGTGACATGGTCCAGCCCCCCCGTACTGTATATAGTGGTACTGTATAGTGACACTGTTTACCCTCCGCCCCCCCCCATGCTGTAGTAACAAGGTCTGTAATTTGCTGGTTCCACAAACATACACACACACACATACATGCATAAACAAAAATGAGTAAAACAGAAACACTAACCCCTGACACTAGTGAAGCATCACGTCACACTTAATGATATCATTGCAGGCAGTGGCAGGTCAAAGTTTTTTATTGGAAAAAAATAAAATAAATAAAAATTAAAAAAAATATTGAAACTGGGACCCCACCCTCGGGGGGCCCGGGAGCAGTTGCAACCTCTGCAACCCCTTTAGTTCCGCCTCTGCACACTAACATACCCACACACTCAAATTCACACACAGAGGCACACATATATACACACTCAAATATAAATATATATATACACACACACACACACACATATATATATATATATACACACACACACATATACAAAAATCTACATAAAGAAATAGGCACAGAGAGAAAAACACATCATTTTACTCACTGATTGTGCTCGCTGACAGACAGAAAAAATATAGATCAAATCTTGCGTGACTTAACAATCTTGGCTGTGATTATGATCACGGGGAAAAACTCTCCTTGCATTTTTCCAACAGCATAAAAATATATATATATATACGCAAAATATTGCAATCAACCCTAATATTCTGCACAATAAAAAAAAAATCAACAATGAAATATATTCACCATATTTGTTTCTCATTTTATGTTATAGTGACAATAAAATGCCATCTGGATCTCCATAATCTGAGAACTACATTTTCATCCCATCCCTTAGATTTATCACAACAGAATTTAAAAAAAACATGTTTTTCACAACTTTAATATGGTTAAGAGTGCCTCCCTTAACCTTTCCCAGTCTCTTCTGATACAAAACTTATATAGTAAAACTCCAAGAAAATGTATTGCAATTAGCTCATTTACAATTACATGAGAATCTACATGAATGTGACCCAATAACATAAATTAATAACTTATAATAGGTCCCTAAAATTAAAAGATATTGAAAAGAAATTTCCATGATCAGAATAAATGATTTAGATATATTAAAGCAGCATTTTACTGACCCTTCAAAACACTTACTGTACAGAAGTAGTGTATGCTGAAGCGATGGGGAAACATTCTCTGTTGTTCCTTTACTGACCTCTGGTACTGCATCTGCTATTTAATATATTGTGACTAAGAGGAAATATGATACTAATATTACAAGAGTCAGTATTTAGAGGAACAAGGAACTCACTGAACACCAAAGATTCTATATTGCATATTACTTCTGGGATTGTTAGTAAAGCAAATTACAGGAAATAATCTCTTTATGTTCATCATGAGGTCAGCATGGGATATTTCATGGTTTGCCATTAAACAGCAGAAACAGTTGTTTGTTTCAAGAAACTAAAACTGAATTAGATCATTGCAAGGTATTAAAGGGACTGTGTAATGTAATCCCCCCCTTTAATGGGTTCCCAATTATCAGTTTTACATACTGGAGTGTATTAATTGTTTACATATAGTTCCTATACCACTGGTGGTCCACGAGAAGATGTTGGTGGTCCTTGACACCATCAAGCAGGAATTAATCTCCTCTGATGGTGTCACCCTTGTTGCGCCGCAACTCCCTACAGTGCCTAGCTGGACATCTGTGAAAACCGATGGAGGAGGAGTTAAATTACAATCTCCCTACACACATTGCGTAGTACGGCGCGCTGCTCAGAGAAAGCTGCTTCTATTCTAAAGCCAGCAGAGGTTGGTATAGTCTTGGCTTGAAATAGTGGAATTAAAGTATATAAAAAAAAGAAAATCTTAAAAAAAACAATTTCTCTCATATTTTATTTATTTTCTTCCCTTTACCTGTCTCTTTGTAGTAGTTTCCCTAATTCCTTCAGATTGACTTACATCACTGTTTGTCTTCCTCCCCTCCATCTTCTTTTTTTTTATTTTTTATTAAATATGAATTATTTTTCATTCTAATAATTTACTCCGCACAAAGCCATTCCACCTGAATTCCAGTAATTGCCATCCAGCAGATCAGCCATATCCCACCAGTATTGTAGTAATTGCCAGTAACATCAGTCGTGGTTAGCTCACATCCATATTGAGATCTTTCTGATATAAACTTAATTTATGACTCCAATGTCTGTCCATGATCATAAGTAGTTTTGAATAATTCCTAACTGGGGAGGTAACTTTGAAGTCCTGTGGTTCTTTTAAACATAATTCTTGTTTTCACAGTTTCTGCCTCTCTGTTTCCAGCTCAAAAGTTGGCACTCACCCTTCATCTGTCATTTGGAAGTATTCTCTCAGTTCTGTCATTTAGTTAGTTAATTCCAAAAAATAATTCTTAAAAATGTGTAAATATATGCATAATGTAAACTTAGCTATGGTTATGTACAGTATGTGTGTGTATATATGTATGCATGTGTGTGTGTGTATATGTGTGTGTATATATATATATATATATATATATATATATGTATATGTATATATATATATATATATATATATATATATATACACATAGAGGTTTGTACCTTTTTAAAAAAATTAAAAATTCATGTTAGTGGTCCACGAGATTCAAAATTGTGAGTTTAGTGGTCCCTGAGGTCCGAAAGGTTGGCGACCCCTGCTCTAGAGTGTCAGCTGCAGATCTAATAAACAGAAGGCTCTAGTGGAAGAAATTATTTGGTTGAGTTCCCCAATAGTTATAATACCAATGAATATATAAATAACATTTATTTATGCAATAATAGTGGCATTTTATAATTATAATCAAGTTTTAACAGTATAAATAAAAAACAAAAAAACAATTACTATGAAACAACACACTGACATTTTTTAAATAAATAATAATATTAGAAATGTATGCATAAACAATAAAATGTACAACATAACCCTAAAATGAACTCTGATGAAGCGCATGTGCGAACCGCGTCAGGCCTTCTCTTGCATAGGACGTACCATTTGATGTCTTTATATATAATTGAATAAACAATCTATTTTTAAGCTTCTTCCCCAGACCAGACATCCTTTCTTTAATTGTAACTCTAACATGGCCAGGCCTAGTGACTCTTTGCACGCACTTGTTAGTTACACTGCCTGCCTGCCAAATATTGTGCTATTGCTAGAGAACACGCACAGCACAGCAAAGTAGTTTGACTTTGGTGATGACTTTGCAGCTATGGGCCCCCCAGCACTCAGGCCCCACTGCACCTGCAGTAGCTGTGCCCCTAGTCAGTTGCCTTCGATAACAGGCTGGATGACTAGTGGTTGAGCCCAGCTAGTGAAAGGCTAGGCTATGTTTAGACCACTGATCAAACATAACACTGAACAGACTTCTGGCACTGCAGCTGCTATCAGCCACAATTAAGGCATCTGTATAAGCCCCTTATAGACATCAGACCACGTATGAGATATAAATAGCCCTATGTTATCGCTGGCAGGCACAAACCCAAATCATAACTAAGATCAGAACCAAATGGGCCTAAAGAGTCTAAAAGCCTTTATACCCACAATAAATCTGAGATAAGATCCCTGGCTTTTCAATCTCGTTGTCAGGCCTATAACTATATCCCTGTCAGTATATAGCAGGGTTACAATACAATTTATTTAATAATTATTCTTTAAAATAACCTCCAATTAAAATGCATATACAAAACAATTAAAATCAATATTTATTCCTAAATTGTTTAAGATTAGTTAAAATCTATATACCCATTGCATTATATTTAAAGAAACCAGATTATGAATCAAACTATACACGCTTATGCTGTTACAATATTCTATACAAAGATCATAAAAAATATATACCTTTAAAATTTGCATTATTCACAATGAATCACATTAAAATATCACAATAAAATACCAGAATATGGACAGCTAACTTTAACAGTGCCTAGTTAAACAATATAACAAGATACTTTAACAGCCAATTTATATGCCAATTTATCTGAGCTGAAATAAATCTTATTTAGCTACAATAAGGCAAATTCTAAAATATATAGTTGCAAATATAAATTACTTGGCACTAAATATGACTAGTTTTAAACTATACAGGACGCGACTACCTCCAGGAGGCTAATAATATCCTTAGTGACACCCAAACTTACAAAAAATTACATTTTGATCCCACTCAAAAATATAAAAAAGAACTTTTTTCTATCTTGAAGGATGCAAAAAACAACGACATTGTAAACAATGATGAATTTAATTATTTAATGGAATTGCATCCATCAATACCCACTTTCTACCATTTGCCTAAAATGCATAAAACCTTAGTAGCACCTCCCGGTAGGCCAATCATATCGGGTATAGGCTCCCTTACCAATAACCTTTCGATTTATATAGATCATTACCTCCAACCCCTTGTTAAAGAAACTAAGGCCTACCTGAGAGACACTCTACATACCATCAACATCTTTGAGGGATTTGAGTGGCAAGATGACTATACTTGGATAACATGTGACGTGTCCTTTTTGTACACTTGCATCCCCCATGACTCAGGAGTCAAGGCGGTACAGGAGACACTACAAAATGCAAATTTTACTCAAAAACACTTAGACTTTATACTCATGGGTATCAGATTCATACTGAATCATAATTATTTTGTTTTCGAAAAACAATTTTTCTGTCAAATACAAGGGACTGCGATGGGGACCACATTTGCCCCATCGTATGCCAATATTTATATGGACAATTTTGAATCTAAGTACATTTGGGCCAACAATCCCCACAGCAATAATTTAATCAAGTACCATCGGTACATTGATGATATCGTTATGATTTGGAGGGGGTCAGAAACTAGCTGTGGGGAACTGTTGAACCACATGAACAACAATAATTACAATCTCAAATTCACTTCTAAAATAGATAAACAAAAAGTAGAATTCCTAGACTTAGTGTTATTCGTGGATGAGAATCAGAAAATAGCAGTCTCCAACTACCGTAAACCCACTGACAAAAATGGGTTTTTGAACGCAAAAAGCGGCTACCTACCAAGGTGGAAAACTAATATCCCGCTAGGTCAGTACCAGCGGATCAAAAGAAACTGCACCAAAGACACTGACTATTACAGAGAGGAAGCAATTTTGGATAATAGGTTTAAAGAGAAAGGCTATGATCCGAAAGATTTACAAAAAGCGAAAGAAAGGGTCAGAATCATGCAAGCATTCTACAACCTAAAAATAGAGCCAAACAGAACAATAACAATCCAAATAGTGAAGTCAGGTTTGTCACCACATATAATCAAGGCAGCAGAGACATTCAAAATGTTTTAAAAAAACATTGGGGAATATTAAAAGCAGATCCTGTTTTAGGAGCTACCCTATATAAAACCCCGTTAGTGACATTTAGAAAAAACAGAGACCTGAAAAACATTCTAGCTCCCACCAAATTACGCAGTGCTTTAAGAGACAAAATTGCACCAACAACCTGGCTGGAACAAAAACCAGGAACATACAGATGTGGGGTGAGTAGGTGTGGAATGTGTAGTTACATCAAAACAGGGAATTCCTTTATTAATTACAATGGATCTAAATAATTTAAAATGAAATATAAATGTAATTGCGGCACCAATTACGCTGTTTATCTTCTTAGTTGCAAATGCAACCTTATCTATATTGGTAGAACGAAAAGGAATGTACGCACTAGACTTAGTGAGCATGTCAATAACATTAAGATGGGTCTTACCACACATAGTGTATCTGAACACTTTAGGCTGCACCACAATAAAGACCCTAGTTCTTTAAAAATACAAATAATAGACTGGATTCCAGCAAACAAATATCCTAACAGACTCCTCACATTGAGACGCAGGGAGTCATATTGGATTTACCAACTTGACTCCATGCAGCCTCACGGTCTCAACGTGGATCTAGACTTACAAGCTTTTATGTGACGTTCAATTTTTAACTTTTTATATTTACTGTGACCTTTCAGGGCTAAGGGATATTCTATTAAATATTTAAATATTCTTTACTAGGCAAGTTTTATGTACCCTTTTAGGCTTTTTTAGAGATGTTTTTATTAAGAACTTTTAAAAATTATTATTCTGATACAATTGGTACTGTTATAAACATATATTTTACATGTTTTTTTGTGAGTTAGCATGTGCAATAGTAGTAACAATCAGGACCTTGTTAAATTGTTATTGGATTCAGCCTTTCACAATCAGTCTGCACACACAGCAAGATCATTGATTGGCTGAGAATCCTTTTACCACCCACAGTGGCTCTTTTATTAAGCTGGTTTGAGCCCTGTGATGCATTCATCTTATTGCTATTTTGATTACACTCTTGAAAAAGTCTGAGCGAACTCAGATGAAACGTACGTAGAGTTATCTGTATTATACCACCAGGAGTAATTTTAGTTCCAGCACCTCTCACCCAGACTTGGTATTATCTGACTGAGATGTTCGTGCCTGGGCTGTGAATTTGATTACCTAACTGGAGGGATCATTTTAACCCATTTTGCTGTTTTATCTCCTAAACGTTTGTAAGTATGTATTGTGTACTTGCACTTATGTCCTAATAAATTACCCTGCACTTGAATTGGGCTGCGCCTGTCTTCTATTCTGTCCTAGTTACAGGACTATGAACAAAAACTTAAAATACAAAGTATGCTCTTTAAATATACCAGCTGTAATCTAACTATAGCCTTAGAATGCCCTTGATTTAAATATTATATATATTTAACAATTTCTTATACTTTATCAGGTCACCAGTTTGAGAATTCAGTTAATATCCAAATATGTCTATCGTCATATGTTTTAGGAGAATTATGCCCATTTGTAAGAGAATTAATCTTTGTGATTGACAACTAAAAATCTATGCGCTGGTGGTAGATAAAACTTCACATAAAAATCAGACACCCCAAGTCGTCTGAGTGATATGTTTTAGTAGCAGTTATGATTGTCTTATATGCGTGCGCCTGTGTGCAAACACTGGCTTAATATCTACCAGATGACAATGGTCTCAGTAGTATTTTTATTTCTATGTCTATGCTTATAAAAAAATGTGTAGAAAAAACGTTTTTTTGAAATGTTTTCCTAAAATTATTAGGTTCTAATTCAATAAAAAATATATACAAAAAAATTGCTGGTTAAAAATAATATTCTTTTATTAGAGTCATCTAAACAGTCAATCGAATTTACCTATTATTAATGTGGATATGTGCAAAAGTTGGTACCAACCAAGTGTATTGAGATGTAGCTACAATTTGTGTGTAATATATATGTAAAAACAATAACAATATATAAAGATATATAAAATTGGCAAGTCCAGTTTATACCATGATATGTATTAAAATACTTTCTGTAAAGCATTTGGCTTTTAGCTCATAAAAAGCAGCAAAACGTGAAAATAGGATATAGTTGTTAGAAATGCAGTTGTTAGAGATTGTGGTTGAAGACAACTATGACACCTGGTTCAACAATAGGTGTTTGTTTTTAGCCTTTTTGGAATTAGCCTTTTTGTAATATGACCATAAGATTAGGCTAGGTGTTGAGCAGTTTTTTGTATATCACAATCGTTATATCACAATAGTTTTTGAACACTTAGCTGTTTTCTGCGATATTGTTAGTCGACAGACTTTTAAACTTATTTCTGAATAAGGTACCTTATTTGAAGTTCCAAGTCATAGAAGAAAGTAAATGAAATATTAGATTCTATGATACATCTGTAGTTTATTTAAGATTGCTTCACAGATACCCTGACATAATTCCCCCTTCCAATTTTAAATAGATGTAGGACACATGTATTTGAATTGGCTTAAAGTCAGTGGTACTTGGTGAGTGTTTTGGCAGCATGTATCATAGACAGTCTTCTATAAAGAGAGTCCATTATTTTTTGATCCTTATATTTATGCTTTTTAGCTAGGCCTCTTTAACTAAAATATATCTTTAGTGCATTTGGGGATATGACACTTCATTCACCCTCTATAACTTGTAGTTGGGATCTAGGATGGCACGCTCGCAACTGATTAATATGGACCCATTTATCCATAAAAACAGAATTTATGTTTACCTGATAAATTACTTTCTCCAACGGTGTGTCCGGTCCACGGCGTCATCCTTACTTGTGGGATATTCTCTTCCCCAACAGGAAATGGCAAAGAGCCCAGCAAAGCTGGTCACATGATCCCTCCTAGGCTCCGCCTACCCCAGTCATTCGACCGACGTTAAGGAGGAATATTTGCATAGGAGAAACCATATGTTACCGTGGTGACTGTAGTTAAAGAAAATAAATTATCAGACCTGATTAAAAAAACCAGGGCGGGCCGTGGACCGGACACACCGTTGGAGAAAGTAATTTATCAGGTAAACATAAATTCTGTTTTCTCCAACATAGGTGTGTCCGGTCCACGGCGTCATCCTTACTTGTGGGAACCAATACCAAAGCTTTAGGACACGGATGAAGGGAGGGAGCAAATCAGGTCACCTAAATGGAAGGCACCACGGCTTGCAAAACCTTTCTCCCAAAAATAGCCTCAGAAGAAGCAAAAGTATCAAATTTGTAAAATTTAGAAAAAGTGTGCAGTGAAGACCAAGTCGCTGCCTTACATATCTGATCAACAGAAGCCTCGTTCTTGAAGGCCCATGTGGAAGCCACAGCCCTAGTGGAGTGAGCTGTGATTCTTTCAGGAGGCTGCCGTCCGGCAGTCTCATAAGCCAATCGGATAATGCTTTTAATCCAGAAGGAGAGAGAGGTAGAAGTTGCTTTTTTGACCTCTCCGTTTACCAGAATAAACAACAAACAAAGACGAAGTTTGTCTGAAATCCTTAGTAGCTGCTAAGTAAAATTTGAGAGCACGAACTACATCCAAGTTGTGCAACAAACGTTCCTTCTTTGAAACTGGATTAGGACACAAAGAAGGCACAACTATCTCCTGGTTAATGTTTTTGTTAGAAACAACTTTTGGAAGAAAACCAGGTTTAGTACGCAAAACCACCTTATCTGCATGGAACACCAGATAAGGAGAAGAACACTGCAGAGCAGATAATTCTGAAACTCTTCTAGCAGAAGAAATTGCAACCAAAAACAAAACTTTCCAAGATAATAACTTAATATCAACGGAATGTAAGGGTTCAAACGGAACCCCCTGAAGAACTGAAAGAACTAGGTTGAGACTCCAAGGAGGAGTCAAAATTTTGTAAACAGGCTTGATTCTAACCAGAGCCTGAACAAAGGCTAGAACATCTGGCACAGCTGCCAGCTTTTTGTGAAGTAACACAGACAAGGCAGAAATCTGTCCCATCAAGGAACTTGCAGATAATCCTTTTTCCAATCCTTCTCGAAGGAAGGATAGACTCTTAGGAATCTTAACCTTGTCCCAAGGGAATCCTGCAGATTCACACCAACAGATATACCAAATTATGTGGTAATTTTTCTGGTTACAGGCTTTCAGGCCTGAACAAGAGTATTAATAACAGAATCTGAGAACCCTCGCTTTGATAAGATCAAGCGTTCAATCTCCAAGCAGTCAGCTGGAGTGGGTCGAACGGACCTAGAACAAGAAGGTCTCGTCTCAAAGGTAGCTTCCATGGTGGAGCCGATGACATATTCACCAGATCTGCATACCAAGTCCTGCGTGGCCACGCAGGAGCTATCAAAATCACCGACGCCCTCTCCTGATTGATCCTGGCTACCAGCCTGGGGATGAGAGGAAACGGCGGGAACACAAAAGCTAGTTTGAAGGTCCAAGGTGCTACTAGTGCATCCACTAGAGCCGCCTTGGGATCCCTGGATCTGTACCCGTAGTAAGGAACTCTGAAGTTCTGACGAGAGGCCATCAGATCCATGTCTGGAATGCCCCACGGTTGAGTGACTTGGGCAAAGATTTCCGGATGGAGTTCCCACTCCCCCGGATGCAATGTCTGACGACTCAGAAAATCCGCTTCCCAATTTTCCACTCCTGGGATGTGGATAGCAGACAGGTGGCAGGAGTGAGACTCCGCCCATAGAATGATTTTGGTCACTTCTTCCATCGCTAGGGAACTCCTTGTTCCCCCCTGATGGTTGATGTATGAACTTGGCCCTCGCTAGCTGAGGCCAAGCTTTGAGAGCATTGAATATCGCTCTCAGTTCCAGAATATTTATCGGTAGAAGAGATTCTACCCGAGACCAAAGACCCTGAGCTTTCAGGGATCCCCAGACCGCGCCCCAGCCCATCAGACTGGCGTCGGTCGTGACAATGACCCACTCTGGTCTGCGGAAGGTCATCCCTTGTGACAGGTTGTCCAGGGACAGCCACCAACGGAATGAGTCTCTGGTCCTCTGATTTACTTGTATCTTCGGAGACAAGTCTGAATAGTCCCCATTCCACTGACTGAGCATGAACAGTTGTAATGGTCTTAGATGAATGCGCACAAAAGGAACTATGTCCATTGCCGCTACCATCAAACCTATCACTTCCATGCACTGCGCTATGGAAGGAAGAGGAACGGAATGAAGTATCCGACAAGAGTCTAGAAGTTTTGTTTTTCTGGCTTCTGTCAGAAAAATCCTCATTTCTAAGGAGTCTATTATAGTTCCCAAGAAGGGAACCCTCGTTGACGGAGATAGAGAACTCTTTTCCACGTTCACTTTCCATCCGTGAGATCTGAGAAAGGCCAGGACAATGTCCGTGTGAGCCTTTACTTGAGGAAGGGACGACGCTCGAATCAGAATGTCGTCCAAGTAAGGTACTACAGCAATGCCCCTTGGTCTTAGCACCGCCAGAAGGGACCCTAGTACCTATGAGAAAATCCTAGGAGCAGTGGCTAATCCGAAAGAAAACGCCACGAACTGGAAATGCTTGTCCAGGAATGCAAACCTTAGGAACCGATGATGTTCCTTGTGGATAGGAATATGTAGATACGCATCCTTGAAATCCACCTTGGTCATGAATTGACCTTCCTGGATGGAAGGAAGAAGTGTTCGAATGGTTTCCATCTTGAACGATGGAACCTTGAGAAACTTGTTCAAGATCTTGAGATCTAAGATTGGTCTGAACGTTCCCTCTTTTTTGGGAACTATGAACAGATTGGAGTAGAACCCCATCCCTTGTTCTCCTAATGGAACAGGATGAATCACTCCCATTTTTAGCAGGTCTTCTACCCAATGTAAGAATGCCTGTCTTCTTATGTGGTCTGAAGACAACTGAGACCTGTGGAACCTCCCCCTTGGAGGAAGCCCCTTGAACTCCAGAGAATAACCTTGGGAGACTATTTCTAGCGCCCAAGGATCCAGAACATCTCTTGCCCAAGCCTGAGCGAAGAGAGAGAGTCTGCCCCCCACCAGATCCGGTCCCGGATCGGGGGCCCGCATTTCATGCTGTCTTGGTAGCAGTGGCAGGTTTCCTGGCCTGCTTTCCTTTGTTCCAGCCTTGCATAGGTCTCCAGGCTGGATTGGCTTGAGAAGTATTACCTTCCTGCTTAGAGGACGTAGCCCTTGGGGCTGATCCGTTTCTGCGAAAGGGACGAAACTTAGGTTTATTTTTGGTCTTGAAAAGACCTATCCTGAGGAAGGGCGTGGCCCTTGCCCCCAGTGATATCAGAGATAATCTCTTTCAAGTCAGGGCCAAAGAGTGTTTTCCCCTTGAAAGGAATGTCAAGCAATTTGTTCTTGGAAGACGCATCCGCTGCCCAAGATTTTAACCAAAGCGCTCTGCGCCACAATAGCAAACCCAGAATTTTTTCGCCGCTAACCTAGCCAATTGCAAGGTGGCGTCTAGGGTGAAAGAATTAGCCAATTTAAGAGCACGAATTCTGTCCATAATCTCCTCATAAGAAGAAGAATTACTAATAATCGCCTTTCCTAGCTCATCAAACTAGAAACACGCGGCTGCAGTGACAGGGACAATGCATGCAATTGGTTGTAGAAGGGAACCTTGCTGAACAAACATCTTTTTTAGCAGACCTTCTAATTTTTTATCCATAGGATCTTGGAAAGCACAACTATCTTCTATGGGTATAGTGGCGCGCTTGTGTAGAGTAGAAACCGCCCCCTCGACCTTGGGGACTGTCTGCCATCAGTCCTTTCTGGGGTCGACTATAGGAAAACAATTTTTTAAATATGGGGGGAGGTACTAAAGGAATACCGGGCCTGTCCCATTCTTTACTAACAATGTACGCCACCCGCTTGGATATAGGAAAAGCTTCGGGGGGCCCCGGGGCCTCTAAGAACTTTTCCATTTTACATAGTGGTTCTGGAATGACCAGATAATCACAATCATCCAAATTGGATAACACCTCCTTAAGCAGAGCGCGGAGATGTTCCAACTTAAATTTAAAAGTAATCACATCAGGTTCAGCTTGTTGAGAAATGTTTCCTGAATCTGAAATTTCTCCCTCAGACAAAACCTCCCTGGCCCCCTCAGACTGGTGTAGGGGCCCTTCAGAAACCATATCATCAGCGTTCTCATGCTCTACAGAATTTTCTAAAACAGAGCAGTCGCGCTTTCGCTGATAAGTGGGCATATTGGCTAAAATGTTTTTGATAGAATTATCCATTACAGCCGTTAAATGTTGCATAGTAAGGAGTATTGGCGCACTAGATGTACTAGGGGCCTCCTGTATGGGCAAGACTGGTGTAGACGAAGGAGGGGATGATGCAGTACCATGCTTACTCCCCTCACTTGAGGAATCATCTTGGGCATCATTTTTACTAAATTTTTTTATGACATAAAATACATATAGTTAAATGAGAAGGAACCTTGGTTTCCCCACAGTCAGAACACAATCTATCTGGTAGTTCAGACATGTTAAACAGGCATAAACTTGATAACAAAGCACAAAAAACGTTTTAAAATAAAACCGTTACTGTCACTTTAAATTTTAAACTAAACACACTTTATTACTGCAATTGCGAAAAAGTATGAAGGAATTGTTCAAAATTCACCAAAATTTCACCACAGTGTCTTAAAGCCTTAAAAGTATTGCACACCAAATTTGGAAGCTTTAACCCTTAAAATAACGGAACCGGAGCCGTTTTTATATTTAACCCCTTTACAGTCCCTGGAATCTGCTTTGCTGAGACCCAACCAAGCCCAAAGGGGAATACGATACCAAATGATGCCTTCAGAAAGACTTTTCTATGTATCAGAGCTCCACACACATGCAGCTGCATGCCATGCTGTCCTCAAAAACAAGTGCGCCATACCGGCGCGAAAATGAGGCTCTGACTATGATTAGGGAAAGCCCCTAAAGAATAAGGTGTCTAAAACAGTGCCTGCCGATATAATCATATCAAAATACCCAGAATAAATGATTCCTCAAGGCTAAATATGTGTTAATAATGAATCGATTTAGCCCAGAAAAAGTCTACAGTCTTAATAAGCCCTTGTGAAGCCCTTATTTACTATCTTAATAAACATGGCTTACCGGATCCCATAGGGAAAATGACAGCTTCCAGCATTACATCGTCTTGTTAGAATGTGTCATACCTCAAGCAGTAAGAGACTGCACACTGTTCCCCCAACTGAAGTTAATTGCTCTCAACAGTCCTGTGTGGAACAGCCATGGATTTTAGTTACGGTGCTAAAATCATTTTCCTCATACAAACAGAAATCTTCATCTCTTTTCTGTTTCTGAGTAAATAGTACATACCAGCACTATTTTAAAATAACAAACTCTTGATTGAATAATAAAAACTACAGTTAAACACTAAAAAACTCTAAGCCATCTCCGTGGAGATGTTGCCTGTACAACGGCAAAGAGAATGACTGGGGTAGGCGGAGCCTAGGAGGGATCATGTGACCAGCTTTGCTGGGCTCTTTGCCATTTCCTGTTGGGGAAGAGAATATCCCACAAGTAAGGATGACGCCGTGGACCGGACACACCTATGTTGGAGAAAGTATCATTTTTAGGTATCCTAATTTTATAGGCAACTGGAGATATTTTGTCAGTAACAACAAAAGGACCCTTCCATGATGGAAGAAATTTCTTTTCCTTAATCTGATCTCTTCCAAAATTATAAAGATAAACTTTATCATTTATTTCATATTCCTTTTTGGACGTTTGAGATCATAATAGGTTTTAGTGGCAGTTTTGAACTTTTTTATGTTCCTTTGAGCAAATGCAAAGGCATATTGCAGGTGCTTCCTTAAGTTCTCCACATATTGATGTGTATTGGCAGCATTTTTCAAGTTTTGGTCTGATGTACGGTACAGTAGATGTTGAGGTAGAACCATTCTTCTACCAGTCATCAATTCAAAAGGTGTCATCTTAGTAGCACTACTTGGAGTTGCTCTTAATTCCATTAGGACTAGAGGTAATTTTACATCCCAGTCTTTACCCATTTCATTTACAAACTTTTTGAGGATTTTCACAATGGACTGGTTGGAACGCTCTACACCACCACTTGAGGCAGCTCTATATGCAATATGGAGCTTCCTTTTGACCCCTAGTATTTTCCACATCTTGGTCATCATTTCGCTAGTGAAGTGGGTTCCCCGATCAGAATCGATTCTCTGGGGTAAACCAAACCTGGAAAACACTTGGTTGATGAGCAATGCCGCTCATGTTTCAGCACTATTGTTAGGTGCACTGATGCACTCTACCCATTTAGTGAACAGGCATGTCACTGTCAACATGTATTTGTTACCTCTAGATGACCTAGTTACCGGACCAATAAAATCATTTTGTATATCCGACCATGGCATTACCATCCCCCTTTTCTGCAATGGCGCTCTATGTGTTGGCACAGTGGGTTGGAATTGTGGACAGATTAAACAACCTTGACAGTAGGTTTGAACATCCTTCAACATGTGCGGCCAAAAGGCGTAATCACGTTAATTTGGCACAGCGATAACCAGATTTGGGAGCATCATGGGCATGTTGAAGCATGAGACCTCTGAACTGGGTAGCTACCACCCATTGCTGAATGCCAGTTTTGAAGGTTCTAATTAACAGACCATCCTGTAACTTGAATTGTGATCTGGATTTCATTAAGATTCTAAGATCTTCCTTGCCAATACCTTCCTCTATTGAGATGGGGTTGCTTTCAGGATCTTCTAAGTGTTTATAGAAGATGCCTACAATGGGGTCTTCTTTTTGACTAGTGATCAGGTCCTCACTAGGAGTATCCCGACTCCATTGTACCAGGTTAGGCTCACTTTGTTGTTTAGCCTGGTTTCTGGTAATGGCTTCTACATGGACTGCACCCATTAAGTGATCGATATAAAGGAGTTCTCCAGTTATGGCTCCTTGTTTGGCTAATGAATCTGCAAGATCATTGCCTTCCTTATTAGGACCTAGTACCCTGGAATGACACTTGGTCTTTTTCAAGTGTATGGTTAACCCATTGGACACTACTAGGTTATCAATCTCGCAGAACAACTTGCCATGTTTGATTGGTTTGTTGTTAGTTTTCTGCATGCCATTTATTTTCCAAGTTGGCAGGTATTCAACAAAACTGTCACGTACATAATTTGAGTCAGTAATGATCACAAATTCATGAATACCCTGTTCAATAGCCATTTTAATGGTTTTAAGAACAGCAGTTAGTTCTGCAACTTGACTGGATCTTGGTCCAATGTTGAAATCTATAGAAATATTTGGAAATCAATTAGCCCAGGTTATACCAATGCCAGCGACCAATCTGCGCTCATTTTCAATAGTAGCATGGTAAGAACAACCGTAAACATATACCCAAGGTAATGTTTGACAATGGTCCTCATTGTATATTTTATACGGGGAAAGCAATTGTTCCTCCAGGAAATCATCTTCTAATAACTCTTCCCCATGATCCTTAGCAGTACAATCGTGGAGCTCAGCAAGCCCCTGTGCGACTGGATTCTTTTGCTTATAATGAATTTCTAAAGGCCAGCCTTGTAAGGAAAGAGTCCAAGCTGTTATGAGGCTATTAGACAAGTTCCCATCTCTTATTCTCTCACTTTGCAGATATAGCAATAAAATAGGCTGGTGGGCCGTTTCTACAATAATTTTCTCGCCCTGTATATAGCTGCGGAAATTTTGTAGAGCCCATACAGTAGATAAGAGGGCTTTTTTGCAATCGCTAAATTTCATTTCTACTGGGGATAGAGTTTTGCTTGCATAAGCAATGACTTTGCTTAAATTCTCATGCTTTTGGTATAAAACAGCACTCATGCTTATATCTGTGTAACCTGTCTATAAGTAGAAAGGTTTACCCCCTTCAGGGTACTCTAAGCAAGGTGCTTGAGTGAATTTTCTCTTCAGCTCTCTGATGGCTGTCTCTTGAGCATCACTCCAGTGCCATTTCACGTCCTTCTTTAGGAGAAGTATCAGTGGTTTAGCTAATTCTGCATAATTATCAATACATTTGTGAGAATAATTTGTCATACCCAGAAATGATCTCAATTCCGTTAAGTTAGTTGGGTTCTTAGAATTTATTATAGCTTCCACCTTTTTAATTTAACCCTTCAGAAGTAACTTCATGTCCCAAGAAATTTACATGAGTGCGGCACCATTGAGCTTTTTGTAGGGATCATTTGACACCTGCCCTTTTAAGTTGGCTGAGGTCATGTTTAAATGCTGTGATGTGTTTTTCAAAGTCTGAGCTTTTATTAAAACATTATCAACATAAGATAAGGTCCACCTTTCCAGTGCATCAGGCATAGCCTTATGCATGAATACAGCAAATTCATGTCCTGAATTTATGTATCCAAACGGGAGCCTTTGGAATGCATACTGGACCTTTTGGAACAAGAATGCCATTGTCCATTGGGCTTAAGAACACCTAGAATAGGATTGTTATAAGAGCCATGCACCTGTCTGATAATACCTCTTTTTTCCAAGTTCCTTATGTTTTCTGCAAGAGAATCATATGAGGCTAAAGGAAGTCTGTATTATTTAACAAAGACAGGTGGTGCATTGGGAACTGTTTGCACTCTTACAATGTGCAAGTCTGTAGTCCCACAGTCATAAAAATCCCTTGCAAAAATATCCTTGTACTCCAGCAGGAGTTCTCGTAGCTGTCGGCGTTCATCATCACTGGAACAGCCATTAGCTACGGATATTTGCTCTTCGTCTATTTGCTGAAATCCTGGAAAGATTTCAGGCTGTCCTATCTCATAGGCTTCTTCCAACCTAGAGGTGAGATCCCCTTGATTATAATTTATATTGCCCCCATGACTCTGGGTATTGGGGTATTCTTGATGTTTGATCGGCTGATCAAATACTAGAGAGGCTTCTTCAATTTTACAGATCCCTTCCTCTGAGCTGAAGGGATAAATAGACTGAATTGTAAATAGTCCCTCTGGCATAGATGCAAAGGATTGTTCTATTAATTGTTCTTCAGTGAAGTATCCTTCAGGTATTAGCCCAATTACATTATTCTGGAATCCAAAAGTGTAATAACTTGATTCCAGCTCATATCCTATGGTAGTTCCCTTGGATAAGGTGATATAGGAATAGTTCCAATATTTACCATAGGAGTATGGGTCATTGTTATACCCAGATTTTGCATTCTATGGGAGAGGCAAATTAGTGTTTTAGAAGTTTTTAATTTCTGACCTCTATTTACCTGTAAGGATAAGAGGAATTTATCAGCCCCAGCAGGGATTACAACATTTCAGACATGACTAAGGACCTAATGTAGGTCTGAAACGTTGTTTGTTTTGTGGACCATGGCACAATAAAGTTGATTTTACTTTAAACTGCAAAGTCTAGAGGACCCTTTCTTTTTGAGTGATTACAACATTGTTAGACACCTGCATATTTACAGCATATGGCATTTGCTGGTTTGATTTTAGGGCGACATTTTCATCCTGAAATACTTCAGGGTCCCCCTTTAACCTGCTCCAGAGGCAAAGGTTAATCAAGTTTATTTGTATGGCATATCTATGTAAGAGATCATTGCCAATGTATATTTGATTAGGGGGAGTATTTAAAACTAAACAGGTGCTTTGCTGATTTATTACCTATGGATATACTGTAATAAACACTTAGCTGTGATGTTATAGCTTTCACACTTGTCATCCAGGTCATGGACACAGTGGTCTTGGGGAGAAAGATATTTAATCACCTTAGGTTCAGCGATCTGTGCTAATAAACCTTTGCTTATGTAGCTAGCTTCCTGTTTTAAGTTCAATTTGGCATACTTGGGTCATGCACTTGCATAGGGATATATAGATCCTCTTTAACTTTTGCAATTTCTGCGAGGAATTGCAAATGATCTCCCCCTTTAGGGAATTTAGGGTCCCCCTTGCGGAGGTATATGGTTAATACATTGCCGTCTAAGGAAATATTTGCTATCTTTCCAGGCGAAATTTTAAAAATATTACCATCAGAGCCACTTAAAGGAGTCTGATCATCTATTTGTAGGATAGTGATTTCAGGTATAGAGTAATTCCTGAAATGAATCTATACAGCATCTGGTTTCTCTTCCCCCAAGTAAAAGTTATGTCTGGTGCAAGATATACCGGACCGCTCATAATTAATAGGCCTTTTTACTTGTGACCAAATTACATTATTTATACAATCAATTATGGTACTTAATCGCTTGAGGAGGTCAATACCAATGATTAAGCGATCAGTTGGCAGATCCACTATAATGACAGGGTGTCTTATTACCCAGTTCCCCAGCCTTAGTTTTAACCATGCCGTACCGTAGACTTTGAGAGTCACCCCCAACACTGATTAGTGAACCATCAAATTCTTTTATTTTAGGTTTATGGGGTGTTAGCTCATTTAGCTGTGTGTAGTACCTGTGGGATAAAATAGTTGCCTGAAATCCAGTATCAATTAATCCCATGATAGGGTTAGCAACTGAATCCTGGAGTTCAGCACATACATAAAATCTTCCTGTAGTTTCTACCATTTCACACATAAAATTAGCATGATTACATATTGGTGGGCTTCGCCACAAGTTACCTGTATTTGCCCCATTACCTGATGCAGAAGAAATTTAATTCTTACCAGTCCATCCCTCTGTAATAGGGTCGACAGGGTTCCTGTGTACTGCATCTGTGGGAATAAGGTTAGTGCAAAACTGCAAGGGAAAAGATTTGTTAGAGCTTCCAGGCTGAGGTTGCTCGTCAACACTGCTAAATTGTCCGTTTCCGGTCTGTAGGGAGAGAACATGATTAGTACCATTATTGACATTTATCATTTTATTTGATATATCTCTCCCCTCTCTCTCAGGTAATACTGCAGTATTTATGACTGTGACTGTGGCCCACTGCTGGCCACTGGCTGTACCCCTAAAAAAAGATTATTAGGGTTCTGAGCCGTCAAAGCTTGACTCATATTAATAAATAGTATACATAATTGACTTACGTACTGAGTTGGCCCACTTGAATGGACAAGCTATCTTTACCCATAGACCGATTTTTTGATGTCCCAGGGTATTGATTCCTGGATCGTTGGGATCCCTCAGAATCATAGCTATTGTTCCTATTTTTGACATGGTTGTCTTTGGGGTTTAACTTGTTCAGTGTTAATGTCTTGGGGAGCACTATTTACTGGGGTTGTCTAGTTACCCTGAGAGTATTTTCGTCACTTTTGGTATTTATTTTTACGGGGATACGATTACCTTGTGAGTATTCATCTCTTTGGGGATAATTATTTACTTGGGTATGCCCCCCATTTGAGTATATTCTCTCTGCACCTCAGCATGTGTTGGGGGAGGGGCAGAGTTAAAACTTTGTGAGGAAGGCCCGTTTTCTTGGGCCACTTCTGCATAAGATTTCTTGAGGGGGCTAGGTGACACCCTAGTTTCTGCCACAATTTTAGGGCTGGGCCTTGGTTTCTTTTTTACCCCCTGTTCACCGGACTGCTGAATAGAGTATAACTTGGTACTCTCTTTTATCAGCCAGTCCAATGAGCAGTGCTCATCAAAATCTCTGGCCAAATTTAGATTGATGTGCGCGGGCAATGCTTTGTAAAATAAATTCACAAATTCTGAGCTTTCAAATATGGGGTAGTCTTCGGCCATTCTGTATGCACTTTTTAGTACAGAAAGGAATTCTATAGGGCTTTGATTCGCGCCACATTTTAAACCGTATACAGCTATTTTCGCTGCGGTTTTGGTGTGATATTTCCCGAATTCTTTTTTGCATTGATTTTTTGTTTCACTCCAGGAATGAATTTTCATATCCTTGAGTGAAGCAAAGAATTTGTGATGTTTACCCTCAAATACCCAGGGAAGAAATTCAATTTTTGACCGCTCACTAGTAACATTCATTATGGATAAAGCATTTTCATAGTTCTCTAAGTGGTCAATTATAGAAGCGGTTACGTTTTTGGAAAATTTAGGTACTGCATCCCTTAAGAAAGTAATTATTTTAGGGGTGTCATATACCTTATTAGACGTATCTTGGGCTTTCCTAGGGACCTTTTTGTTAGGGTTGGAGCATTCCCTATCTGCCCTTTTACTATGGGAGACCACCTACATACATTAGTACTATGTGGGCTATTTGGGTAGCTAGCTCTGCCCTCTAACTCACTACTAGAGCTTCCCTCCCCTTCCTCTGAGGTATAGCAGTTCCCTGAATTTATAACATGAGGTGACTTTCTATTTCGGAAGTGTATTTCTGACCCATAGAGGTCCTTTGTTTAAATTCTTCCCAAAAGTTCTGCAGTTCATTTCTGATCAATTCTTTAAGGGATTTAGAATTGTCTGCATTATCCTCATTGCTAATAGAGGGGTTTTCATTATGACGATACGGTTTTTTTAAACCACTTAATTCTCTTTGGCTTTGTGCGAGTTGCTTATGCAAATCTTCTATATTGGTTAGTAATTTTTGGTTATGCTTATCTAAGGCAGCCATGACCTGTTTAATTGTAACAATTTCATTTTCGGCTATATTTAAATTCTCTTCTCATCTGCGTGATGAGCGAATATTGTCTTCTAGCCCCTGTATTTGCAATTCCTTTTCTATAAAGAGAAGGGACATTTCGTCAATAATGCATATTACAAGGGACCAGGATTTTAGTATTAACTCATCTCGCTTCTTAGCGTTTTTGCATCTATTCATTTTGAATACTTCTTGGAACAATTCACTTTTTTCATTCCACCTTCCACCATCAATAGCAATATTTTTAGCCTTAATTGCAAGCATATCCATATAATCATTTAAATCACCCACAATATTACACCTCTTTTTAATGTGGCCTATAACGTCCATCTTAAGGATATCGCATGAGGGGTAATTTTTGGAAAAATATTTCAATACTATGTATAGATTAATTTGATTCACTTCTAGTAACAGACATTATTATTCTGGCTTAGTATTTGGTTAATTTAAAACGCTAATACAATTTTTACCAACAAGATAATAATTTCTATTTACTACAAAATATATTTTATCAATGTGATAAATTTAATAATCTCTACTGCAGTGCCTCCAAATATTATGTCAATATATAGCAGGGTTACAATACAATTTATTTAATAATTATTCTTTAAAATAACATTTAATTAAAATGCATATACACATTGAATTATATTTATAGAAACCAGATTATGAATCAAACTATACACGCTTATGCTGTTACAATATTCTATACAAAGATCATAAAAAATATATACCTTTACAATTTACCTTATTCACAATGAATCGCATTAAAATATCACAATAAAATACCAGAATATGGACCGCTAACTTTAACAGTGCCTAGCTAAACAATATAACAAGATACTTTAACAGCCTATGCCAATGTATCTGAGCTGAAATAAATCTTATTTAGCTACAATAAGGCAAAATCTAAAATATATAGTTGCAAATATAAATTACTTAGCACTAAATATGACTAGTTTTAAACTATACAGGACTATGAACACAAGCTTAAAATACAAAGTATGCTCTTTATATTTACCAGCTGTAATCTAACTATAGCCTTAGAATGCCCTTGATTTAAATATTATATATATTTAACAATTTCTTATACTTTACAAGTTCACCAGTTTGAGAATTCAGTTAATATCGAAATATGTCTATTGTCATATGTTTTAGGAGAATTGTGCCCATTTGTAAGAGAATTAATCTTGATAGTCTCTTATCCACAAAGAGTGTCCCAACGTATTTGTCTTACAGAAAACTGTGTTCGCACACTGGTCTCTCTATAAGCAAAAATGGCAACAGCAGGATTGCAAACAGTCACCAACACAACATTTTTCCACCAAGATCCCTTTCTCTGTGTGCAGTGTTTTTGTCTGAGACAAAACTCCTCCCCATCTCTTAATCATTCAATAGATTTGGATACACCCTCTTCTCTGATTGGCTACTGGGAAATGTCATTTTAACAGCCAAATGTCTTTTGGTTGTAATTCTGTATTTAGGCCATCGGGGGCAGCAGACAAGATAAACAGTTTCATTTTCAACACTGCTATACAATTTAATATAGATTCATATATATTTTTACAATGTATATTTAGTGTATTCACTATTCCTTGCCTCAGCAAACAACTATATCCAATTTGTATAGGATCACCTAATACCATTTAATCTGGGCATTTCATCAATATTAAACATGATACACTTCCCAGAATACAAAGTAATTCTTATACATTTAAAATATATGGGTATTTAAAAGGATTTTAATACTTTTAGCATGGATCTAATTAATATCTCAGTTATCATCTTAATATAACATACATACCTTGAGATCAGCAATCAGATGTCATTTCACATAATTATATTTATATTGGACTACTTTCCCATATCAATATAAATATTGTATATCTGTATTTCTCTTGCTGAGTGTATAAAAAACAGAATTTATGCTTACCTGATAAATTACTTTCTCTTGCGGTGTATCCAGTCCACGGATTCATCCTTACTTGTGGGATATTCTCATTCCCTACAGGAAGTGGCAAAGAGAGCACACAGCAAAGCTGTCCATATAGCTCCCCCTCTGGCTCCGCCCCCCCCAGTCATTCGACCGACAGTTAGGAGAAAAAGGAGAAACCATAGGGTGCAGTGGTGACTGTAGTTTAAACAAAAAATTTGAACCTGACTTAAGTGCCAGGGCGGGCAGTGGACTGAATACACCGTAAGAGAAAGTAATTTATCAGGTAAGCATAAATTCTGTTTTCTCTTGCAAGGTGTATCCAGTCCACGGATTCATCCTTACTTGTGGGATACCAATACCAAAGCTTTAGGACACGGATGAAGGGAGGGAACAAGACCGGTAACCTAAACGGAAGGCACCACTGCTTGCAAAAGCTTTCTCCCAAAAATAGCCTCCGAAGAAGCAAAAGTATTGAATTTGTAAAATTTGGCAAAAGTATGCAGTGAAGACCAAGTCGCTGCTTTACAAATCTGTTCAACCGAAGCCTCATTCTTGAAGGCCCAGGTGGAAGCCACAGCTCTGGTGGAATGAGCTGTAATGCGTTCAGGAGGGTGCTGCAGTCTCATAAGCCAATTGGATGATGCTTTTCAACCAGAAAGAAAGAGAGGTAGCCGTCGCTTTTTGACCTCTCCTCTTACCAGAATAGACAACAAACAAAGATGATGTTTGTCTGAAATCCTTAGTTGCTTGTAAATAGAATTTCAAAGCACGAACCACATCAAGGTTGTGTAAAAGCCGTTCCTTCTTGGAAGCTGGATTAGGACACAGAGAAGGAACAATTATTTCCTGGTTAATGTTCTTATTAGAAACAACTTTAGGAAGAAAACCAGGTTTAGTACGTAAAACTACCTTATCTGCATGGAACACCAGATATGGTGAATTACACTGCAAAGCAGACAATTCTGAAACTCTTCGAGCAGAAGATACTTTCCAAGATAATAACTTAATATCTATGGAATGTAAAGATTCAAACGGAACCCCTTGAAGAACTGAAAGAACTAAATTTAGACTCCATGGAGGAGCCACAGGTTTATAGACAGGCTTGATTCTGACTAACGCCTGTACAAACGCTTGAACATCTGGTACTGCTGCCAGACACCTGTGTAATAGGATCGACAGAGCTGATATCTGTCCCTTTAAGGAACTAGCTGATAAGCCTTTCTCCAATCCTTCTTGGAGAAAAGACAATATCCTTGGAATCCTAATCTTACTCCACGAGTAACCCTTGGATTCACACCAACAAAGATATTTCCGCCATATCTTATGGTAGATTTTCCTGGTGACAGGTTTTCTAGCTTGGATCAGAGTATCTATAACTGATTCAGAGAACCCACGCTTGGATAAAATCAAGCGTTCAATCTCCAAGCAGTCAGCTGCAGAGAAACTAGATTTGGATGCTTGAAAGGACCCTGCCTCATTGGCAGTGTCCATGGTGGAACAGATGACATGTCCACTAGGTCTGCATACTAAGTCCTGCGTGGCCACGCAGGCGCTATCAGAATTACCGAGGCGTTCTCCTGTTTGATTCTGGCTACCAGCCGAGGGAGAAGGGGAAACGGTGGAAAGACATAGGCCAGATTGAAGGACCAAGGTGCTACTAGAGCATCTATCAATGCCGCCTTGGGATCCCTGGACCTGGATTCGTAAAGGGGAAGTTTGGTGTTCTGACGGGACGCCATCAGATCCAACTCTGGAATGCCCCAAAGCTGAGTCAGCTGAGCAAATACCTCCGGATGGAGTTCCCACTCCCCCGGGTGAAAAGTCTGATGACTTAGGAAATCCGCTTCCCAGTTGTCTACTCCCGGGATGTGAATTGCAGATAGGTGGCAAGAGTGATCCTCCGCCCCCCTGATTATCTTGGTTACTTCCTTCATCGCCAAGGAACTCTTTGTTCCTCCCTGATGATTGATGTATGCTACAGTCGTGATGTTGTCCGACTGAAATCTGATGAACTTGGCCGCCGCTAGCTGAGGCCATGCCTGGAGCGTATTGAAGATCGCTCTCAGTTCCAAAATGTTTATCGGGAGAAGAGACTCTTCCCGAGACCATAGGCCCTGAGCTTTCAGGGAGCCCCAGACTGCGCCCCAGCCTAGCAGACTGGCGTCGGTCATTACGATGATCCACTCCGGTCTGCGAAAGCACATTCCCTGAGACAGGTGATCCTGAGACAACCACCATAGAGGGAGTGCAGAATTATTAGGCAAATGAGTATTTTGACCACATCATCCTCTTTATGCATGTTGTCTTACTCCAAGCTGTATAGGCTCGAAAGCCTACTACCAATTAAGCATATTAGGTGATGTGCATCTCTGTAATGAGAAGGGGTGTGGTCTAATGACATCAACACCCTATATCAGGTGTGCATAATTATTAGGCAACTTCCTTTCCTTTGGCAAAATGGGTCAAAAGAAGGACTTGACAGGCTCAGAAAAGTCAAAAATAGTGATATATCTTGCAGAGGGATGCAGCACTCTTAAAATTGCAAAGCTTCTGAAGCGTGATCATCGAACAATCAAGAGTTTCATTCAAAATAGTCAACATGGTCGCAAGAAGCGTGTGGAAAAACCAAGTAGCAAAATAACTGCCCATGAACTGAGAAAAGTCAAGCGTGCAGCTGCCAAGATGCCACTTGCCACCAGTTTGGCCATATTTCAGAGCTGCAACATCACTGGAGTGCCCAAAAGCACAAGGTGTGCAATACTCAGAGACATGGCCAAGGTAAGAAAGGCTGAAAGACGACCACCACTGAACAAGACACACAAGCTGAAACGTCAAGACTGGGCCAAGAAATATCTCAAGACTGATTTTTCTAAGGTTTTATGGACTGATGAAATGAGAGTGAGTATTGATGGGCCAGATGGATGGGCCCGTGGCTGGATTGGTAAAGGGCAGAGAGCTCCAGTCCGACTCAGACGCCAGCAAGGTGGAGGTGGAGTACTGGTTTGGGCTGGTATCATCAAAGATGAGCTTGTGGGGCCTTTTCGGGTTGAGGATGGAGTCAAGCTCAACTCCCAGTCCTACTGCCAGTTTCTGGAAGACACCTTCTTCAAGCAGTGGTACAGGAAGAAGTCTGCATCCTTCAAGAAAAACATGATTTTCATGCAGGACAATGCTCCATCACACGCGTCCAAGTACTCCACAGCGTGGCTGGCAAGAAAGGGTATAAAAGAAGAAAATCTAATGACATGGCCTCCTTGTTCACCTGATCTGAACCCCATTGAGAACCTGTGGTCCATCATCAAATGTGAGATTTACAAGGAGGGAAAACAGTACACCTCTCTGAACAGTGTCTGGGAGGCTGTGGTTGCTGCTGCACGCAATGTTGATGGTGAACAGATCAAAACACTGACAGAATCCATGGATGGCAGGCTTTTGAGTGTCCTTGCAAAGAAAGGTGGCTATATTGGTCACTGATTTGTTTTTGTTTTGTTTTTGAATGTCAGAAATGTATATTTGTGAATGTTGAGATGTTATATTGGTTTCACTGGTAAAAATAAATAATTGAAATGGGTATATATTTGTTTTTTGTTAAGTTGCCTAATAATTATGCACAGTAATAGTCACCTGCACACACAGATATCCCCCTAAAATAGCTAAAACTAAAAACAAACTAAAAACTACTTCCAAAACTATTCAGCTTTGATATTAATGAGTTTTTTGGGTTCATTGAGAACATGGTTGTTGTTCAATAATAAAATTAATCCTCAAAAATACAACTTGCCTAATAATTCTGCACTCCCTGTAGAAGAGAATCTCTGGCTTTCTGGTCCAGTTGGATTTGAGGAGACAAATCTGCATAATCCCCATTCCACTGTTTGAGCATGCACAATTGCAGTTGCCTGAGATGAATTTGAGCAAAAGGGACTACGTCCATTGCTGCTACCATTGCTGCTACCATTAATCCGATTACCTCCATGCACTGAGCCACAGATGGCCGAAGAATGGAATGAAGAGCTCGGCAAGTGGTTAGAAGCTTTAACCTTCTGACCTTCGTCAGAAATATTTTCATTTCTACCAAGTCTATTAATGTTCCCAGGAAGGGAACCCTTGTGAGCAGGGACAGAGAACTTTTTTCGGTGTTCACCTTCCACCCGTGAGACCTTAGAAAGGCCAGAACAATATCCATATGAGCCTTGGCTCTGAGAAAAGACGACGCCTGTATTAAGATGTCGTCCAGATAGGGTGCTACTGCAATGCCCCACGGTCTTAGTACCGCCAAAAGGGACCCTAGCACCTTTGTGAAAATTCTTGGAGCGGTGGCCAACCGGAAGGGAAGGGCCAGGAACTGGTAATGCTTGTCCAGAAAAGCAAACCTTAGGAACTGATGGTGATCTTTGTGGATAGGAATATGAAGGTACGCATCCTTTAGATCCACAGTAGTCATATATTGACCTTCCTGGATCATCGGTAAGATTGTCCGAATGGTCTCCATCTTGAAGGATGGAACTGTGAGGAATTTGTTTAGAATTTTTAGATCCAGGATTGGTCTGAAAGTTCCCTCCTTTTTGGGAACCACAAACAGGTTTGAGTAAAGGCCCAGTCCTCGTTCTGTAATTGGTACTGGATATATCACTCCCATCTTGAGTAGATCTTCTACAAAGCGTAAGAACGCCTCTTTCTTTGTCGTGTCTGTAGACAGACGAGAAATGTGGAATCTTCCCCTTGGAGGAGAGTCCTTGAATTCTAGAAGATATCCCTGAGCAACTATCTCTGATGCCCAGGGATCGGGTACATCTCTTGCCCAAGCCTGAGCAAAGAGAGAGAGTCTGCCCCCTACCAGATCCGGTCCCGGATCGGGCGCTACCCCTTCATGCTGTCTTAGTAGCAGCTGCAGGCTTCTTGGCCTGTTTACCCTTGTTCCAGCCCTGCAAAGGTTTCCAGGTTGCCTTGGGCTGTGAAGAATTACCCTCTTGCTTTGCGGTCGCAGAGGTTGAAGCAGGACTGCTCCTGAAGTTGCGAAAGGAATGAAAATTAGCCTTGTTTTTAGCCTTAAAAGGCCTATCTTGCGGGAGGGCCTGGCCCTTTCCCCCAGTGATATCCGAAATAATCTCTTTCAACTCGGGCCCGAAAAGGGTCTTTCCCTTGATAGGAATATTCAGTAACTTTGTCTTAGACGACACATCGGCTGACTATGATTTAAGCCAAAGCGCTCTGCGCGCCATGATGGCAAAAACAGAATTTTTCGCAGCTAACTTAGCTAATTGAAAAGCGGCATCAGTGATAAAAGAATTAGCCAGCTTTAACGCCTTAATTCTATCCATAATTTCGTCATATGAGGTCTCCGTCTGGTCTCGGGCTTCTGGTACGTACCTCGTGTCTCTGGTGGGCACCTCCTGCCTCGGGCCTCTGGTGGGCACCTCTGATTTTGGGCCTCTGGTGGGCATCTACGTCCTCGGGGCCTCTGGTGGGTGCCTCGGGCCTCTAGTCGGAACCTCTTGGCGTGGGCCTCTGGTTGGTGCCTCCTGCCTTGTGCCTCTGTTGGGCGCCTCGGACCTCTGGTGGGCACCTCTGTTCTCAGGCCTCTGGTGGGCACCTCCGGTCATGGGCCTCTGGTGGGCACTTTAGGCCACTGATAAGCACCTCCTGCCTTGAGCCTCTGGTGAGCACCTCTGGTCCCGGGCCTCTGGTGGGCACCTCAGGGCTCGGGCCTCTGGTGGGCAGCTCGGGCCTCTGGTGGGCACCTCGGGCCTCTGGTGGTCGCCTCCTGACTCGAGCCTCTGGTGGGTGCCTCTGGTCTCTGGCCTGTGGCAGGCACCTCTGATCTCGGGCCTCTGGTAGGCACCTCCAGTCACGGGCCTCTGTCGGGCCCCTCTAGGCTCGGGTGCCTCCTGCCTCGAGCCTCTGGTGGGCACCTTCAGTCTCGGGCCTCTGGTGGGCGCCTTTGGGCGCGGGCCTCTGGTCTTGGGCTTCTGGTGGGCGCCTCCGGTCTCCGACATCTGGTGGGCGCCTCCAGTCACGGGCCTCTGTCGGGCCCCTCTGGGCTTGGGTGCCTCCTGCCTCGAGCCTCTGGTGGGCACCTTCAGTTTCGGGCCTCTGGTGGGCGCCTTTGGGCTCGGCCTCTGGTCTTGGGCTTCTGGTGGGCGCCTCCGGTCTCCGACATCTGGTGGGCGCCTCTGGCCTTTGGTGGGCACCTCGGGCCTCTGTTGGGCGCCTCCTGCCTCAGACCTCTGGTGGGCATCGTCGGCCTCTGTTGGGCACCTCCTGCCTCAGGCCTCTGGTGGGCGCCTCCTGCCTCAGGCCTCTGTTGGGCGCCTCCTGCCTCGGGCCTCTGTTGGGCGCCTCTGATCTAGGGCCTCTGGTGGGCGCCTCTGGTCTCGGGCATCTGGTGGGCGCCTCCAGTCTCAGGCCTCTGTGGGCGCCTCCGTTCTCGGGCTTCTAGTAGAAGCCTCTTGCCTCGTGCCTGTAGTGGGCACCTCCTGCCTCAGGCCTCTGGTAGACAGCTCCAGTCACGGGCTCAGGCATCTGATGGGTGCCTCTGATCTTAGGCCTCTGGTGGGCACTTCCGGACTTGGGCCTCTGGTGGGCGCTTCCGGCCTCTGGTAGGCACCTCCGGTGTCTGACCTCTGGTGGGCGCCTCCTGCCTCGAGCCTCTGTTTGGCGCATCTGGTCTCGGGCCTCTGGTGGGCGCCTCCTACCTCGGACCTCTGTGGGCACCTCGGACTGCTGTTGGGCACCTCCTGCCTCGGGCCTCTGGTGGGCACATTGAGTATCGGGCCTCTGGTGGGCGCCTCAAGTCTCGAGCCTCTAGTAGGAGCCTCCTGCCTCGGGCCTCTGGTGGGCACCTCTGGCCTCTGTCGGGCGTCTCCGGTCTCGGGACAATGGCAGGCACCTCCGGTCACAGGCCTCTGTTGGGCATCTCCGGGCCTCTGGTGGATGCCTCCGGTCTTAGGCCTCTGGTGGGCACCTCCGGTCTCGGGCCTCTGTTGGGCGCCTCCGGTTTGGGCCCCTGGTGGCGCCTCCAGGGTCCGACCTCTGGTGCACACCTCCTGCCTCGAAGCCTCTGTTTGGTGTGTCTGGTCTCGGGCCTCTGGTTGGTGAATCCTGCCTCAGGCCTCTGGTGGGCACCTCCTGCCTCGGGCCTTTGGTGGGCACCTCTGGTCACGGGCCTCTGGTGGCGCCTCAGGCCGCTGTTGGGCACCTCCTGCCTCGGGCCTCTGGTGGGAACTTCGAGTATCGGGCCTCTGGTGGGCACCTCTGGCCTCTGTTGGGCAACTCTGATCTTGGGCCTCTGGTGGGCATCTCTGGTCATGGGCCTCTGGCGGGCACCTCCGGGCTTGGGCCTCTAGTGGATGCCTTCGGTCTTAGGCCTCTGGTGGGTACCTCTGGTCTCAGGCCTCTGGTGGGCGCCTCCGGTTTGGGCCTCTAGTAAGCGCCTCTGGTGTCCGACCTCTGGTGGGCGCCTCCTGCCTCGGGCCACTGTTTGGCGCGTCCGGTGTCGCCCTCTGGTGGGCGCCTCCTGTCTCGGACGTTTGTGGGCGCCTTCTGGTGGTCACCTCCTGACTCGAGCCTTTGGTGGATGGCTCTGGTCTCTGACTTGTGGCAGGCACCTCTGGTCTCAGGCCTCTGGATGGCACCTCCAGTCACGGGCCTCTGTTGGGCACCTCTGGACTTGGGCCTCTAGTGGTTGCCTCCTGCCTCGAGTCTCTGGTGGGCACCTTCAGTCTCGAGCCTCTGGTGGGCATCTCTGGGAGCGGGCCTTTGGTGTGCACCTCCGGTCTGCGACCTCTGGTGGGCACCTTCGGCCTTTGGTGGGCACCTTGGGCCTCTGTTGGGTGCCTCCTGCCTCAGGCCTCTGGTGGGTGCCTTGTGCCTCTGTTGGGCGCCTTCGAACTCGGGCCTCTGGTGGGTGTCTCCGGTTTTGGGCCTCTGGTGGACGCCTCCGTTCTCGGGCCTCTAGTAGAAGCCTCCTGACTCGGGCCTCTGGTGGGCACCTCTGTCAAGCACCTCCGGGCTCAGGCATCTAGTGGGCGCCTCCGATCTTAGGCCTCTGATGGGCACCTCCGGCCTTGGGCCTCTGGTGGGCGCTTCCGGCCTCTGGTTGGCACCTCCAGTCACAGGCCTCTGTTGGGCACCTCTGGACTTGGGCCTCTAGTGGTTGCCTCCTGCCTCGAGTCTCTGGTGGGCACCTTCAGTCTCGAGCCTCTGGTGGGCACCTCTGGGAGCGGGCCTCTGGTGGGCACCTCCGGTCTGCGACCTCTGGTGGGCACCTTCGGCCTTTGGTGGGCACCTTGGGCCTCTGTTGGGTGCCTCCTTCCTCAGGCCTCTGGTGGGTGCCACGTGCCTCTGTTGGGCGCCTTCGAACTCGGGCCTCTGGTGGGCGTCTCCGGTTTTGGGCCTCTGGTGGACGCCTCCATTCTCGGGCCTCTAGTAGAAGCCTCCTGACTCGGGCCTCTGGTGGGCACCTCTGTCAAGCACCTCCGGGCTCAGGCATCTAGTGGGCGCCTCCGATCTTAGGCCTCTGGTGGGCACCTCTGGTCTCGGGCCTCTGGTGGGCGCTTCCGGCCTCTGGTGGGCACCTCCGGTGTCTGACATTGTCGGGCATCTCCGGTCTCGGGACTGTGGCAGGCACCTCCGGTCACAGGCCTCTGTCGGGCATCTCCGGGCTCGGGCCTCTGGTGGATGCCTCCGGTCTTAGGCCTCTGGTGGGCACCTCCGGTCTCGGGCCTCTGTTGGGCGCCTCCGGTTTGGGCACCTGGTGGCGCCTCCAATGTCCGACCTCTGGTGCACACCTCCTGCCTCGAGCCTCTGTTTGGTGCGTCTGGTCTCGGGCCTCTGGTTGGTGAATCCTGCCTCAGGCCTCTGGTGGGCACCTCCTGCCTCGGGCCTTTGGTGGGCACCTCTGGTCACAGGCCTCTGGTGGCGCCTCAGGCCGCTGTTGGGCACCTCCTGCCTCGGGCCTCTGGTGGGCACTTCGAGTATCGGGCCTCTGGTGGGCACCTCTGGCCTCTGTTGGGCAACTCCGATCTTGGGCCTCTGGTGGGCATCTCTGGTCATGGGCCTCTGGCGGGCACCTCCGGGCTTGGGCCTCTAGTGGATGCCTTCGGTCTTAGGCCTCTGGTGGGTACCTCTGGTCTCAGGCCTCTAGTAAGCGCCTCTGGTGTCTGACCTCTGGTGGGCGCCTCCTGCCTCGGGCCACTGTTTGGCGCGTCCGGTGTCGGCCTCTGGTGGGCGCCTCCTGTCTCGGACGTTTGTGGGCGCCTTCTGGTGGTCACCTCCTGACTCGAGCCTTTGGTGGATGGCTCTGGTCTCTGACTTGTGGCAGGCACCTCTGGTCTCAGGCCTCTGGTTGGCACCTCCAGTCACGGGCCTCTGTTGGGCACCTCTGGACTTGGGCCTCTAGTGGTTGCCTCCTGCCTCGAGTCTCTGGTGGGCACCTTCAGTCTCGAGCCTCTGGTGGGCACCTCTGGGAGCGGGCCTCTGGTGGGCACCTCCGGTCTGCGACCTCTGGTGGGCACCTTCGGCCTTTGGTGGGCACCTTGGGCCTCTGTTGGGTGCCTCCTGCCTCAGGCCTCTGGTGGGTGCCTTGTGCCTCTGTTGGGCGCCTTCGAACTCGGGCCTCTGGTGGGTGTCTCCGGTTTTGGGCCTCTGGTGGACGCCTCCGTTCTCGGGCTTCTAGTAGAAGCCTCCTGACTCGGGCCTCTGGTGGGCACCTCTGTCAAGCACCTCCGGGCTCAGGCATCTAGTGGGCGCCTCCGATCTTAGGCCTCTGGTGGGCACCTCCGGCCTTGGGCCTCTGGTGGGTGCTTCCGGCCTCTGGTTGGCACCTCCAGTCACGGGCCTCTGTTGGGCACATCTGGACTTGGGCCTCTAGTGGTTGCCTCCTGCCTCGAGTCTCTGGTGGGCACCTTCAGTCTCGAGCCTCTGGTGGGCACCTCTGGGAGCAGGCCTCTGGTGGGCACCTCCGGTCTGCGACCTCTGGTGGGCACCTTCGGCCTTTGGTGGGCACCTTGGGCCTCTGTTGGGTGCCTCCTTCCTCAGGCCTCTGGTGGGTGCCTCGTGCCTCTGTTGGGCGCCTTCGAACTCGGGCCTCTGGTGGGCGTCTCCGGTTTTGGGCCTCTGGTGGACACCTCCGTTCTCGGGCTTCTAGTAGAAGCCTCCTGACTCGGGCCTCTGGTGGGCACCTCTGTCAAGCACCTCCGGGCTCAGGCATCTAGTGGGCGCCTCCGATCTTAGGCCTCTGGTGGGCACCTCCGGTCTCAGGCCTCTGGTGGGCGCTTCCGGCCTCTGGTGGGCACCTCCGGTGTCTGACCTCTGGTGGGCGCCTCCTGCCTCGAGCCTCTGTTTGGCGCATCAGGTCTCGGGTCTCTGGTGGGCGCCTCTTGCCTCAGACCTCTGTGGGCACCTCGGGCCGCTGTTGGGCACCTCTTGCCTCGGGCCTCTGGTGGGCGCCTCGAGTCTCAAGCCTCTAGTAGGAGCCTCCTGCCTCGGGCCTCTGGTGGGCATCTCTGGCCTCGGGCCTCTGTCAGGCACCTCCGGTCTCAGGCCTCTGGCAGGCACTTCGGGTCACAGGCCTCTGTCGGGCATCTCCGGGCTCGGGCCTCTGGTGGATGGCTCCGGTCTTAGGCCTCTGGTGGGCACCTCCGGTCTCAGGCCTCTGGTGGGCGCCTCCGGTTCGGGCCCTGGTGGGCGCCTCAGGTGTCCGACCTCTGGTGGACGCCTCCTGCCTCTGTTTGGTGCACACCTCTGGTCACGGGCCTCTGGTGACGCCTCAGGCCGCTGTTGGGCACCTCCTGCCTCGGGCCTCTGGTGGGCGCTTCGAGTATCGGGCCTCTGGTGGGCACCTCTGGCCTCAGGCCTCTGTTGGGCAACTCCGGTCTCGGGCCTCTGGCAGGCATCTCCGGTCATGAACCTCTGGGCTTGGGCCTCTGGTGGATGCCTTCGGTCTTAGGCCTCTGGTGGGCACCTCTGGTCTCAGGCCTCTGGTGGGCGCCTCTGGTTTGGGCCTCTAGTAAGCGCCTCTGGTGTCCGACCTCTGGTGGGCGCTTCTGGCCTCTGGTTGGCACCTCCAGTTACGGGCCTCTGTTGGGCACCTCTGGACTTGGGCCTCGAGTGGTTGCCTCCTGCCTTGAGTCTCTGGTGGGCACCTTCAGTCTCGAGCCTCTGGTGAGGGCTTCGAGTATCGGGCCTCTGGTGGGCACCTCTGGCCTCAGGCCTCTGTTGGGCAACTCCGGTCTGGGGCCTCAGGCAGGCATGAACCTCTGTCGGGCACCTCTGGGCTTGGGCCTCTGGTGGACGCCTTCGGTCTTAGGCCTCTGGTGGGCACCTCTGGTCTCAGGCCTCTGGTGGGCGCCTCTGGTTTGGGCCTCTAGTAAGCGCCTCTGGTGTCTGATCTCTGGTGGGTGCCTCCTGCCTCGGGCCACTGTTTGGTGCCTCCGGTGTCGGGCCTCTGGTGGATGCCTCCTGTCTCGGATGTTTGTGGGCGCCTTCTGGTGGTCACCTCCTGACTCGAGCCTTTGGTGGATGGCTCTGGTCTCTGGCTTGTGGCAGGCTACTCTGGTCTCAGGCCTCTGGTTGGCACCTCCAGTCACGGGCCTCTGTTGGGCACCTCTGGACTTGGGCCTCTAGTGGTTGCCTCTTACCTCGAGTCTCTGGTGGGCACCTTCAGTCTCGAGCCTCTGGTGGGCACCTCTGGGAGCGGGCCTCTGGTCTTGGGCCTCTGGTGGGCACCTCTGGTCTCTGACCTCTGGTGGGCCCCTTCGGCCTTTGGTGGGCGCCTTGGGCCTCTGTTGGGTGCCTCCTGCCTCGGACCTCTGGTGGGCGCCTTGGGCCTCTGTTGGGCACCTCCTACCTCAGGCCTCTGGTGGGTGCCTACTGCCTCGTGCCTCTGTTGGGCGCCTTCGAACTCGGGCCTCTGGTGGGCGTCTCCGGTTTTGGGCCTCTGGTGGACACTTCCGTTCTCGGGCCTCTAGTAGAAGCCTCCTGACTCGGGCCTCTGGTGGGCACCTCCGGTCTCCGACCTCTGGTGGGCACCTTAGGCCTTTGGTGGGCGCCTTGGGCCTCTGTTGGGTGCCTCCTGCCTCGGACCTCTGGTGGGCACCTTGGGCCTCTGTTGGGCACCTCCTGCCTCAGGCCTCTGGTGGGTGCCTCCTGCCTCATGCCTCTGTTGGGCGCCTTCGAACTCGGGCCTCTGGTGGGCGTCTCCGGTTTTGGGCCTCTGGTGGACGCCTCCGTTCTCGGGCCTCTAGTAGAAGCCTCCTGACTCGGGCCTCTGGTGGGCACCTCCGGTCACGGGCCTCTGGTAGGCACCTCCGGTCACGGGCCTCTGTCAGGCACCTCCGGCTCGAGCCTCTGGTGGGTGCCTCCGGTCTTAGGCCTCTGGTGGGCACCTCCAGTCTTGAGCCTATGGTGGGCACCTCCAGTCTTGAGCCTATGGTGGGCACCTCCAGTCTTGAGCCTATGGTGGGCACCTCCGGTTCAGGCCTCTGGTGGGCGCCTCCTACCTTGAGCCTCTGTTTGGCGCGTCTAGTCTCTGGTCTCGCTGTTGGGTACTGGTCTTGGGCCTCTGGTAGGTGCCTCCGGTCCCGGGCCTCTGATGGGCACCTCGGGCATTTGATGGTCACCTCCTGACTCGAGCCTCTGGTGGGTGCTTCCGGTCTCTGGCCTGTGGCAGGCACCTCTGCTCTCAGGCCTCTGGTAGGCAGCTCCACTTATGGGCAACTGTCAGGCACCTCTGAGCTTGGGCCTCTAGTGGACGCCTCTGTTCTCGGGCCTCTAGTAGAAGCCTCCTGACTCAGGCCTCTGGTGGGCACCTCTGTCAAGCACCTCCGAGCTCAGGCATCTAGTGGGTGCCTCCGATCTTAGGCCTCTGGTGGGCACCTCCAGTCTCGGGCCTCTGGTGGTCGCTTCTGGCCTATGGTGGGCACCTCTGGTGTCTGACCTCTGGTGGGCGCCTCCTGCCTCGAGCCTCTGTTTGGCGCATCTGGTCTCGGGCCTCTGGTGGGCACCTCCTGCCTCGGACCTCTGTGAACCTCTGTCGGGCACCTCTGGGCTTGGGCCTCTGGTGGACGCCTTCGGTCTAAGGCCTCTGGTGGGCGCCTCCGGTTTGGGCCTCTAGTAAGCGCCTCTGGTGTCTGATCTCTGGTGGGCGCCTCCTGCCTCGGGCCACTGTTTGGCGCCTCCGGTGTCGGGCCTCTGGTGGGTGCCTCCTGTCTCGGACGTTTGTGGGCGCCTTCTGGTGGTCACCTCCTGACTCGAGCCTTTGGTGGATGGCTCTGGTGTCTGGCTTGTGGCAGGCACCTCTGGTCTCAGGCCTCTGGTTGGCACCTCCAGTCACGGGCCTCTGTTGGGCACCTCTGGACTTGGACCTCTAGTGGTCGCCTCCTGCCTCGAGTCTCTGGTGGGCACCTTCAGTCTCGAGCCTCTGGTGGGCACCTCTGGGAGCGGGCCTCTGGTCTTGGGCCTCTGGTGGGCACCTCCGGTCTCTGATCTCTGGTGGGCACCTTCGGCCTTTGGTGGGCGCCTTGGGCCTCTGTTGGGTGCCTCCTGCCTCGGACCTCTGGTGGGCACCTTGGGCCTCTGTTGGGCACCTCCTGCCTCAGGCCTCTGGTGGGTGCCTCCTGCCTCATGCCTCTGTTGGGCGCCTTCGAACTCGGGCCTCTGGTGGGCGTCTCCGGTTTTGGGCCTCTGGTGGACGCCTCCGTTCTCGGGCCTCTAGTAGAAGCCTCCTGACTCGGGCCTCTGGTGGGCACCTCCGGTTCCGGGCCTCTGGTAGGCACCTCCGGTCACGGGCCTCTGTCAGGCACCTCCGGCTTGAGCCTCTGGTGGGTGCCTCCGGTCTTAGGCCTCTGGTGGGCACCTCCAGTCTTGAGCCTATGGTGGGCACCTCCAGTCTTGAGCCTATGGTGGGCACCTCCGGTTCAGCCCTCTGGTGGGCGCCTCCTACCTTGAGCCTCTGTTTGGCGCGTCTAGTCTCTGGTCTCGCTGTTGGGTACTGGTCTTGGGCCTCTGGTAGGTGCCTCCGGTCCCGGGCCTCTGATGGGCACCTCGGGCATTTGATGGTCACCTCCTGACTCGAGCCTCTGGTGGGTGCTTCCGGTCTCTGGCCTGTGGCAGGCACCTCTGCTCTCAGGCCTCTGGTAGGCAGCTCCACTTATGGGCAACTGTCAGGCACCTCTGAGCTTGGGCCTCTAGTGGACGCCTCCGTTCTCGGGCCTCTAGTAGAAGCCTCCTGACTCAGGCCTCTGGTGGGCACCTCTGTCAAGCACCTCCGAGCTCAGGCATCTAGTGGGTGCCTCCGATCTTAGGCCTCTGGTGGGCACCTCCAGTCTCGGGCCTCTGGTGGTCGCTTCTGGCCTATGGTGGGCACCTCTGGTGTCTGACCTCTGGTGGGCGCCTCCTGCCTCGAGCCTCTGTTTGGCGCATCTGGTCTCGGGCCTCTGGTGGGCACCTCCTGCCTCGGACCTCTGTGAACCTCTGTCGGGCACCTCTGGGCTTGGGCCTCTGGTGGACGCCTTCGGTCTAAGGCCTCTGGTGGGCACCTCTGGTCTCAGGCCTCTGGTGGGCGCCTCCGGTTTGGGCCTCTAGTAAGCGCCTCTGGTGTCTGATCTCTGGTGGGCGCCTCCTGCCTCGGGCCACTGTTTGGCGCCTCCGGTGTCGGGCCTCTGGTGGGTGCCTCCTGTCTCGGACGTTTGTGGGCGCCTTCTGGTGGTCACCTCCTGACTCGAGCCTTTGGTGGATGGCTCTGGTGTCTGGCTTGTGGCAGGCACCTCTGGTCTCAGGCCTCTGGTTGGCACCTCCAGTCACGGGCCTCTGTTGGGCACCTCTGGACTTGGACCTCTAGTGGTCGCCTCCTGCCTCGAGTCTCTGGTGGGCACCTTCAGTCTCGAGCCTCTGGTGGGCACCTCTGGGAGCGGGCCTCTGGTCTTGGGCCTCTGGTGGGCACCTCCGGTCTCTGATCTCTGGTGGGCACCTTCGGCCTTTGGTGGGCGCCTTGGGCCTTTGTTGGGTGCCTCCTGCCTCGGACCTCTGGTGGGCGCCTTGGGCCTCTGTTGGGCACCTCCTGCCTCAGGCCTCTGGTGGGTGCCTCCTGCCTCTGTTTGGCGCCTTCGAACTCGGGCCTCTGGTGGGCGTCTCTGGTTTTGGGCCTCTGGTGGACACCTCTGTTCTTGGGCCTCTAGTAGAAGCCTCCTGACTCGGGCCTCTGGTGGGCACCTCCGGTCTCCGACCTCTGGTGGGCACCTTCGGCCTTTGGTGGGCGCCTTGGGCCTTTGTTGGGTGCCTCCTGCCTCGGACCTCTGGTGGGCGCCTTGGGCCTCTGTTGGGCACCTCCTGCCTCAGGCCTCTGGTGGTTGCCTCCTGCCTCTGTTGGGCGCCTTTGAACTCGGGCCTCTGGTGGGCATCTCCGGTTTTGGGCCTCTGGTGGACACCTCCGTTCTCGGGCCTCTAGTAGAAGCCTCCTGACTCGGGCCTCTGGTGGGCACCTCCGGTCTCCGACCTCTGGTGGGCACCTTCGGCCTTTGGTGGGCGCCTTGGGCCTCTGTTGGGTGCCTCCTGCCTCATGCCTCTGTTGGGTGCCTTCGAACTCGGGCCTCTGGTGGGCGTCTCCGGTTTTGGGCCTCTGGTGGGCGCCTCCATTCTCGGGCCTCTAGTAGAAACCTCCTGACTCGGGCCTCTGGTAGGCACCTCCGGTCACGGGCCTCTGTCAGGCACCTCCGACTCAAGCCTCTGGTAGGCACCTCCTGCCTCTGACTTTTGTGGGTGCCTCTGGCCTCTGTTGGGCACCTCCTGCATTGGACTTCTGGTGGGCACCTTGAGTCTCAGGCCTCTGGTGGGCTCCTTGAGTTTCAGGTCTCTGGTGGGTGCCTCGAGTCTCAGACCTCTGGTGGGCAACTCTGGCCTGGGGCCACTGGTGGGCTCCTCCAGCCTTTGTCCTCTGGTGGGTGCCTCCGGCCTTCGGCCTATAGTGGGTGCCTCCTGCCGCTTGTGAGCGCCTCTGGTCTCAAGACTCTGGTGGGTATCCTGGTCTCAAGCCTCCGGTGGACGCCTATAGTGCCGGGCCTCCGGTGGGTATCTCCTGTCTTCAGTCTAAGTTTGCACTCCTGTTCCTATACCTACCGTGGGCCTCTGGTGGGTCCCTACTGCCTCGATCCTCTGGTGAGAATCTTCGGTCTGGGGCCTCTGGTGGGCGCCTCTGTGTGCGGGCCTCTGGTGGGTGCCTCCTGCCTCTGGCCTTTGGTGGGCGCCTCGGGCCTCTGTTGGGCACCTCATGCCTCGGACCTCTGGTGGGTACCTCGGGCCTCTGTTGGGCACCTCCTGCCTTGGGCCTCTGGTGGGTGACTCCTGCCTCAGGCCCCTGGTGGTTGCCTCCTGCCTCTGGTGTCTGGTGGGCACCCCCTGCCTCGGGCCTCTGGCAGGCGCCTACAGTCTTAGGCCTCTGGTTGGCTCCTTCTGCCTCAGGCCTCTGGTGGGCAACTCCGATCTCGGGCCTCCGGTGGGCGCCTCCTGCTTTCAGCCTACGTTTGCACTCCTGTTCCTGGTCCTACCATGGGCATTACCGAAAACTCCAGTTCTGGTGTGTTCACACCTGCTTACCTATCCTGCTTCCAGCCTCCAAGTCTCCTGTTCCAGTATAATAAACTAACTTGCTTGTCTGTTACTTAAGCATGCCTAATAGGGTTAATTCCAGAAAGCAGCACATACCGCTTGCCCCTTTCAGTATTACAGACAGTCCTTAGCCTGCCACCACCTAAGCTCCATACCCCTGAAGCTGCTCATCCGAGTGTGACACACATTCACCCACAAATAATTCTTCAAACTGTGTGCCACTTTATATAACTACTTCATACTGTTCGCTACCATCTTCATACTATCACTTAAATTCAGTACTCATAATATAAGATATACATTCAGTGCCAGTTTGCATTTAAGGGCACGTTCATGGAACCTACTTTTCAGTACTCTACCTCTCTTTTTGTTATCCCAAATTTAGCCTCCCAATATGCCGAATTAGATTATGGGCTTTCTACCTGACGCCTCTATAAAAGTGAGTTCGGGCAGAAAGCCCCTTCACCTCCTCCACCTTCCATCCACATTCTCCGTTAAACAAGGCAGATTACCAAAAGTAGGGCCGGAAAAGATATATGAAGTGGGCTCAAGATAAAAGACTGTTACATTGACCACTCATCATACCATAACTATAATTCAATACTCATGTAAACACCTCAACTTTAAATACAAACACTTCTGTATAGTCATAATACAAGATACACATTTTGTGCCAGGTTGATTTAAGGGCACTGTCACGGAACCTATTTTTCAGTACCCTGACACTTTCTTTTATCACAAATTTGGCTCCCAATTTGGCTCCAAAATGCTGAATTAGATTATGGGCTTTCTACCTGACTCCACTCTAAAAGTGAGGTTGGGCAGAAAGCCCCTTCACCTCCTCCTCCTTCCATCCACATTCTTCGTTAAACAAGGTAGATTACCAAAAGTAGGGCCAGCAAATAAATATGAAATGAGCTTGAGATGAAAAACTGTTCCATTGTCCACTCATCATACCATAACTATAATTCAATACTCATGTAAACACCTCAACTTTAAATACAAACAAATATAACTACAAACAAATGTAGGTTTAAATATGACGAATTAGATTATGAGCTTTCCTCTGGTCTTGGGCTTCTGGTACGTACCTCGTGCCTCTGGTGAGCGCCTCCTGCCTCGGGCCTCTGGTGGGCACCTCTGATTTTGGACCTCTGGTGGGCACCTATGTTCTCAGGCCTCTGGTGGGTGCCTCGGCCTCTGTTGAGCACCTCTGGGCTCGGGCCTCTAGTGGGTGCCTCTGGGTGTGGGCCTCTGGTGGTCGCCTCGAGTCTCAGGCCTCTTGTGGGCGCCTAGGGTCTCGGGCCTCTGGTGGGCACCTCTGGCCTCGGGCCTCTGTTGGGCACCTCCGGACTCTAGCGTCTGGTGGGTGCCTCCGTTCTCGAGCCTCTAGTAGGAGCCTCCTGCCTCAGGACTCTGGTGGGCACCTCCTGCCTCGGGCCTCTTTCAGGCACCTCCAGTCTCGGGCCTCTGGCAGGCACCTCCGGTCTCAGGCCTCTGTTGGGTGCCTCCGGTGTCCGACCTCTGGTGGACGCCTCCTGCCTCGAGCTTCTGTTTGGTGCGCACCTCTGGTCACGGGCCTCTGGTGGCGCCTCAGGCCGCTGTTGGGCACCTCCTGCCTCGGGCCTCTGGTGGGCGCTTCGAGTATCGGGCCTCTGGTGGGCACCTCTGGCCTCAGGACTCTGTTGGGCAACTCCGGTCTCGGGCCTCTGGCAGGCATCTCCGGTCATGAACCTCTGTCGGGCACCTCTGGGCTTGGGCCTCTGGTGGGCGCCTCTGGTTTGGGCCTCTAGTAAGTGCCTCTGGTGTCTGATCTCTGGTGGGCGCCTCCTGCCTTGGGCCACTGTTTGGCGCCTCCGGTGTCGGGCCTCTGGTGGGTGCCTCCTGTCTCGGACGTTTGTGGGCGCCTTCTGGTGGTCACCTCCTGACTCGAGCCTTTGGTGGATGGCTCTAGTCTCTGGCTTGTGGCAGGTACCTCTGGTCTCAGGCCTCTGGTTGGCACCTCCAGTCAAGGGCCTCTGTTGGGCACCTCTGGAGTTGGGCCTCTAGTGGTTGCCTCCTGCCTCGAGTCTCTGGTGGGCACCTTCAGTCTCAAGCCTCTGGTGGGCATCTCTGGGAGCGGGCCTCTTGTGTGCACCTCCGGTCTGCGACCTCTGGTGGGCACCTTCGGCCTTTGGTGGGCACCTTGGGCCTCTGTTGGGTGCCTCCTGCCTCAGGCCTCTGGTGGGTGCCTTGTGCCTCTGTTGGGCGCCTTCGAACTCGGGCCTCTGGTGGGTGTCTCCGGTTTTGGGCCTCTGGTGGACGCCTCCGTTCTCGGGCCTCTAGTAGAAGCCTCCTGACTCGGGCCTCTGGTGGGCACCTCCGGTCTCCGACCTCTGGTGGGCACCTTCGGCCTTTGGTGGGCGCCTTGGGCCTTTGTTGGGTGCCTCCTGCCTCGGACCTCTGGTGGGCGCCTTGGGTCTCTGTTGGGCACCTCCTACCTCAGGCTTCTGGTGGGCGCCTTCTGCCTCGTGCCTCTGTTGGGCGCCTTCGAACTCGGGCCTCTGGTGGGCGTCTCCGGTTTTGGGCCTCTGGTGGACACCTCCGTTCTCGGGCCTCTAGTAGAAGCCTCCTGACTCGGGCCTCTGGTGGGCACCTCCGGTCTCCGACCTCTGGTGGGCACCTTCGGCCTTTGGTGGGTGCCTTGGGCCTCTGTTGGGTGCCTCCTGCCTCGGACCTCTGGTGGGCACCTTGGGCCTCTGATGGGCACCTCCTGCCTCAGGCCTCTGGTGGGTGCCTCATGCCTCTGTTGGGCGCCTTTGAACTCGGGCCTCTGGTGGGCGTCTCCGGTTTTGGGCCTCTGGTGGATGCCTCCGTTCTCGGGCCTCTAGTAGAAGCCTCCTGACTCGGGCCTCTGGTGGGCACCTCCGGTCACGGGCCTCTGGTGGGCACCTCCGGTCACGGGCCTCTGTTAGGCACCTCCGGTCACAGGCCTCTGTCAGGCACCTCCGGCTCGAGCCTCTGGTGGGTGCCTCCGGTCTTAGGCCACTGGTGGGCACCTCCAGTCTTGAGCCTATGGTGGGCACCTCCGGTTCAGGCCTCTGGTGGGCACCTCCTACCTCGAGCCTCTGTTTGGCGCGTCTGGTCTTAGGCCTCTGGTGGGCGCCTCCTGCCTCGGACCTCTGTTTGTGCCTCGGGTCGCTGTTGGGTACTGGTCTTGGGCCTCTGGTAGGTGCCTCCAGTCCCGGGCCTCTGATGGGCACCTGCGGGCTCGGGTCTCTGGTGGGCACCTCGGGCATTTGATGGTCACCTCCTGACTCGAGCCTCTGGTGGGTGCCTCCGGTCTCTGGCCTGTGGCAGGCACCTCTGCTCTCAGGCCTCTGGTAGGCAGCTCCACTTATGGGCAACTGTCGGGCACCTCTGAGCTTGGGCCTCTAGTGGACGCCTCCGTTCTCGGGCCTCTAGTAGAAGCCTCCTGACTCTGGCCTCTGGTGGGCACCTCTGTCAAGCACCTCCGGGCTCAGGCATCTAGTGGGCGCCTCCGATCTTAGGCCTCTGGTGGGCACCTCCAGTCTCAGGCCTCTGGTGGGCACTTCTGGCCTATGGTGGGCACCTCCGGTGTCTGACCTCTGGTGGGCGCCTCCTGCCTCGAGCCTCTGTTTGGCGCATCTGGTCTCGGGCCTCTGGTGGGCGCCTCCTGCCTCGGACCTCTGTGGGAACCTCGGGCCGCTGTTGGGCACCTCCTGCCTTGGGCCTCTGGTGGGCGCCTCGAGTCTCAAGCCTCTAGTAGGAGCCTCCTGCCTCAGGACTCTGGTGGGCACCTCCTGCCTCGGGCCTCTTTCAGGCACCTCCAGTCTCGGGCCTCTGGCAGGCACCTCCGGTCTCAGGCCTCTGTTGGGTGCCTCCGGTGTCCGACCTCTGGTGGACGCCTCCTGCCTCGAGCTTCTGTTTGGTGCGCACCTCTGGTCACGGGCCTCTGGTGGCGCCTCAGGCCGCTGTTGGGCACCTCCTGCCTCGGGCCTCTGGTGGGCGCTTCGAGTATCGGGCCTCTGGTGGGCACCTCTGGCCTCAGGACTCTGTTGGGCAACTCCGGTCTCGGGCCTCTGGCAGGCATCTCCGGTCATGAACCTCTGTCGGGCACCTCTGGGCTTGGGCCTCTGGTGGGCGCCTCTGGTTTGGGCCTCTAGTAAGTGCCTCTGGTGTCTGATCTCTGGTGGGCGCCTCCTGCCTTGGGCCACTGTTTGGCGCCTCCGGTGTCGGGCCTCTGGTGGGTGCCTCCTGTCTCGGACGTTTGTGGGCGCCTTCTGGTGGTCACCTCCTGACTCGAGCCTTTGGTGGATGGCTCTAGTCTCTGGCTTGTGGCAGGTACCTCTGGTCTCAGGCCTCTGGTTGGCACCTCCAGTCAAGGGCCTCTGTTGGGCACCTCTGGAGTTGGGCCTCTAGTGGTTGCCTCCTGCCTCGAGTCTCTGGTGGGCACCTTCAGTCTCAAGCCTCTGGTGGGCATCTCTGGGAGCGGGCCTCTGGTGTGCACCTCCGGTCTGCGACCTCTGGTGGGCACCTTCGGCCTTTGGTGGGCACCTTGGGCCTCTGTTGGGTGCCTCCTGCCTCAGGCCTCTGGTGGGTGCCTTGTGCCTCTGTTGGGCGCCTTCGAACTCGGGCCTCTGGTGGGTGTCTCCGGTTTTGGGCCTCTGGTGGACGCCTCCGTTCTCGGGCCTCTAGTAGAAGCCTCCTGACTCGGGCCTCTGGTGGGCACCTCCGGTCTCCGACCTCTGGTGGGCACCTTCGGCCTTTGGTGGGCGCCTTGGGCCTTTGTTGGGTGCCTCCTGCCTCGGACCTCTGGTGGGCGCCTTGGGTCTCTGTTGGGCACCTCCTACCTCAGGCTTCTGGTGGGCGCCTTCTGCCTCGTGCCTCTGTTGGGCGCCTTCGAACTCGGGCCTCTGGTGGGCGTCTCCGGTTTTGGGCCTCTGGTGGACACCTCCGTTCTCGGGCCTCTAGTAGAAGCCTCCTGACTCGGGCCTCTGGTGGGCACCTCCGGTCTCCGACCTCTGGTGGGCACCTTCGGCCTTTGGTGGGTGCCTTGGGCCTCTGTTGGGTGCCTCCTGCCTCGGACCTCTGGTGGGCACCTTGGGCCTCTGATGGGCACCTCCTGCCTCAGGCCTCTGGTGGGTGCCTCATGCCTCTGTTGGGCGCCTTTGAACTCGGGCCTCTGGTGGGCGTCTCCGGTTTTGGGCCTCTGGTGGATGCCTCCGTTCTCGGGCCTCTAGTAGAAGCCTCCTGACTCGGGCCTCTGGTGGGCACCTCCGGTCACGGGCCTCTGGTGGGCACCTCCGGTCACGGGCCTCTGTTAGGCACCTCCGGTCACAGGCCTCTGTCAGGCACCTCCGTCTCGAGCCTCTGGTGGGTGCCTCCGGTCTTAGGCCACTGGTGGGCACCTCCAGTCTTGAGCCTATGGTGGGCACCTCCGGTTCAGGCCTCTGGTGGGCACCTCCTACCTCGAGCCTCTGTTTGGCGCGTCTGGTCTTAGGCCTCTGGTGGGCGCCTCCTGCCTCGGACCTCTGTTTGTGCCTCGGGTCGCTGTTGGGTACTGGTCTTGGGCCTCTGGTAGGCGCCTCCAGTCCCGGGCCTCTGATGGGCACCTGCGGGCTCGGGTCTCTGGTGGGCACCTCGGGCATTTGATGGTCACCTCCTGACTCGAGCCTCTGGTGGGTGCCTCCGGTCTCTGGCCTGTGGCAGGCACCTCTGCTCTCAGGCCTCTGGTAGGCAGCTCCACTTATGGGCAACTGTCGGGTACCTCTGAGCTTGGGCCTCTAGTGGACGCCTCCGTTCTCGGGCCTCTAGTAGAAGCCTCCTGACTCTGGCCTCTGGTGGGCACCTCTGTCAAGCACCTCCGGGCTCAGGCATCTAGTGGGCGCCTCCGATCTTAGGCCTCTGGTGGGCACCTCCAGTCTCAGGCCTCTGGTGGGCACTTCTGGCCTATGGTGGGCACCTCCGGTGTCTGACCTCTGGTGGGCGCCTCCTGCCTCGAGCCTCTGTTTGGCGCATCTGGTCTCGGGCCTCTGGTGGGCGCCTCCTGCCTCGGACCTCTGTGGGAACCTCGGGCCGCTGTTGGGCACCTCCTGCCTTGGGCCTCTGGTGGGCGCCTCGAGTCTCAAGCCTCTAGTAGGAGCCTCCTGCCTCGGGCCTCTGGTGGGCACCTCTGGCCTCGGGCCTCTGTCGGGCACCTCCGGTCTCGGGCCTCTGGCAGGCATCTCCGGTCACAGGCCTCTGTCGGCCATCTCCGGGCTCGGGCCTCTAGTGGATGCCTCCGGTCTTAGGCCTCTGGTGGGCACCTCCGGTCTCAGGCCTCTGTTGGGTGCCTCCGGTTCGGGCCCCTGGTGGGCGCCTCCGGTGTCCGACCTCTGGTGGACGCCTCCTGCCTCGAGCCTCTGTTTGGTGCGCACCTCTGGTCACGGGCCTCTGGTGGTGCCTCAGGCCGCAGTTGGGCACCTCCTGCCTCGGGCCTCTGGTGGGCGCTTCGAGTATCGGGCCTCTGGTGGGCACCTCTGGCCTCAGGCCTCTGTTGGGCAACTCCGGTCTCGGGCCTCTGGCAGGCATCTCCGGTCATGAACCTCTGTCGGGCACCTCTGGGCTTGGGCCTCTGGTGGACGCCTTCGGTCTTAGGCCTCTGGTGGGCACCTCAGGTCTCAGGCCTCTGGTGGGCGCCTCCGGTTTGGGCCTCTAGTAAGTGCCTCTGGTGTCTGATCTCTGGTGGGAGCCTCCTGCCTCGGGCCACTGTTTGGCGCCTCCGGTGTCGGGCCTCTGGTGGGTGCCTCCTGTCTCGGACGTTTGTGGGCGCCTTCTGGTGGTCACCTCCTGACTCGAGCCTTTGGTGGATGGCTCTGGTCTCTGGCTTGTGGCAGGCACCTCTGGTCTCAGGCCTCTGGTTGGCACCTCCAGTCACGGGCCTCTGTTGGGCACCTCTGGACTTGAGCCTCTAGTGGTTGCCTCCTGCCTCGAGTCTCTGGTGTGCACCTTCAGTCTCGAGCCTTTGGTGGGCACCTCTGGGAGCGGGCCTCTGGTCTTGGGCCTCTGGTGGGCACCTCCGGTCTCTGACCTCTGGTGGGCACCTTCGGCCTTTGGTGGGCGCCTTGGGCCTCTGTTGGGTGCCTCCTGCCTCAGGCCTCTGGTAGGTGCCTCCTGCCTCGTGCCTCTGTTGGGCGCCATCGAAGTCGGGCCTCTGGTGGGCATCTCTGGTTTTGGGCCTCTGGTTGACACCTCCGTTATTGGGCCTCTAGTAGAAGCCTCCTGACTCGGGCCTCTGGTGGGCACCTCCGGTCTCCGACCTCTGGTGGGCACCTTCGGCCTTTGGTGGGCGCCTTGGGCCTCTGTTGGGTGCCTCCTGCCTCATGCTTCTGTTGGGCGCCTTCGAACTCGGGCCTCTGGTGGGCGTCTCCGGTTTTGGGCCTCTGGTGGACGCCTCCATTCTCGGGCCTCTAGTAGAAGCCTCCTGACTCGGGCCTCTGGTGGGCACCTCCGGTCACGGGCCTCTGGTAGGCACCTCCCGTCACGGGCCTCTGTCAGGCACCTCCGGCTCGAGCCTCTGGTGGGTGCCTCCAGTCTTAGGCCTCTGGTGGGAACCTCCTGCCTCTGACTTTTGTGGGTGCCTCGGGCCTCTGTTGGGCACCTCCTGCATTGGACCTCTGGTGGGCACCTCGAGTCTCAGGCCTCTGGTGGGCTCCTTGAGTTTCGGGTCTCTGGTGGGCGCCTCGAGTCTCAGACCTCTGGTGGGCAACTCTGGCCTGGGGCCACTGGTGGGCTCCTCCAGCCTTTGTCCTCTGGTGGGTGCCTCTGGCCTTCGGCCTATAGTGGGTGCCTCCTGCCGCTTGTGAGCGCCTCTGGTCTCAAGACTCTGGTGGGTATCCTGGTCTCAAGCCTCCGGTGGATGCTTATAGTGCCGGGCCTCCGGTGGGTATCTCCTGTCTTCAGTCTAAGGCCTAGATTTAGAGTTCGGCGGTAGCCGTCAAAACCAGCGTTAGAGGCTCCTAACGCTGGTTTTGGCCGCCCGCTGGTATTTGGAGTCAGTGATTAAAGGGTCTAACGCTCACTATATAGCCGCGACTTTTCCATACCGCAGATCCCCCTACGCCATTTGCGTAGCCTATCTTTTCAATGGGATCTTTCTAACGCTGGTATTTAGAGTCGTTTCTGCAGTGAGCGTTAGAGCTCTAACGACAAGATTCCAGCCGCCTGAAAAAAGCAGGAGTTAAGAGCTTTCTGGCTAACGCCGGTTTATAAAGCTCTTAACTACTGTGCCCTAAAGTACACTAACACCCATAAACTACCTATGTACCCCTAAACCGAGGTCCCCCCACATCGCCGCCACTCGATTAATATTTTTAACCCCTAATCTGCCGACCGCCACCTACGTTATACTTATGTACCCCTAATCTGCTGCCCCTAACCCCGCCGACCCCTATATTATATTTATTAACCCCTAACTTGCCCCCCACAACGTCGCCGCAAGCTACTTAAAATAATTAACCCCTAATCTTCCGACCGCAAATCGCCGCCACCTACGTTATCCCTATGTACCCCTAATCTTCTGCCCCTAACATCGCCGACCCCTATGTTATATTTATTAACCCCTAATCTGCCCCCCACAACGTCGCCGACACCTACCTACACTTATTAACCCCTAATCTGCCGAGCGGACCTGAGCGCTACTATAATAAAGTTATTAACCCCTAATCCGCCTCACTAACCCTATCATAAATAGTATTAACCCCTAATCTGCCCTCCCTAACATCGCCGACACCTACCTTCAATTATTAACCCCTAATCTGCCGACCGGAGCTCACCGCTATTCTAATAAATGTATTAACCCCTAAAGCTAAGTCTAACCCTAACACTAACACCCCCCTAAGTTAAATATAATTTTTATCTAACGAAATAAATTAACTCTTATTAAATAAATGATTCCTATTTAAAGCTAAATACTTACCTGTAAAATAAATCCTAATATAGCTACAATATAAATTACATTTATATTATAGCTATTTTAGGATTAATATTTATTTTACAGGTAACTTTGTATTTATTTTAACCAGGTACAATAGCTATTAAATAGTTAAGAACTATTTAATAGTTACCTAGTTAAAATAATTACAAATTTACCTGTAAAATAAATCCTAACCTAAGATATAATTAAACCTAACACTACCCTATCAATAAAATAATTAAATAAACTACCTACAATTACCTACAATTAACCTAACACTACACTATCAATAAATTAATTAAACACAATTGCTACAAATAAATACAATTAAATAAACTATCTAAAGTACAAAAAATAAAAAAGAACTAAGTTACAGAAAATAAAAAAATATTTACAAACATAAGAAAAATATTACAACAATTTTAAACTAATTACACCTACTCTAAGCCCCCTAATAAAATAACAAAGACCCCCAAAATAAAAAATTCCCTACCCTATTCTAAAATACAAAAATTACAAGCTCTTTTACCTTACCAGCCCTGAACAGGGCCCTTTGCGGGGCATGCCCCAAGAATTTCAGCTCTTTTGCCTGTAAAAAAAAACATACAATACCCCCCCCCCAACATTACAACCCACCACCCACATACCCCTAATCTAACCCAAACCCCCTTAAATAAACCTAACACTAATCCCCTGAAGATCTTCCTACCTTGTCTTCACCATCCAGGTATCACCGATCCGTCCTGGCTCCAAGATCTTCATCCAACCCAAGCGGGGGTTGGCGATCCATAATCCGGTGCTCCAAAGTCTTCCTCCTATCCGGCAAGAAGAGGACATCCGGACCGGCAAACATCTTCTCCAAGCGGCATCTTCTATGTTCTTCCATCCGATGACGACCGGCTCCATCTTGAAGACCTCCAGCGCGGATCCATCCTCTTCTTCCGACGACTAGACGACGAATGACGGTTCCTTTAAGGGACGTCATCCAAGATGGCGTCCCTCGAATTCCGATTGGCTGATAGGATTCTATCAGCCAATCGGAATTAAGGTAGGAATTTTCTGATTGGCTGATGGAATCAGCCAATCAGAATCAAGTTCAATCCGATTGGCTGATCCAATCAGCCAATCAGATTGAGCTCGCATTCTATTGGCTGTTCCGATCAGCCAATAGAATGCGAGCTCAATCTGATTGGCTGATTGGATCAGCCAATCGGATTGAACTTGATTCTGATTGGCTGATTCCATCAGCCAATCAGAATATTCCTACCTTAATTCCGATTGGCTGATAGAATCCTATCAGCCAATCGGAATTCGAGGGACGCCATCTTGGATGACGTCCCTTAAAGGAACCGTCATTCGTCGTCTAGTCGTCGGAAGAAGAGGATGGATCCGCGCTGGAGGTCTTCAAGATGGAGCCGGTCGTCATCGGATGGAAGAACATAGAAGATGCCGCTTGGAGAAGATGTTTGCCGGTCCGGATGTCCTCTTCTTGCCGGATAGGAGGAAGACTTTGGAGCACCGGATTATGGATCGCCAACCCCCGCTTGGGTTGGATGAAGATCTTGGAGCCAGGACGGATCGGTGATACCTGGATGGTGAAGACAAGGTAGGAAGATCTTCAGGGGATTAGTGTTAGGTTTATTTAAGGGGGTTTGGGTTAGATTAGGGGTATGTGGGTGGTGGGTTGTAATGTTGGGGGGGGGGTATTGTATGTTTTTTTTTTACAGGCAAAAGAGCTGAAATTCTTGGGGCATGCCCCGCAAAGGGCCCTGTTCAGGGCTGGTAAGGTAAAAGAGCTTGTAATTTTTGTATTTTAGAATAGGGTAGGGAATTTTTTATTTTGGGGGTCTTTGTTATTTTATTAGGGGGCTTATAGTAGGTGTAATTAGTTTAAAATTGTTGTAATATTTTTCTTATGTTTGTAAATATTTTTTTATTTTCTGTAACTTAGTTCTTTTTTATTTTTTGTACTTTAGATAGTTTATTTAATTGTATTTATTTGTAGCAATTGTGTTTAATTAATTTATTGATAGTGTAGTGTTAGGTTAATTGTAGGTAATTGTAGGTAGTTTATTTAATTATTTTATTGATAGGGTAGTGTTAGGTTTAATTATATCTTAGGTTAGGATTTATTTTACAGGTAAATTTGTAATTATTTTAACTAGGTAACTATTAAATAGTTCTTAACTATTTAATAGCTATTGTACCTGGTTAAAATAAATACAAAGTTACCTGTAAAATAAATATTAATCCTAAAATAGCTATAATATAAATGTAATTTATATTGTAGCTATATTAGGATTTATTTTACAGGTAAGTATTTAGCTTTAAATAGGAATCATTTATTTAATAAGAGTTAATTTATTTCGTTAGATAAAAATTATATTTAACTTAGGGGGGTGTTAGTGTTAGGGTTAGACTTAGCTTTAGGGGTTAATACATTTATTAGAATAGCGGTGAGCTCCGGTCTGCAGATTAGGGGTTAATAATTGAAGTTAGGTGTCGGCGATGTTAGGGAGGGCAGATTAGGGGTTAATACTATTTATGATAGGGTTAGTGAGGCGGATTAGGGGTTAATAACTTTATTATAGTAGCGCTCAGGTCCGCTCGGCAGATTAGGGGTTAATAAGTGTAGGTAGGTGTCGGCGACGTTGTGGGGGGCAGATTAGGGGTTAATAAATATAACATAGGGGTCGGCGATGTTAGGGCAGCAGATTAGGGGTACATAGGGATAACGTAGGTGGCGGCGGTTTACGGAGCGGCAGATTAGGGGTTAAAAGTGTAATGCAGGGGTCAGCGATAGCGGGGGCGGCAGATTAGGGGTTAATAAGTGTAAGGCTAGGGGTGTTTAGACTCGGGGTACATGTTAGAGTGTTAGGTGCAGACGTAGGAAGTGTTTCCCCATAGGAAACAATGGGGCTGCGTTAGGAGCTGAACGCTGCTTTTTTGCAGGTGTTAGGTTTTTTTTCAGCTCAAACAGCCCCATTGTTTCCTATGGGAGAATCGTGCACGAGCACGTTTTTGAGGCCGGCCGCGTCCGTAAGCAACTCTGGTATCGAGAGTTGTATTTGCGGTAAAAATGCTCTACGCTCCTTTTTTGGAGCCTAACGCAGCATTTGTTTGAACTCTCGATACCAGAGTTAAATTTATGGTGCGGCCAGAAAAAAACCCGCGGAGCGTTAACAGCCCTTTTACCGCCAAACTCCAAATCTAGCCGTAAGTTTGCACTCCTGTTCCTATACCTACCGTGGGCCTCTGGTGGGTCCCTACTGCCTCGATCCTCTGGTGAGAATCTTCTGTCTGGGGCCTCTGGTGGGCGCCTCTGTGTGCGGGCCTCTGGTGGGTGCCTCCTGCCTCTGGCCTTTGGTGGGCGCCTCGGGCCTCTGTTGGGCACCTCCTGCTTCGGACCTCTGGTGGGTACCTCGGGCCTCTGTTGGGCACCTCCTGCCTTGGGCCTCTGGTGGTTGCCTCCTGCCTCAGGCCCCTGGTGGTTGCCTCCTGCCTCTGGTGTCTGGTGGGCACCCCCTGCCTCGGGCCTCTGGCAGGCGCCTACAGTCTTAGGCCTCTGGTTGGCTCCTTCTGCCTCAGGCCTCTGGTGGGCAACTCTGATCTCGGGCCTCCGGTAGGCGCCTCCTGCTTTCAGCCTACGTTTGCACTCCTGTTCCTGGTCCTACCATGGGCATTACCGAAGACTCCAGTTCTGGTGTGTTCACACCTGCTTACCTATCCTGCTTCCAGCCTCCAAGTCTCCTGTTCCAGTATAATAAACTAACTTGCTTGTCTGTTACTTAAGCATGCCTAATAGGGTTAATTCCAGAAAGCAGCACATACCGCTTGCCCCTTTCAGTATTACAGACAGTCCTTAGCCTGCCACCACCTAAGCTCCATACCCCTGAAGCTGCTCATCCGAGTGTGACACACATTCACCCACAAATAATTCTTCAAACTGTCTACCACTTTATATAACTACTTCATACTGTTCGCTACCATCTTCATACTATCACTTAAATTCAGTACTCATAATATAAGATATACATTCAGTGCCAGTTTGCATTTAAGGGCACGTTCATGGAACCTACTTTTCAGTACTCTGCCTCTCTTTTTTTATCCCAAATTTAGGCTCCTAATATGCCGAATTAGATTATGGGCTTTCTACCTGACGCCTCTATAAAAGTGAGTTTGGGCAGAAAGCCCCTTCACCTCCTCCACCTTCCATCCACATTCTCCGTTAAACAAGGCAGATTACCAAAAGTTGGGCCAGAAAAGAAATATGAAGTGGGCTCAAGATGAAAGACTGTTAAATTGTCCACTCATCATACCATAACTATAATTCAATACTCATGTAAACACCTCAACTTTAAATACAAACACTTCTGTATAGTCATAACACAAGATACACATTTTGTGCCAGGTTGATTTAAGGGCACGGAACCTATTTTTCAGTACCCTGACACTTTTTTTTATCACAAATTTGGCTCCCAATTTGGCTCCAAAATGCTGAATTAGATTATGGGCTTTCTACCTGACTCCACTCTAAAAGTGAGGTCGGGCAGAAAGCCCCTTCACCTCCTCCTCCTTCCATCCACATTCTCCGTTAAACAAGGTAGATTACCAAAAGTAGGGCCAGAAAATAAATATGAAATGGGCTTGAAATGAAAAACTGTTCCATTGTCCACTCATCATACCATAACTATAATTCAATACTCATGTAAACACCTCAACTTTAAATACAAACAAATACAACTACAAACAAATGTAGGTTTAAATATGACGAATTAGATTATGAGCTTTCCTCTGGTCTTGGGCTTCTGGTACGTACCTCGTGCCTCTGGTGGGCGCCTCCTGCCTCGGGCCTCTGGTGGGCACCTCTGATTTTGGACCTCTGGTGGACACCTATGTTCTCGGGCCTCTGGTGGGTGCCTCGGCCTCAGTTGAGTACCTCTGGGCTCGGGCCTCTAGTGGGAGCCTCTGGGTGTGGGCCTCTGGTGGTCGCCTCGAGTCTCAGGCCTCTTGTGGGCGCCTAGGGTCTCGGGCCTCTGGTGGGCACCTCTGGCCTTGGGCCTCTGTTGGGCACCTCCGGACTCGAGCGTCTGGTGGGTGCCTCCGTTCTCGAGCCTCCAGTAGGAGCCTCCTGCCTCAGGCCTCTGGTGGGCACCTCCTGCCTCGGGCCTCTTTCAGGCACCTCCTGCCTCGGACCTCTTTCAGGCACCTCCAGTCTCGGGCCTCTGGCAGGCACCTCCGGGCTCGGGCCTCTGGCAGGCACCTCCGGGCTCGGGCCTCTGGCAGGCACCTCCGGGCTCGGGCCTCTGGCAGGCACCTCCGGGCTCGGGCCTCTGGCAGGCACCTCCGGTCTTAGGCCTCTGGTGGGCACCTAAGGTCTCGGGCCTCTGGTAGGCGCCTCCGGTGGGCGCCTCCATTCTTGGGCCTCTAGCAAAAGACTCCTGCCTTGGGCCTCTGCTTGGCACCTTCTGCCTCGAGCCTCTGGTGGGCACCTCCAGTCTCAGGCCTCTGGTAGGCACCTCTGGCCTGGGGCCACTGGTGGGCTCCTCCAGCCTTCGGCCTCTGGTGGGTGCCTCCGGGCCTTCGGCCTCTGGTGGGTGCCTCCTGCCTCTTGTGAGCGCCTCTGGTCTCAAGCCTCTGGTGGGTATCCTGGTCTCAGGCCTCCAGTGGGCGCTTATGGTGCCGGGCCTCCAATGGGTATCTCCTGTCTTCAGTCTAAGTTTGCACTCCTGTTCCTATACCTACCGTGGGCCTCTGGTGGTTGCTAACTGCCTTGATCCTCTGGTGAGAATCTTCAGTCTCGGGGCTCTGGTGGGCACCTCTGGGTGCAGGCCTCTGGTGGGCGCCTCCTGCCTCTGACCTTTGGTGGCCGCCTTGGGCCTCTGTTGGGCGCCTCCTGCCTCAGACCTCTGGTGGGCACCTCAGGCCTCTGTTGGGCACCTCCTGCCTCGGGCCTCTGGTGGGTGCCTCCTGCCTCTGGTGACTGGTGGGCACCCCCTGCCTCGGGCCTCTGGTAGGCACCTCTGGTCTTAGGCCTCTGGTTGGCTCCTCCTGCCTCAAGCCTCTGGTGGGTGACTCCGATCTCGGGTCTCCGGTGGGCACCTCCTGCTTTCAGCCTATTTGCACTCCTGTTCCTGGTCCTACCTTAGGCATGGCCTCAGACGCCAGTTCTGGTGTGTTCACACCTGCTTACCTATCCTGCTTCCAGTCTCCTGTTCCACTGTAATAAACTAACTTGCTTGTCTGTTACTTAAGCATGCCTAATAGGGTTAATTCCAGAAAGCAGCACATACTGCTTGCCCATTTCAGTATTGTAGACAGTCCTTAGCCTGCCACCACCTTGCATAAGCTCCATACCCCTGAACCCGCTCATCCGAGTGTGACACACATTCATCCACAAATAATTCTTCAAACTGTCTACCACTATATACTACTTCATACACTACTTCATACTGTTCGCTACCATCTTCATACTATCACTTAAATTCAGTACTCATGTAAACACCTCAACTTTAAATACAAACACTTTTGTATGGCCATAATATAAGATATACATTCAGTGCCAGTTTGCATATAAGGGCACGTTCATGGAACCTACTTTTCAGTACTCTGCCTCTCTTTTTTTATCCCAAATTTAGGCTCCCAATATGCCGAATTAGAGTATGGGCTTTCTACCTGACGCCTCTATAAAAGTGAGGTTGGGCAGAAAGCCCCTTCACCTCCTCCTCCTTCCATCCACATTCTCCGTTAAAAAAGGCAGATTACCAAAAGTAGGGCCGGAAAAGAAATATGAAGTGGGCTCAAGATGAAAGACCGTTACATTGTCCACTCAACATACCATAACTATAATTCAATACTCATGTAAACACCTCAACTTTAAATACAAACACTTCTGTATGGTCATAATAAAGGTACACATTTTGTGCCAGGTTGATTTAAGGGCACTGTCACGGAACCAACTTTTCTGTACCCTGCCTCTTTTTTTATCCCAAATTTGGTTCCCAATTTGGCTCCCAATATGCCGAATTAGATTATGGGCTTTCTACCTGACTCCACTCTAAAAGTGAGGTCGGGCAGAAAGCCCTTTCACCTCCTCCTCCTTCCATCCACATTCTCCGTTAAACAAGGCAGATTACCAAAAGTAGGGCCAGAAAATAAATATGAAATGGCCTCTGGTGGGCACCTCCGATTTCAGACCTCTAGTGGGCACCTACGTTCTCGGGCCTCTGGTGGGTTCCTCGGGCCTGTGGTCAGCACCTCTTGGTGATGGCCTCTGGCGGGAACCTCCTGCCTCAGGGATCTGGTGGGAACCCCGGGTCTCTGGTTGGTGCCTCCTGCCTTGGGCCTCTGTTGGGCACCTCAGACCTCTGGTGGGCACCTCTGTTCTTGGGCCTCTGGTGGATGCCTCCAGCCATGGGCCTCTGGTGGGCACCTTAGGCCTCTGGTGGGCAACTCTTGCCTTGAGCCTCTGGTAAGTGCCTCTGGTCTCGGGCCTCTGGTGGGCACCTCGGGCCTGTGGTGGTCACCTCCTGACTCAAGCCTCTGGTGGGTGCCTCTGGTCTCTGGTCTCAGGCCTCTGGTAGGCACCTATAGTCACGGGCCTCTGTTGAGCACCTCTGGGCTCGGGCCTCTAGTGGGTGCCTCTGGGTGTGGGCCTCTGGTGGGTGCCTCCAGTCTCCGACCTCTGGTGGGCACCTCCTGCCTTTGGTGGGTCCCCCGGGCCTCTGTTTGGCACCTCCTTACTCGGATCTCTGGTGAGCGCCTCTGGCCTCTGTTGGGCACCTCCTGCCTCAGGCCTCTGGTGGGTGCCTCCTGCTTTGGGCCTCTGTTGGGCGCCTGCGATCTCGGGCCTCTGGTGGGTGCCTCCGTTCTCTGGCCTCTAGTAGAAGCCTCCTGCCTTGGGCCTCTGGTGGGCACCTCCTGCCTCGGGCCTCTGGTGGGCACCTCCGGTCTCAGGCCTCTGGTAGGCACTTCCGGTCACAGGCCTCTGTCAGGCACCTCCAGGCTCAGGCCTCTGGTGGGCGCCTCCGGTCTTAGGCCTATGGAGGGCACCTTCAGTCTTGGGCATCTGGTGGACGCCTCCGGTTCGGACCTCTGGTGGGTGCCTTCGGTGTATGACCTCTGGTGGGCACCTCCAGCTTTGAGCCTCTGTTTGGCGCGTCTGGTCTCTGGCCTCTGGTGGGCGCCTCCTGTGTCAGACCTCTGTGGGCGCCTCGGGCCGCTGTTGGGCACCTCGAGTCTCAGGCCTCTGGTGGGTGCCTCGAGTCTCGGGCCTCTTGTGGACGCCTAGGGTCTCAGGCCTCTGGTGGGCACCTCTGGCCTCGGGCCTCTGGTGGGTGCCTCCATTCTCGAGCATCTAGTAGGAGCCTCCAGCCTCGGGACTCTGGTGGGCGCCTCCTGCCTCGGGCCTCTTTCGGGCACCTCCAGTCTCGGGCCTCTGGCAGGCACCTCTGATCACGGGCCTCTGTTGGGTACCTCTGGGCTCGGGCCTCTGGTGGGCGCCTCCGGTCTTAGGCCTCTGGTGGGCACCTCTGGTCTTGGGCCTCTGGTGAGTGCCTCCGGTTTGGGCCTCTAGTGGGTGCCTCCGGTGTCCGACCTCTGGTGGGCGCTTCCTGCCTCGGGCCTCTGTTTGGCACGTCCAGTGTCGGGCCTCTGGTGGGCGCCTCCTGCCTCAGACTTTAGTGGATGCCTTGGGCCTCTGTTGGGCACATCCTGCCTTGGGCCTCTGGTGGGTGCCTCGAGTCTCGGGCCTCTGGTGGACACCTCCGATTTCAGGCCTCTGGTGGGCACCTACGTTCTTGGGCCTCTGGTGGGTGCCTCGGGCCTCTGGTTGGCACCTCTTGGCATGGGCCTATGGTGAAAACCTCCTGCCTCAGGGATCTGGTGGGCACCTCGGGCCTCTGGTTGGTGCCTCCTGCCTTGGGCCTCTGTTGGGCGCCTTGGGCCTCTGGTGGACGCCTCCGGTTCAGACCTCTGGTGGGTGCCTTCGGTGTATGACCTCTGGTGGGCACCTCCAGCTTTGAGCCTCTGTTTGGCGCGTCTGCTCTCCGGCCTCTGGTGGGCGCCTCCTGTCTCGGACCTCTGTGGGCGCCTCGGGCCGCTGTTGGGCACCTCGAGTCTCGGGCCTCTGGTGGGTGCCTCGAGTCTCGGGCCTCTTGTGGATGCCTAGGGTCTCAGGCCTCTGGTGGGTGCCTCGAGTCTTGGGCCTCTGGTGGGCACCTCCGATTTCAGGCCTCTGGTGGGCACCTACGTTCTTGGGCCTCTGGTGGGTGCCTCGGGCCTCTGGTTGGCACCTCTTGGCATGGGCCTATGGTGAAAACCTCCTGCCTCAGGGATCTGGTGGGCACCTCGGGCCTCTGGTTGGTGCCTCCTGCCTTGGGCCTCTGTTGGGCGCCTTGGGCCTCTGGTGGACGCCTCCGGTTCAGACCTCTGGTGGGTTCCTTCGGTGTATGACCTCTGGTGGGCACCTCCAGCTTTGAGCCTCTGTTTGGCGCGTCTGCTCTCCGGCCTCTGGTGGGCGCCTCCTGTCTCGGACCTCTGTGGGCGCCTCGGGCCGCTGTTGGGCACCTCAAGTCTCGGGCCTCTGGTGGGTGCCTCGAGTCTCGGGCCTCTTGTGGACGCCTAGGGTCTCAGGCCTCTGGTGGGTGCCTCGAGTCTTGGGCCTCTGGTGGGCACCTCCGATTTCAGGCCTCTGGTGGGCACCTACGTTCTTGGGCCTCTGGTGGGTTCCTCGGGCCTCTGGTTGGCACCTCTTGGCATGGGCCTATGGTGAAAACCTCCTGCCTCAGGGATCTGGTGGGCACCTCGGGCCTCTGGTTGGTGCCTCCTGCCTTGGGCCTCTGTTGGGCACCTCGGACCTCTGGTGGGCACCTCTGTTCTTGGGCCTCTGGTGGATGCCTCTGGCCATGGGCCTCTGGTGGGCACCTTAGGCCTCTGGTGGGCAACTCTTGCCTTGAGCCTCTGGTAAGCACCTCTGGTCCCGGGCCTCTGGTGGGCACCTCGGGCCTGTGGTGGTCACCTCCTGACTCAAGCCTCTGGTGGGTGCCTCTGGTCTCTGGTCTCAGGCCTCTGGTAGGCACCTATAGTCACGGGCCTCTGTTGAGCACCTCTGGGCTCGGGCCTCTAGTGGGTGCCTCTGGGTGTGGGCCTCTGGTGGGTGCCTCCAGTCTCCGACCTCTGGTGGGCACCTCCTGCTTTTGGTGGGTCCCCCGGGCCTCTGTTTGGCACCTCCTTACTCGGATCTCTGGTGGGCGCCTCTGGCCTCTGTTGGGCACCTCCTGCCTCAGGCCTCTGGTGGGTGCCTCCTGCTTCGGGCCTCTGTTGGGCGCCTGCGATCTCGGGCCTCTGGTGGGCGCCTCCGTTCTCTGGCCTCTAGTAGAAGCCTCCTGCCTTGGGCCTCTGGTGGGCACCGCCTGCCTCGGGTCTCTGGTGGGCACCTCCGGTCTCAGGCCTCTGGTAGGCACTTCCGGTCACAGGCCTCTGTCAGGCACCTCCAGGCTCAGGCCTCTGGTGGGCGCCTCCGGTCTTAGGCCTATGGAGGGCACCTTCAGTCTTGGGCCTCTGGTGGATGCCTCCGGTTCGGACCTCTGGTGGGTGCCTTCGGTGTATGACCTCTTGTGGGCACCTCCAGCTTTGAGCCTCTGTTTGGCGCGTCTGGTCTCCGGCTTCTGGTGGGCGCCTCCTGTGTCAGACCTCTGTGGGCGCCTCGGGCCGCTGTTGGGCACCTCGAGTCTCAGGCCTCTGGTGGGTGCCTCGAGTCTCGGGCCTCTTGTGGATGCCTAGGGTCTCAGGCCTCTGGTGGGCACCTCTGGCCTCAGGCCTCTGGTGGCTGCCTCCATTCTCGAGCATCTAGTAGGAGCCTCCTGCCTCGGGACTCTGGTGGGCGCCTCCTGCCTCGGGCCTCTTTCGGGCACCTCCAGTCTCGGGCCTCTGGCAGGCACCTCTGATCACGGGCCTCTGTTGGGTACCTCCGGGCTCGGGCCTCTGGTGGGCGCCTCCGGTCTTAGGCCTCTGGTGGGCACCTCTGGTCTTGGGCCTCTGGTGAGTGCCTCCGGTTTGGGCCTCTAGTGGGTGCCTCCGGTGTCCGACCTCTGGTGGGCGCTTCCTGCCTCGGGCCTCTGTTTGGCACGTCCAGTGTCGGGCCTCTGGTGGGCGCCTCCTGCCTCAGACTTTAGAGGATGCCTTGGGCCTCTGTTGGGCACATCCTGCCTTGGGCCTCTGGTGGGTGCCTCGAGTCTCGGGCCTCTGGTGGACACCTCTGATTTCAGGCCTCTGGTGGGCACCTATGTTCTTGGGCCTCTGGTGGGTGCCTCGGGCCTCTGGTTGGCACCTCTTGGCATGGGCCTATGGTGAAAACCTCCTGCCTCAGGGATCTGGTGGGCACCTCGGGCCTCTGGTTCGTGCCTCCTGCCTTGGGCCTCTGTTGGGCGCCTTGGGCCTCTGGTGGACGCCTCCGGTTCCGACCTCTGGTGGGTGCCTTCGGTGTATGACCTCTGGTGGGCACCTCCAGCTTTGAGCCTCTGTTTGGCGCGTCTGCTCTCCGGCCTCTGGTGGGCGCCTCCTGTCTCGGACCTCTGTGGGCGCCTCGGGCCGCTGTTGGGCCCCTCGAGTCTCGGGCCTCTGGTGGGTGCCTCGAGTCTCGGGCCTCTTGTGGACGCCTAGGGTCTCAGGCCTCTGGTGGGTGCCTCGAGTCTCGGGCCTCTGGTGGGCACCTCCGATTTCAGGCCTCTGGTGGGCACCTACGTTCTTGGGCCTCTGGTGGGTGCCTCGGGCCTCTGGTTGGCACCTCTTGGCATGGGCCTATGGTGAAAACCTCCTGCCTCAGGGATCTGGTGGGCACCTCGGGCCTCTGGTTGGTGCCTCCTGCCTTGGGCCTCTGTTGGGCGCCTTGGACCTCTGGTGGGCACCTCCGTTCTCAGGCCTCTGGTGGGTGCCTCCTGCTTCGGGCCTCTTTTGGGCACCTCCAGTCTCGGGCCTCTGGCAGGCACCTCTGTTAACGGGCCTCTGTTGGGCACCTCCGGGCTCGGGCCTCTGGTGGGCGCCTCCGGTCTTAGGCCTCTGGTGGGCACCTCTGGTCTTGGGCCTCTGGTGAGCGCCTCTGTTTTGGGCCTCTAGTGGGTGCCTCCAGTGTCCAAACTCTGGTGGGCGCCTCCTGCCTCGGGCCTCTGTTTGGCGCGTCCGGTGTCGGGCCTCTGGTGGGCGCCGCCTGCTTCGGAATTTTGTGGGTGCCTCGGGCCTCTGTTGGGCACCTCCTCCCTTGGGCCTCTGGTGGGTGCCTCGAGTCTCGAGCCTCTGATGGGTGCATCGAGTCTCGGGCCTCTGGTGGGGGCCTCGAGTCTCGGGCCTCTGGTGGGGGCCTCGAGTCTCGGGCCTCAACACCTTAACTTTAAATACAAACAAATACAAATACAAACAAATGTAGGTTTCAATATGACAAATTAGATTATGAGCTTTTCTCTGGTCTCGGGCTTCTGGTATGTACCTCGTGCCTCTGGTGGGCACCTCCTGTCTCGGGCCTCTGGTGGGCACCTGGTCCTCTGGTGGGTGCCTCGGACCTCTGGTTGGCACCTCTTGGCGTGGGCCTATGGTAGAAACCTCCTGCCTCAGAGATCTGGTGGGCACCTCGGGCCTCTGGTTGGTGCCTCCTGCCTTGGGCCTATATTGGGCGCCTCAGACCTCTTGTGGGCACCTCCGTTCTCTGGCCTCTGGTGGGAGACTCCGGTCATGGGCCTCTGGTGGGCACCTTAGGCCTCTGGTGAGCACCTCCTGCCTTGAGCCTCTGGTGGGCGCCTCCGGTCCCGGGCCTCTGGTGGGAACCTTCGGTCTTGGGCCTCTGGTGGGCACCTCTGGGATCGGGCCTCTGGTGGGTGCCTCTGGTCTCTGGCCTGTGGCAGGCACCTCTGGTCTCAGGCCTCTGGTAGGCACCTCCAGTCATGGGCCTCTGTCGGGCACCTCTGGGCTTGGGCCTCTAGTGGGTGCCTCCTGCCTTGAGCTTCTGGTGGGCACCTTCAGTCTCGGGCCTCTGGTGGACGCCTCTGGGTGCGGGCCTCTGGTGGGCGCCTCCAGTCTCCGACCTCTAGTGGGCACCTACAGCCTTTGGTGGGCACCTCCGGCCTCTGTTGGGTACCTCCTTCCTCAGACCTCTGGTGGGTGCCTCCTGCCTCGGGCATCTGTTGGGCGCCTCTGATCTCGGGCCTCTGGTGGGTGCCTCCAGTCTCAGGCCTCTGGTGGGTGCCTCCGTTCTCGAGCCTCTAGTAGAAGCCTCCTGCCTCGGGCCTCTGGTGGGCACCTCCGGTCACGGGCCTCTGTCAGGCACCTCCGGGCCCGGGCCTCTGTCAGACACCTCCGGGCTCGGGCCTCTGTCAGGCACCTCCGGTCTCAGGCCTCTGGTGGGCGCCTCCGCTGTTAGGCCTCTGGTTGACTCCTCCTGCCTCAGCCCTCTGGTGGGCGACTCCGATCTCGGGCCTCTGGTGGGCGCTTCCTGCTTTCAGCCTAAGTTTGCACTCCTGTTCCTGGTCCTACCGTGGGCATTACCTCAGACGCCAGTTCTGGTGTGTTCACACCTGCTAACCTATTTTGCTTCCAGCCTCCAAGTCTCCTGTTCCAGTGTAATAAACTAACTTGCTTGTCTGTTACTTAAGCATGCCTAATAGGGATAATTCCAGAAAGCAGCACATACCGTTTGCCCCTTTCAGTATTCCAGACAGTCCTTAGCCTGCCACCACCTTGCATAAGCCAATACCCCTGAAACCGCTCATCCGAGTGTGACGCACATTCATCCACAAATAATTCTTCAAACTATCTACCACTTTATATAACTACTTCACACTGTTCGCTACCATCTTCATACTATCACTATAATTCAGTACTCATGTAAACACCTCAACTTTAAATACAAACACTTTTGTATGGCCATAATATACGATATACATTCAGTGCCAGTTTGCATTTAAGGGCACGTTCATGGAACCTACTTTTCAGTACTCTGCCTCTCTTTTTTTATCCCAAATTTAGGCTCCCAATATGCCGAATTAGATTTTGGGCTTTCTACCTGACACCTCTATAAAAGTGAGGTCGGGCAGAAAGCCCCTTCACCTCCTCCTCCTCCTTCCATCCACATTCTCCATTAAACAAGGCAGATTACCAAAAGTAGGGCCAGAAAAGAAATATGAAGTGTGCTCAAGATGAAAGACCGTTACATTGCCCACTCATCATACCATAACTATAATTCAATACTCATGTAAACACCTCAACTTTAAATATAAACACTTCTGTATGGTCATAATATAAGATACACATTTTGTGCCAGGTTGCATTTAAGGACACTGTCACAGAACCTACTTTTCAGTACACTGCCTCTGGTGGGTGCCTCCGGGCCTTCGGCCTCTAGTGGGTGCCTCCTGCCTCTTGTGAGCGCCTCTGGTCTCAAGCCTCTGGTGGGTATCCTGGTCTCAGGCCTCCAGTGGGCGCTTATGGCGCCGGGCCTCCAGTGGGTATCTCCTGTCTTCAGTCTAAGTTTGCACTTCTGTTCCTATACCTACCGTGGGCCTCTGGTGGGTGCTAACTGCCTTGATCCTCTGGTGAGAATCTTCGGTCTCGGGCCTCTGGTGGGCGCCTCTGGGTGCGGGCCTCTGGTGGGCGCCTCCTGCCTCTGGCATTTGGTGGGCGCCTCGGGCCTCTGTTGGGCGCCTACTGCCTCAGACCTCTGGTGGGCACCTCGGGCCTCTGTTGGGCACCTCCTGCCTCGGGCCTCTGGTGGGTGACTCCTACCTCGGGCCTCTGGTGGGTGCCTCCTGCCTCTGGTGTCTGGTGGGCACCCCCTGCCTCGGGCCTCTGGTAGGCACCTCCGGTCTTAGGCCTCTGGTTGACACCTCCTGCCTCAGGCCTCTGGTGGGCGACTCTGATCTCGGGCCTCCGGTGGGTGCCTCCTGCTTTCAGCCTGTTTGCACTCCTGTTCCTGGTCCTACCTTAGGCATAGCCTCAGATGCCAGTTCTGGTGTGTTCACACCTGCTTACCTATCCTGCTTCCAGCCTCCAAGTCTCCTGTTCCACTGTAATAAACTAACTTGCTTGTCTGTTACTTAAGCATGCCTAATAGGATTAATTCCAGAAAGCAGCACATACCGCTTGCCCCTTTCAGTATTCCAGACAGTCCTTAGCCTGCCACCACCTTGCATAAGCTCCATACCCCTGAACCCGCTCATCCTAGTGTGACACACATTCATCCACAAATAATTCTTCAAACTGTCTACCACTATATACTACTTCATACTGTTCGCTACCATCTTCATACTATCACTTAAATTCAGTACTCATGTAAACACCTCAACTTTAAATACAAACATTTTTGTATGGCCATAATATAAGATATACATTCAGTGCCAGTTTGCATTTAAGGGCACGTTCATGGAACCTACTTTTCAGTACTCTGCCTCTCTTTTTTTATCCCAAATTTAGGCTCCCAATATGCCGAATTAGATTATGGGCTTTCTACCTGACGCCTCTATAAGGTTGGGCAGAAAGCCCCTTCACCTCCTCCTCCTTCCATCCACATTCTCCATTAAATAAGGCAGATTACCAAAAGTAGGGCCGGAAAAGAAATATGAAGTGGGCTCAAGATGAAAGACCGTTACATTGTCCACTCAACATACCATAACTATAATTCAATACTCATGTAAACACCTCAACTTTAAATACAAACACTTCTGTATGGTCATAATAAAGGTACACATTTTGTGCCAGGTTAATTTAAGGGCACTGTCACGGAACCTACTTTTCAGTACCCTGCCTCTTTTTTTACCCCAAATTTGGCTCCCAATATGCCGAATTAGATTATGGGCTTTCTACCTGACTCCACTCTAAAAGTGAGGTCGGGCAGAAAGCCCCTTCACCTCCTCCTCCTTCCATCCACATTCTCCGTTAAACAAGGCAGATTACCAAAAGTAGAGCCAGAAAATAAATATGAAATGGGCTCAAGATGAAAAACTGTTCCATTGTCCACTCATCATACCATACAGTTGCAAGAAAAAGTATGTGAACCCTTTGGAATGATATGGATTTCTGCGCAAATTGGTCATAAAATGTGATCTGATCATCATCTAAGTCACAACAATAGACAATCACAGTCTGCTTAAACTAATAACACACAAAGAATGAAATGTTGCCATGTTTTTATTGAACACACCATGTAAACATTCACAGTGCAGGTGGAAAAAGTATGTGAACCCCTAGACTAATGACATCTCCAAGAGCTAATTGGAGTGAGATGTCAGCCAACTGGAGTCCAATCAATGAGATGAGATTGGAGGTGTTGGTTACAGCTGCCCTGCCCTATAAAAAACACACACCAGTTCTGGGTTTGCTTTTCACAAGAAGCATTGCCTGATGTGAATGATGCCTCGCACAAAAGAGCTCTCAGAAGACCTACGATTAAGAATTGTTGACTTGCATAAAGCTGGAAAGGGTTATAAAAGTATCTCCAAAAGCCTTGCTGTTCATCAGTCCACGGTAAGACAAATTGTCTATAAATGGAGAAAGTTGAGCACTGCTGCTACTCTCCCTAGAAGTGGCCATCCTGTAAAGATGACTGCAAGAGCACAGCGCAGACTGCTCAATGAGGTGAAGAAGAATCCTAGAGTGTCAGCTAAAGACTTACAAAAGTCACTGGCAAATGTTAACATCCCTGTTAGCGAATCTACAATACGTAAAACACTAAACAAGAATGGATTTCATGGGAGGATACCACAGAGGAAGCCACTGCTGTCCAAACAAAACATTACTGCACGTTTACAGTTTGCACAAGAGCACCTGGATGTTCCACAGCAGTACTGGCAAAATATTCTGTGGACAGATGAAACCAAAGTTGAGTTTTTTGGAAGAAACACACAACACTATGTGTGGCAAAAAAGAGGCACAGCACACCAACATCAAGACCTCATCCCAACTGTGAAGTATGGTGGTGGGGGCATCATGGTTTGGGGCTGCTTTGCTGCGTCAGGGCCAGGATGGATTGCTATCATCGAAGGAAAAATTAATTCCCAAGTTTATCAAGACATTTTGCAGGTGAACTTAAGGCCATGGGGCCTAGTTATCAAGCTGTCAACCTCAAATACGCTGGAATTCCGCAGCGTATTTGTGGCGAGGCTGATACGCCTTAGTTATCAAAGGCTTGAGACCGGCAAAAGTAGAATTTTGTGACGTAAGCATCGATCCGCCGGACTCAGTCCGACACAGATCGATTCTTACGTCACTCCAGATGTTCCGCACACAAGTGCGGCACATTCTCACTACTTTTGCTAGTTATCAAAAAACTAGCAGGTACGCTCGGCACTTTTACGGCCCAGCGTACCTGGTTTTCAATCCGCCACCCCTGGAGGCGGCGGATCCCATAGGAATCAATGGGAGTCTGACCATAGCGAAAGTACAAGTTCGCTGCTGACAGACATCCCATTGATTTCTATGGGAGCTGTCTACACCTAACACCCTAACATGTACCCCGAGTCTAAACACCACTAATCTGTCCCCCCTACACTGCCGCAACTAAATAAAGTTATTACCCCCTAAACCGCCGCTCCCGGAGCCCACCGCAAGCTACTCTATACATATGAACCCCTAAACCGCCGCTCCCGGAGCCCACCGCAACTATAATAAATGTATTAACCCCTAAACCGCCGCTCCCTGAACCCGCCGCAACCTATATTAAATGTATTAACCCCTATCCTGCCCCCCCTACACCGTCGCCACCTATAATAAATTTATTAACCCCTAATCTGCCCCCCCTACACCATCGCCACCTATAATAAATTTATTAACCCCTATCCTGCACCCCACTACGCCGCCGCCACTGTAATAAAATTATTAACCCCTAAACCTAAGTCTAACCCTAACCCTAACGCCCCCCTAACTTAAATATTAATTAAATAAATCTAAATAAATTAACTCTTATTAACTAAATGAATCCTATTTAAAACTAAATACTTACCTTTAAAATAAACCCTAATGTAGCTACAATATAAATAATAATTATATTCTAGCTATCTTAGGATTTATTTGTATTTTACAGGCAACTTTCAATTTATTTTAACCAGGTACAATAGCTATTAAATAGTTATTAACTATTTAATAGCTTACCTAGCTAAAATAAAGAGAAATGTACCTGTTAAATAAATCCTAACCTAAGTTACAATTACACCTAACACTACACTATACTTTAATAAATTATTCCTATTTAAAAATAAATACTTACCTGTAAAATAAACCCTAAGATAGCTACAATATAATTAATAATTATATTATAGCTATCTTAGGATTTATATTTATTTTACAGGTAACTTTGTATTTATTTTAGCTAGTTAGAATAGTTATTAAATAGTTATTAACTATTTAATAACTACCTAGCTAAAAGAAATACAAAATTACCTGTAAAATAAATCCTAACTTAAGTTACAATTAAACCTAATACTACACTATCATTAAATTAATTAAATAAACTACCTACAAATAACTACAATTAAATACAATTACATAAACTAACTAAAGTACAAAAAATAAAAAAAGCTAAGTTACAAAAATAAAAAAATAAGTTACAAACATGTTAAAAATATTACAACAATTTTAAGCTACTTACACCTAATCTAAGCCCCCTAATAAAATAACAAACCCCCCCCCAAAATAAAAAAATGCCCTACCCTATTCTAAATTAAATACATTTCAAAGCTCTTTTACCTTACCAGCCCTTAAAAGGGCCATTTGTGGGGGCATGCCCCAAAGAAAACAGCTCTTTTGCCTGTAAAAGAAAAATACAACCCCCCCCAACATTAAAACCCACCACCCACATACCCCTAATCTAACCCAAACCCCCTTTACAAAAACCTAACACTAATCCCCTGAAGATCATCCTACCTTTAGTTGTCTTCACTCAGCCGAGCCACCGATGGAACTGAAGAGGACATCCGGAGCAGAAGAAGTTAATCCTCCAAGCGGCGCTGAAGAAATCTTCCATCCGATGAAGTCATCATCCAGGCGGCGCTGAAGAAAAGTCTTCGATCCGGCCGATGTCATCTTCCAAGCCGGGTCTTGAATCTTCCTTCCGCCGACGCGGAACCACCTTCTTTACCGACGGACTACGACGAATGACGGCTCCTTTAAGGGACGTCATCCAAGATGGCGTCCCCTCAATTCCGATTGGCTGATAGGATTCTATCAGCCAATCGGAATTAAGGTAGGAAAAATCTGATTGGCTGATGGAATCAGCCAATCAGATTGAGCTCGCATTCTATTGGCTTTTCCGATCAGCCAATAGAATGCAAGCTCAATCTGATTGGCTGATTGGATCAGCCAATCGGATTGAACTTGAATCTGATTGGCTGATTCCATCAGCCAATCAGAATTTTCCTACCTTAATTCCGATTGGCTGATAGAATCCTATTAGCCAATCGGAATTGAGGGGACGCCATCTTGGATGACGTCCCTTAAAGGAGCCGTCATTCGTCGTAGTCCGTCGGTGAAGAAGGTGGTTCCGCGTCGGCGGAAGGAAGATTCAAGACCCGGCTTGGAAGATGACTTCGCCCGGATAGAAGACCTCTTCAGCGCCTCTTTGAAGATGACATCGGCCGGATCGAATACTTTTCTTCAGCGCCGCCTGGATGATGACTTCATCGGGTGGAAGATTTCTTCAGCGCCGCTTGGAGGATTAACTTCTTCCGCTCCGGATGTCCTCTTCAGTTCCATCGGTGGCTCGGCTGAGTGAAGACAACTAAAGGTAGGATGATCTTCAGGGGATTAGTGTTAGGTTTTTGTAAGGGGGGTTTGGGTTAGATTAGGGGTATGTGGGTGGTGGGTTTTAATGTTGGGGGGGTTGTATTTTTCTTTTACAGGCAAAAGAGCTGTTTTCTTTGGGGCATGCCCCCACAAATGGCCATTTTAAGGGCTGGTAAGGTAAAAGAGCTTTGAAATGTATTTAATTTAGAATAGGGTAGGGCATTTTTTTATTTTGGGGGGGTTTGTTATTTTATTAGGGGGCTTAGATTAGGTGTAAGTAGCTTAAAATTGTTGTAATATTTTTAACATGTTTGTAACTTATTTTTTTATTTTTTGTAACTTAGCTTTTTTATTTTTTGTACTTTAGTTAGTTTATGTAATTGTATTTAATTGTAGTTATTTGTAGGTAGTTTATTTAATCAATTTAATGATAGTGTAGTATTAGGTTTAATTGTAACTTAAGTTAGGATTTATTTTACAGGTAATTTTGTATTTCTTTTAGCTAGGTAGTTATTAAATAGTTAATAACTATTTAATAACTATTCTAACTAGCTAAAATAAATACAAAGTTACCTGTAAAATAAATATAAATCCTAAGATAGCTAGAATATAATTATTATTTATATTGTAGCTATATTAGGGATTATTCTAAAGAAAAGTATTTAGTTTTAAATAGGATTCATTTAGTTAATAAGAGTTAATTTATTTAGATTTATTTAATTAATATTTAAGTTAGGGGGGCGTTAGGGTTAGACTTAGGTTTAGGGGTTAATAATTTTATTACAGTGGCGGCGGTGTAGTGGGGGGCAGATTAGGGGTTAATAAATTTATTATAGGTGGCGACGGTGTAGGGGGGGCAGATTAGGGGTTATTAAATTTATTATAGGTGGCGACGGTGTAGGGGGGGCAGATTAGGGGTTATTAAATTTATTATAGGTGGCGACGGTGTAGGGGGGGCAGGATAGGGGTTAATAGGTTTAATATAGGTTGCGGCGGGTTCAGGGAGCGGCGGTTTAGGGGTTAAACTATTTATTTAGTTGCGGAGAGGTGCGGGATCAGCAGGATAGGGGTTAATAATTTTATAATAGAGGGCGACGGTGTAGGGGGGGCAGGATAGGGGTTACTAGGTATACTGTAGGTGGCAGCGGTGTCCGGGAGCGGCGGTTTAGGGGTTAATACATTTATAAGAGTTGGGGCAGGGTCTAGGAGCAGCTGTTTAGGGGTTAGTAACTTTATTTAGTTGCGGGGGCTCCGGGGGCGCCGGTATAGGGATAGAACAGTGTAGTTTAGTGTGAGTGCTTAGTGACAGGCTAGCAATAAAGCTGGGAAAAAGCCGAAGGGCAGCGAGATCGGATGAGTGATAACTGTCACAGTCCGCTGCTCATCGCCCCGCGGCTTTTTGACAGCTTTATTTGATAACTTAGGCGTACTTTTTCAGGTCCGCTGCGGCGATGTGAGGCGAGCTTAGGCGGGCGTATTGGGCCGGCGAAGCCAGAAAAGTAGACGGCTTGATAACTACCCCCCCATCTGTCTACCAGCTGAAGCTCAACAGAAGATGGGTGTTGCAACAGGACAATGACTCAAAGCATAGAAGTAAATCAACAACAGAATGGCTTAAACAGAAGAAAATAAGCCTTCTGAAGTGGCCCAGTCAGAGTCCTGACCTCAACCCGATTGAGATGCCTCAAGAAAGCGATTCACACCAGACATCCCAAGAATATTGCTGAACTGAAATAGTTCTGTAAAGAGGAATGGTCAAGAATTACTCCTGACCGTTGTGCACGTCTGATCTGCAACTACAGGAAACGTTTGGTTGAAGTTATTGCTGCCAAAGGATGTTCAACCAGTTATTAAATCCAAGGGTTCACATACTTTTTCCAACTGCACTGTGAATGTTTACATGGTGTGTTCAATAAAAACATGGCAACATTTCATTCTTTGTGTGTTATTAGTTTAAGCAGACTGTGATTGTCTATTGTTGTGACTTGATTAGATCACATTTTATGACCGATTTGTGCAGAAATCCATATCATTCCAAAGGGTTCACATACTTTTTCTTGCAACTGTAACTATAATTCAATACTCATGTAAACACCTCAACATTAAATGCAAACAAATACAAACAAATGTAGGTTTAAATATGACGAATTAGATTATGAGCTTTCCTCTGGTCTCGGGCTTCTGGTACGTACCTTGTGCCTCTGGTGGGCGCCTCCTGTCTCTGGCCTCTGGTGGGCACCTCTGATTTTGAACCTCTGGTGGGCACCTACCTTCTCGGGCGTCTGGTGGGTGCCTCGGGCCTCTGGTCGGCACCTCTTGGCGTGGGCCTCTGGTGGGAACCTCCTGCCTCAGGGATCTGGTGGGCACCTCGGGCCTCTGGTTGGTGCCTTCTGCCTTGGGTCTCTGTTCGGCATCTCGGACCTCTGGTGGGCGCCTCCGGTCATGGGCCTCTGGTGGGCACCTTAGGCCTCTGGTGGGCAACTCCTGCCTTGAGCCTCTGGTGAGTGCCTCTGGTACCGGGCCTCTGGTTGGAGCCTCCGGTCTTGGCCCCCTGGTGGGCACTTCCGGGCTCAGGCCTCTGGTGGGCATCTCGGGCCTCTGGTGGTCACCTCCTGACTCAAGCCTCTGGTGAGTGCCTCCGGTCTCTGGCCTGTGGCAGGCACCTTTGGTCTCGGGCCTCTGGTAGGCACCTCCAGTCACACGCCTCTGTCGGGCACCTCTGGGCTCGGGCCTCTAGTGGGTGCCTCCTGCCTCGAGTCTCTGGTGGGCACCTTCAGTCTCGGGCCTCTGGTGGGCACCTCCGCACTTCGGTGGGTGCCTCGGGCCTCTGTTTGGAGCCTCCTGCCTCGGACCTCTGGTGGTCGCCTTGGGCCTCTGTTGGGCACCTCCTGCCTCCGGCCTCTGGTGGGTGCCTCCTGCCTCGAGTCTCTGGTGGGCACCTTCAGTCTCGGGCCTCTGGTGGGCACCTCCGCACTTTGGTGGGTGCCTCGGGCCTCTGTTTGGCGCCTCCTGCCTCGGACCTCTGGTGGGCGCCTTGGGCCTCTGCTGGGCACCTCCTGCCTCCGGCCTCTGGTGGGTGCCTCCTGCCTCGGGTCTCTGTTGGGCGACTCCATTCTCGGGCCTCTAGTAGAAGCCTCCTGCCTCGGGCCTCTGGTGGGGACCTCCGGTCCCAGGCCTCTGGTAGGCACTTCCGGTCACAGGCCTCTGTCAGGCACCTCCAGGCTCAGGCCTCTGGTGGGCGCCTCTGGTCTTAGGCCTCTGGAGGGCACCTCCGGTCTTGGGACTCTGGTGGACGCCTCCGGTTCGGACCTCTGGTGGGTGCCTTCGGTGTACAACCTCTGGTGGGCACCTCCTGCTTCGAGCCTCTGTTTGGGGCGTCTGGTCTCGGGCCTCTGGTGGGCGCCTCCTGTCTCGGACCTCTGTGGGCACCTCGGGCAGCTGTTGGGCACCTCGAGTCTCGGGCCTCTGGTGGGTGCCTCGAGTTTCGGGCCTCTTGTGGGCGCCTAGGGTCTCGGGCCTCTGGTGGGAACCTCTGGTGGGCACCTCTGGCCTCAGGCATCTGGTGGGCACCTCGGGCCTCTGGTGGTCACCTCCTGACTCAAGCCTCTGGTGGGTGCCTCCGGTCTCTGGCCTGTGGCAGGCACCTTTGGTCTCGGGCCTCTGGTAGGCACCTCCAGTCACGGGCCTCCGTCGGGTACCTCTGGGCTCGGGCCTCTAGTGGATGCCTCCTGCCTCGAGCCTCTGGTGGGCACCTTCAGTCTTGGGCCTCTGATGGGCACCTCCGCACTTTGGTGGGTGCCTCGGGCCTCTGTTTGGCGCCTCCTGCCTCGGACCTCTGGTGGGCGCCTCAGGCCTCTGTTGGGCACCTCCTGCCTCAGGCCTCTGGTGGGTGCCTCCTGCCTCGGGTCTCTGTTGGGCGCCTCCGTTCTTGGGCCTCTAGTAGAAGCCTCCTGCTTCGGGCCTCTGGTAGGCACTTCCGGTCACAGGCCTCTGTTAGGCACCTCCAGGCTCAGGCCTCTGGTGAGCGCCTCCGGTCTTAGGCCTCTGGAGGGCACCTCCGGTCTTGGGACTCTGGTGGACACCTCCGGTTCGGACCTCTGGTGGGTGCCTTCGGTGTACGACCTCTGGTGGGCACCTCCTGCTTCGAGCCTTTGCTTGGCGTGTCTGGTCTCGGGCCTCTGGTGGGCACCTTGGGCCTCTCTTGGGCACCTCAAGTCTCGTGGCCTCTGGTGGGTGCCTCGAGTCTCGGGCCTCTTGTGGGCGCCTAGGGTCTCGGGCCTCTGGTGGGCACCTCTGGCCTCGGGCCTCTGGTGGGTGCCTCCGTTCTCGAGCCTCTAGTAGGAGCCTCCTGCCTCGGGCCTCTGGTGGGGACCTCCGGTCCCAGGCCTCTGGTAGGCACTTCCGGTCACAGGCCTCTGGTGGGCGCCTCTGGTCTTAGGCCTCTGGAGGGCACCTCCGGTCTTGGGACTCTGGTGGACACCTCTGGTTCGGACCTCTGGTGGGTGCCTTCGGTGTACGACCTCTGGTGGGCACCTCCTGCTTCGAGCCTTTGCTTGGCGTGTCTGGTCTCGGGCCTCTGGTGGGCACCTTGGGCCTCTCTTGGGCACCTCAAGTCTCGTGGCCTCTGGTGGGTGCCTCGAGTCTCGGGCCTCTTGTGGGCGCCTAGGGTCTCGGGCCTCTGGTGGGCACCTCTGGCCTCGGGCCTCTGGTGGGTGCCTCCGTTCTCGAGCCTCTAGTAGGAGCCTCCTGCCTGGGGACTCTGGTGGGCACCTCCTGCCTCGGGCCTCTTTCGAGCACCTCCAGTCTCGGGCCTGTGGCAGGCACCTCTGGTCCCGGGCCTCTGTTGGGCACCTCCAGGCTCGGGCCTCTAGTGGGCACCTCCAGTCTTAGGCCTCTGGTGGGCACCTCTGGTCTTGGGCCTCTGGTGAGCACCTCCGGTTTGGGCCTCTAGTGGGTGCCTCCGGCGTCCGACCTCTGGTGGACCCCTCCTGCCACGGGCCTCTGTTTGGTGCGTCCTGTGTCGGGCCTCTGGTGGGCGCCTCCTGTCTCAGACTTTTGTGGGTGCCTCGGGCCTCTGTTGGGCACCTCCTGCCTTGGGCCTCTGGTGGATGCCTCGAGTCTCAGGCCTCTGGTGGGGGCCTCGAGTCTCGGGCCTCTGGTGGGGGCATCGAGTCTCGGGCCTCAACACCTTAACTTTAAATACAAACAATACAGTGTACAAATACAAACAAATGTAGGTTTCAATATGACAAATTAGAGTATGAGCTTTCCTCTGGTCTCGAGCTTCTGGTACGTACCTCGTGCCTCTGGTGGGCACCTCCTGCCTCTGGCCTCTGGTGGGCACCTCCGATTTCGGGCCTCTGGTGGGCACCTACGTTCTTGGTCCTCTGGTGGGTGCCTCGGGCCTCTGGTTGGCACCTCTTAGCGTGGGCCTATGGTGGAAACCTCCTGCCTCAGGGATCTGGTGGGCACCTCGGGCCTCTGGTTGGTGCCTCCTGCCTTGGGCCTCTGTTGGGCGCCTCGGACCTCTGGTGGGCACCTCCGTTCTCGGCCTCTGGTGGGCAACTCCGATCTCGGGCCTCCGGTGGGAAACTCCTGCTTTCAGCCTAAGTTTGCACTCCTGTTCCTGGTCCTACCATACGCATGACCTCAGACGCCAGTTCTGGTGTGTTCACACCTGCTTACCTATCCTGCTTCCAGCCTCCAAGTCTCCTGTTCCAGTATAATAAACTAATTTGCTTTTCTGTTACTTAAGCATGCCTAATAGGGTTAATTCCAGAAAGCAGCACATACCGCTTGCCCCTTTCAGTATTCCAGACAGTCCTTAGTCTGCCACCACCTTGCATAAGCTCCATACCCCTGAACCCGCTCATTCGAGTGTGACACACATTCATCCACAAATAATTCTTCAAACTGCCTACCACTTTATATAACTACTTCATACTGTTTGCTACCATCTTCATACTATCACTTAAATTTAGTACTCATGTAAACACCTCAACTTTAAATACAAACACTTTTGTATGGCCATAATATAAGATATACATTCAGTGCCAGTTTGCATTTAAGAGCACATTCATAGAACCTACTTTTCAGTACTCTGCCTCTCTTTTTTATCCCAAATTTAGGCTCCCAATATGCCGAATTAGATTATGGGCTTTCTACCTGACGCCTCTATAAAAGTGAGGTTGGGCAGAAAGCCCCTTCACCTCCTCCTCCTTCCATCCACATTCTCCGTTAAACAAGGCAGATTACCAAAAGTAGGGCCGGAAAAGAAATATGAAGTGGGCTCAAGATGAAAGACCGTTACATTGTCCACTCATCATACCATAACTATAATTCAATACTCATGTAAACACCTCAACTTTAAATACAAACACTTCTGTATGGTCATAATATAAGATACACATTTTGTGCCAGGTTGATTTAAGGGCACTGTCATGTAACCTACTTTTTAGTACCCTGCCTCTTTTTTTATCCCAAATGTGGTTCCCAATTTGGCTCCCAATATGCCGAATTAGATTATGGGCTTTCTACCTGACTCCACTCTAAAAGTGAGGTCGGGCAGAAAGCCCCTTCACCTCCTCCTCCTTCCATCCAGATTCTCCGTTAAACAAGGCAGATTACCAAAAGTAGGGTCAGATTACAAATAAATATGAAATGGGCTCAAGATGAAAAACTGTTCCATTGTCCACTCATCATACCATAACTATAATTCAATACTCATGTAAACACCTCAACTTTAAATACAAACAAATACAAATACAAACAAATGTAGGTTTAAATATGACAAATTAGATTATGAGCTTTCCTCTGGTCTCGGGCTTCTGGTACGTACCTCGTGCTTTTGGTGGGCACCTCCGATTTCTGACCTCTGGTGGGCACCTACGTTCTTGGGCCTCTGGTGGGTGCCTCGGGCCTCTGGTTGGCACCTCTTGGCGCGGGCCTCTGGTGGGAATCTCCTGCCTCAGGGATCTGGTGGGCACCTCGGGACTGTGGTTGGTGCCTCCTGCCTTGGGCCTCTGTTGGGCACCTTGAACCTCTGGTGGGCACCTCCCTTCTTGGGCCTCTGATGGGTGCCTCCGGTCATGGGCCTCTGGTGAGCACCTTAGGCCTCTGGTGGGCAACTCCTGCCTTGAGCTTCTGGTGAGCGCCTCCTGTCCCGGGCCTCTGGTGGGAGCCTCCGGACTTGGGCCTATGTTGGGCACCTCCGGGCTCGGGCCTATGGTGGGCACCTCGGGCCTGTGGTGCTCACCTCCTGACTCAAGCCTCTGTTGGGTGCCTCCGGTCTCTGGCCTGTGGCAGGCACCTTTGGTCTCGGGCCTCTAGTAGGCACCTCCAGTCACGGGCCTCTGTTGGGCACCTCTGGGCTCGGGCCTCTAGTGAATGCCTCCTGCCTTGAGCCTCTGGTGGGCACCTTCAGTCTCGGGCCTCTGGTGAGCACCTCCAGGCTCAGGCCTCTGGTGGGTGCCTCCGGTCTTAGGCCTCTGGAGGGCACCTCCAGTCTTGGGCCTCTGGTGGACACCTTCGGTGTACGACCTCTGGTGAGCACCTCCTGCTTCGAGCCTCTGTTTGGCGCGTCTGGTCTCGGGCCTCTGGTGGGCGCCTTCTGCCTCGGACCTCTGTGGGTGCCTCGGGCCGCTGTTGGGCACCTCTAGTCTCGGGACTCTGGTGGGCGCCTCCTGTCCCGGGCCTGTGGTGGGAGCCTCCGGTCTTGGGCCCCTGTTGGGCAACTCCGGGCTCGGGCCTCTGGTGGGCACCTCAGGCCTGTGGTGCTCACCTCCTGACTCAAGCTCCGGTCTCTGGCCTGTGGCAGGCACCTTTGGTCTCGGGCCTCTGGTAGGCACCTCCAGTCACGGGCCTCTGTTGGGCACCTCTGGGCTCGGGCCTCTAGTGAATGCCTCCTGCCTTGAGCCTCTGGTGGGCACCTTCAGTCTTTGGCCTCTGGTGGGCACCTCCGGCCTTTGGTGGGTGCCTCGGGCCTCTGTTTGGCGTCTCCTGCCTCGGACCTCTGGTGGACGCCTCGGGCCTCTGTTGGGCACCTCCTGCCTCAGGCCTCTGGTGGGTGCCTCCTGTCTCAGGCCTCTGGTGGGCGCCTCCGTTCTCGGGCCTCTAGTAGAAGCCTCCTGCCTCGGGCCTCTGGTGAGAACCTCCTGCCTTGGGCCTCTGGTGGGCACCTCCGGTCTCAGGCCTCTGGTAGGCACTTCTGGTCACAGGCCTCTGTCGGGCACCTCCAGGCTCAGGCCTCTGGTGGGTGCCTCCGGTCTTAGGCCACTGGAGGGCACCTCCGGTCTTGGGCCTCTGGTGGACACCTTCGGTGTACGACCTCTGGTGGGCACCTCCTGCTTCGAGCCTCTGTTTGGTGCGTCTGGTCTCGGGCCTCTGGTGGGCGCCTTCTGCCTCGGACCACTGTGGGCGCCTCGGGCTGCTGTTGGGCACCTCTAGTCTCGGGACTCTGGTGGGCGCCTCGAGTCTCGAGACTAGAACTAAGTCTCCTGTTCCACTGTAATAAACTAACTTGCTTGTCTGTTACTTAAGCATGCCTAATAGGGTTAATTCCAGAAAGCAGCACATAACGTTTGCCCCTTTCAGTATTCCAGACAGTCCTTAGCCTGCCACCACCTTGCATAAGCTCCATACCCCTGAACCCGCTCATCCAAGTGTGACACACATTCATCCACAAATAATTCTTCAAACTGTCTACCACTATATACTACTTCATACTGTTCGCTACCATCTTCATACTATCACTTAAATTCAGTACTCATGTAAACACCTCAACTTTAAATACAAACACTTTTGTATGGCCATAATATAAGATATACATTCAGTGCCAGTTTGCATTTAAGGGCACGTTCATGGAACCTACTTTTCAGTACTCTGCCTCTCTTTTTTTATCCCAAATTTAGGCTCCCAATATGCCGAATTAGATTATGGGCTTTCTACCTGACGCCTCTATAAGGTTGGGCAGAAAGCCCCTTCACCTCCTCCTCCTTCCATCCACATTCTCCATTAAACAAGGCAGATTACCAAAAGTAGGGCCGGAAAAGAAATATGAAGTGGGATCAAGTTGAAAGACTGTTTCAACTCCGGTCTTGGGCCTCTGGTGGACACCTTCGGTGTACGACCTCTGGTGGGCACCTCCTGCTTCGAGCCTCTGTTTGGCGCGTCTGGTCTCGGGCCTCTGGTGGGCGCCTTCTGCCTCGGACCTCTGTGGGCGCCTCGGGCCGCTGTTGGGCACCTCTAGTCTCGGGACTCTGGTGGGCGCCTCGAGTCTCGGGCCTCTTGTGGGTGCCTAGGGTCTCGGGCCTCTGGTGGGAACCTCTGGCATCAGGTCTCTGGTGGGTGCCTCCGTTCTCGACCCTCTAGTAGGAGCCTCCTGCCTCGGGCCTCTGGTGGGCAAATCCTGCCTCGAGCCTCTTTCGGGCACCTCCAGTCTCTGGCCTCTGCCAGGCACCTCTGGTCACGGTCCTCTGTTGGGCACCTCCGGGCTCGGGCCTCTGGTGGGCACCTCCGGTCTTAGGCCTCTGGTGGGCACCTCTGGTCTTGGGCCTCTGGTGAGCGCATCTGGTTTGGGCCTCTAGTGGGTACCTCTGGTGTTCAAACTCTGGTGGGCGCCTCCTGCCTCGGGCCTCTGTTTGGCGCGTCTGGTGTTGGGCCACTGGTGGGCGCCGCCTGCTTCGGACTTTTGTGGGTGCCTCGGGCCTCTTTTGGGCACTTCCTGCCTTGGGCCTCTGGTGGGTGCCTCGAGTCTCGGGCCTCTGGTGGGTGCCTCGAGTCTCGGGCCTCTGGTGGGGGCCTCGAGTCTCGGGCCTCAACACCTTAACTTTAAATACAAATACAAATGTAGGTTTCAATATGACAAATTAGATTATGAGCTTTCCTCTGGTCTCGGGCTTCTGGTACGTACCTTGTGCCTCTGGTGGGCATCTCCTGCCTCGGGCCTCTGGTGGGCACCTACGTTCTTGGTCCTCTGGTGGGTGCCTCTGGTTGGCACCTCTTGGCGTGGGCCTATGGTGGAAACCTCCTGCCTCAGAGATCTGGTGGGCACCTCGGGCCTCTGGTTGGTGCCTCCTGCCTTGGGCCTATGTTGGGTGCCTCGGACCTCTGGTGGGCACCTCTGTTCTCGGGCCTCTGGTGGGAGACTCCGGTCATGGGCCTCTGGTGGGCACCTTAGGCCTCTGGTGGGCACCTCCTGCCTTGAGCCTTTGGTGGGCGCCTCTGGTCCCGGGCCTCTGGTGGGAGCCTTAAGTCTTGGGCCTCTGGTGGGCACCTCCGGGATCGGACCTCTGGTAGGCACCTACAGTCACGGGCCTCTGTCGGACACCTCTGGGCTTGGGCCTCTAGTGGGTGCCTCCTGCCTCGAGCCTCTGGTGGGCACCTTCAGTCTCGGGCCTCTGGTGGGAGCCTCTGGTGGGCGCCTCCGGTCTCCGACCTCTAGTGGGCACCTCCGGCCTTTGGTGTGCGCCTCGGGCCTCTGTTGGGTACCTCCTTCCTCAGGCCTCTGGTGGGTGCCTCCTGCCTCGCCTCCGTTCTCAGGCCTCTAGTAGAAGCCTCCTGCCTCGGGCCTCTGGTGGGCACCTCCTGACTCGGGCATCTGGTGGGCACCTCCGGTCTCAGGCCTCTGGTGGGCGCCTCCGGTCTTAGGCCTCTGGTTGGCTCCTCCTGCCTCAGCCCTCTAGTGGGTGACTCCGATCTCGGGCCTCCGGTGGGCGCCCACCAGAGGCCTGTGGAGTTTGCACTCCTGTTCCTGGTCCTACCGTGGGCATTAACTCAGACGCCAGTTCTGGTGTGTTCACACCTGCTTACCTATCCTGCTTCCAGCCTCCAAGTCTCCTGTTCCAGTGTAATAAACTAACTTGCTTGTCTGTTACTTAAGCATGCCTAATAGGGGTAATTCCAGAAAGCAGAACATACCGCTTGCCCCTTTCAGTATTCCAGACAGTCCTTAGCCTGCCACCACCTTGCATAAGCCAATACCCCTGAAACCGCGCATCCGAGTGTGACACACATTCATCCACAAATAATTCTTCAAACTATCTACCACTTTATATAACTACTTCACACTGTTGGCTACCATCTTCATACTATCACTTTAATTCAGTACTCATGTAAACACCTCAACTTTAAATACAAACACTTTTGTATGGCCATAATATAAGATATACATTCAGTGCCAGTTTCCATTTAAGGGCACGTTCATGGAACCTACTTTTCAGTACTCTGCCTCTCTTTTTTTATCCCAAATTTAGGCTCCCAATATGCCGAATTAGATTTTGGGCTTTCTACCTGACGCCTCTATAAAAGTGAGGTCGGGCAGAAAGCCCCTTCACCTCCTCCTCCTCCTTCCATCCACATTCTCCATTAAACAAGGCAGATTACCAAAAGTAGGGCCGGAAAAGAAATATGAAGTGGGCTCAAGATGAAAGACCGTTACATTGCCCACTCATCATACCATAACTATAATTCAATACTCATGTAAACACCTCACATTCATCCACAAATAATTCTTCAAACTATCTACCACTTTATATAACTACTTCACACTGTTCGCTACCATCTTCATACTATCACTTTAATTCAGTACTCATGTAAACACCTCAACTTTAAATACAAACACTTCTGTATGGTCATAATATAAGATACACATTTTGTGCCAGGTTGCATTTAAGGGCACTGTCAAAGAACCTACTTTTCAGTGCCCTGCCTCTGGTGGGTGCCTCCGGGCCTTTGGCCTCTAGTGGGTGCCTCCTGCCTCTTGTGAGCGCCTCTGGTCTCAAGCCTCTGGTGGGTATCCTGGTCTCAGGCCTCCAGTGGGCGCTTATGGCGCCGGGCCTCCAGTGGGTATCTCCTGTCTTCAGTCTAAGTTTGCACTCCTGTTCCTATACCTACCGTGGGCCTCTGGTGGGTGCTAACTGCCTTGATCCTCTGGTGAGAATCTTCGGTCTCGGGCCTCTGGTGGGCGCCTCTGGGTGCGGGCCTCTGGTGGGCGCCTCGGGCCTCTGTTGGACGCCTCCTGCCTCAGACCTCTGGTGGGCACCTCGGGCCTCTGCTGGGCACCTCCTGCCTTGGGCCTCTGGTGGGTGACTGCTGCCTCGGGCCTCTGGTGGGTGCCTCCTGCCTCTGGTGTCTGGTGGGCACCCCCTGCCTCGGGCCTCTGGTAGGCGCCTCCGGTCTTAGGCCTCTGGTTGGCTCCTCCTGCCTCAGGCCTCTGGTGGGCGACTCCGATCTCGGGCCTCCGGTTGTCGCCTCCTGCTTTCAGCCTGCTTGCACTCCTGTTCCGGGTCCTACCTTAGGCATGGCCTCAGACGCCAGTTCTGGTGTGTTCACACCTGCTTACCTATCCTGCTTCCAGCCTCCAAGTCTCCTGTTCCACTGTAATAAACTAACTTGCTTGTCTGTTACTTAAGCATGCCTAATAGGGTTAATTCCAGAAAGCAGCACATAACGTTTGCCCCTTTCAGTATTCCAGACAGTCCTTAGCCTGCCACCACCTTGCATAAGCTCCATACCCCTGAACCCGCTCATCCTAGTGTGACACACATTCATCCACAAATAATTCTTCAAACTGTCTACCACTATATACTACTTCATACTGTTTGCTACCATCTTCATACTATCACTTAAATTCAGTACTCATGTAAACACCTCAACTTTAAATACAAACACTTTTGTATGGCCATAATATAAGATATACATTCAGCGCCAGTTTGCATTTAAGGGCACGTTCATGGAACCTACTTTTCAGTACTCTGCCTCTCTTTTTTTATCCCAAATTTAGGCTCCCAATATGCCGAATTAGATTATGGGCTTTCTACCTGACGCCTCTATAAGGTTGGGCAGAAAGCCCCTTCACCTCCTCCTCCTTCCATCCACATTCTCCGTTAAACAAGGCAGATTACCAAAAGTAGGGCCGGAAAAGAAATATGAAGTGGGCTCAAGATGAAAGACCGTTACATTGTCCACTCATCATACCATAACTATAATTCAATACTCATGTAAACACCTCAACTTTAAATACAAACACTTCTGTATGGTCATAATAAAGGTACACATTTTGTGCCAGGTTAATTTAAGGGCACTGTCACGGAACCTACTTTTCAGTACTCTGCCTCTCTTTTTTTATCCCAAATTTAGGCTCCCAATATGCCGAATTAGATTTTGGGCTTTCTACCTGACGCCTCTATAAAAGTGAGGTCGGGCAGAAAGCCCCTTCACCTCCTCCTCCTCCTTCCATCCACATTCTCCATTAAACAAGGCAGATTACCAAAAGTAGGGCCGGAAAAGAAATATGAAGTGGGCTCAAGATGAAAGACCGTTACATTGCCCACTCATCATACCATAACTATAATTCAATACTCATGTAAACACCTCAACTTTAAATACAAACACTTCTGTATGGTCATAATATAAGATACACATTTTGTGCCAGGTTGCATTTAAGGGCACTGTCAAAGAACCTACTTTTCAGTGCCCTGCCTCTGGTGGGTGCCTCCGGGCCTTTGGCCTCTAGTGGGTGCCTCCTGCCTCTTGTGAGCGCCTCTGGTCTCAAGCCTCTGGTGGGTATCCTGGTCTCAGGCCTCCAGTGGGCGCTTATGGCGCCGGGCCTCCAGTGGGTATCTCCTGTCTTCAGTCTAAGTTTGCACTCCTGTTCCTATACCTACCGTGGGCCTCTGGTGGGTGCTAACTGCCTTGATCCTCTGGTGAGAATCTTCGGTCTCGGGCCTCTGGTGGGCGCCTCTGGGTGCGGGCCTCTGGTGGGCGCCTCGGGCCTCTGTTGGACGCCTCCTGCCTCAGACCTCTGGTGGGCACCTCGGGCCTCTGCTGGGCACCTCCTGCCTTGGGCCTCTGGTGGGTGACTGCTGCCTCGGGCCTCTGGTGGGTGCCTCCTGCCTCTGGTGTCTGGTGGGCACCCCCTGCCTCGGGCCTCTGGTAGGCGCCTCCGGTCTTAGGCCTCTGGTTGGCTCCTCCTGCCTCAGGCCTCTGGTGGGCGACTCCGATCTCGGGCCTCCGGTTGTCGCCTCCTGCTTTCAGCCTGTTTGCACTCCTGTTCCGGGTCCTACCTTAGGCATGGCCTCAGACGCCAGTTCTGGTGTGTTCACACCTGCTTACCTATCCTGCTTCCAGCCTCCAAGTCTCCTGTTCCACTGTAATAAACTAACTTGCTTGTCTGTTACTTAAGCATGCCTAATAGGGTTAATTCCAGAAAGCAGCACATAACGTTTGCCCCTTTCAGTATTCCAGACAGTCCTTAGCCTGCCACCCACCTTGCATAAGCTCCATACCCCTGAACCCGCTCATCCTAGTGTGACACACATTCATCCACAAATAATTCTTCAAACTGTCTACCACTATATACTACTTCATACTGTTCGCTACCATCTTCATACTATCACTTAAATTCAGTACTCATGTAAACACCTCAACTTTAAATACAAACACTTTTGTATGGCCATAATATAAGATATACATTCAGCGCCAGTTTGCATTTAAGGGCACGTTCATGGAACCTACTTTTCAGTACTCTGCCTCTCTTTTTTTATCCCAAATTTAGGCTCCCAATATGCCGAATTAGATTATGGGCTTTCTACCTGACGCCTCTATAAGGTTGGGCAGAAAGCCCCTTCACCTCCTCCTCCTTCCATCCACATTCCTCCGTTAAACAAGGCAGATTACCAAAAGTAGGGCCGGAAAAGAAATATGAAGTGGGCTCAAGATGAAAGACCGTTACATTGTCCACTCATCATACCATAACTATAATTCAATACTCATGTAAACACCTCAACTTTAAATACAAACACTTCTGTATGGTCATAATAAAGGTACACATTTTGTGCCAGGTTAATTTAAGGGCACTGTCACGGAACCTACTTTTCAGTACCCTGCCTCTTTTTTTATCACAAATTTGGCTCCCAATATGCCGAATTAGATTATGGGCTTTCTACCTGACTCCACTCTAAAAGTGAGGTCGGGCAGAAAGCCCCTTCACCTCCTCCTCCTTCCATCCACATTCTCCGTTAAACAAGGCAGATTACCAAAAGAAGGGCCAGAAAATAAATATGAAATGGGCTCAAGATGAAAAACTGTTCCATTGTCCACTCATCATACCATAACTATAATTCAATACTCATGTAAACACCTCAACATTAAATGCAAACAAATACAAATACAAACAAATGTAGGTTTAAATATGACGAATTAGATTATGAGCTTTCCTCTGGTCTCGGGCTTCTGGTACGTACCTTGTACCGCTGGTGGGCACCTCCTGTCTCTGGCCTCTGGTGGGCACTTCTGATTTAGGACCTCTGGTGGGCACCTACCTTCTTGGGCGTCTGGTGGGTGCCTCGGGCCTCTGGTTGCACCTCTTGGCGTGGGCCTCTGGTGGGAACCTCCTGCCTCAGGGATCTGGTGGGCACCTCAGGCCTCTAGTTGGTGCCTCCTGCCTTGGGCCTCTGTTGGGCACCTCAGACCTCTGGTGGTCACCTCCGTTCTTGGGCCTCTGGTGGGCGCCTCCGGTCATGGGCCTCTGGTTGGCAACTCCTGCCTTGAGCCTCTGGTGAGTGCCTCCGGTACCGGGCCTCTGGTTGGAGCCTTTGGTCTTGGCCCCCTGGTGGGCACCTCCGGGTGGGCACCTCTGGTGGTCACCTCCTGACTCAAGCCTCTGGTGGGTGCCTCCGGTCTCTGGCCTGTGGCAGGCACCTTTGGTCTCGGGCCTCTGGAAGGCACCTCCAGTCACAAGCCTCTGTCGGGCACCTCTGGGCTCGGGCCTCTAGTGAATGCCTCCTGCCTCGAGCCTCTGGTGGGCACCTTCAGTCTTGGGCCTCTAAGCTCGGGCCTCTAGTGGGTGCCTCCTGCCTCGAGCCTCTGGTGGGCACCTTCAGTCTCGGGCCTCTGGTGGGCACCTCCGCACTTTGGTGGGTGCCTTGGGCCTCTGTTTGGCGCCTCCTGCCTCGGACCTCTGGTGGGCGCCTCGGGCCTCTGTTGGGCACCTCCAGTCTCAGGCCTCTGGTGGGTGCCTCCTGCCTCGGGTCTCTGTTGGGTGCCTCCGTTCTTGGGCCTCTAGTAGAAGCCTCCTGCCTTGGGCCTCTGGTGGGGACCTCCGGTCTCAGACCTCTGGTGGTCACCTCCGTTCTTGGGCCTCTGGTGGGTGCCTCCGGTCATGGGCCTCTGGTTGGCAACTCCTGCCTTGAGCCTCTGGTGAGTGCCTCCGGTACCGGGCCTCTGGTTGGAGCCTCTGGTCTTGGCCCCCCTGGTGGGCACCTCCGGGTGGGCACCTCTGGTGGGCACCTCGGGCCTCTGGTGGTCACCTCCTGACTCAAGCCTCTGGTGGGTGCCTCTGGTCTCTGGCCTGTGGCAGGCACCTTTGGTCTCGGGCCTCTGGAAGGCACCTCCAGTCACGAGCCTCTGTCGGGCACCTCTGGGCTCGGGCCTCTAGTGAATGCCTCCTGCCTCGAGCCTCTGGTGGGCACCTTCAGTCTTGGGCCTCTAAGCTCGGGCCTCTAGTGGGTGCCTCCTGCCTCGAGCCTCTGGTGGGCACCTTCAGTCTCGGGCCTCTGGTGGGCACCTCCGCACTTTGGTGGGTGCCTCGGGCCTCTGTTTGGCGCCTCCTGCCTCGGACCTCTGGTGGGCGCCTCGGGCCTCTGTTGGGCACCTCCAGTCTCAGGCCTCTGGTGGGTGCCTCCGTTCTCGGGCCTCTAGTAGAAGCCTCCTCCCTCGGGCCTCTGGTGGGGACCTCCGGTCTCAGGCCTCTGATAGGCACTTCCGGTCACAGGCCTCTGTCAGGCACCTCCAGACTCAGGCCTCTGGTGGGCGCCTCTGGTCTTAGGCCTCTGGAGGGCACCTCCGGTTCGGACCTTTGGTGGGTGCCTTGGGTGTACGACCTCTGGTGGGCACCTCCTGCTTCGAGCCTCTGTTTGGCGCGTCTGGTCTCGGGCCTCTGGTGGGCGCCTTGAGTCCCTGGCGTCTTGAGGGCGCCTAGGGTCTCGGGCCTCTGGTGGGCACCTCTGGCCTCGGGCCTCTGGTTGGTGCCTCCGTTCTCGAGCCTCTAGTAGGAGCTTCCTGCCTGGGGACTCTGGTGGGCACCTCCTGCCTCAGGCCTCTTTCGGGCACCTCCAGTCTCGGGCCTGTGGCAGGCACCTCTGGTCACGGGCCTCTGTTGGGCACCTCCAGGCTTGGGCCTCTGGTGGGCACCTCTGGTCTTGGGCCTCTGGTGAGCGCCTCCGGTTTGGGCCTCTAGTGGGTGCCTCCGGCGTCTGACCTCTGGTGGATGCCTCCTGCCACGGGCCTCTGTTTGGCACGTCCGGTGTCGGGCCTCTGGTGGGCGCCTCCTGCATCAGAGTTTTGTGGGTGCCTCGGGCCTCTGGTGGGTGCCTCGAGTCTCAGGCCTCTGGTGGCGGCCTCGAGTCTCGGGCCTCTGGTGGGGGCGTCGAGTCTCGGGCCTCAACACCTTAACTTTAAATACAAACAAATACGTACAAATACAAACAAATGTAGGTTTCAATATGACAAATTAGATTATGAGCTTTCCTCTGGTCTCAGGCTTCTGGTACGTACCTCCTGCCTTGAGCCTCTGGTGAGTGCCTCCGGTACCGGGCCTCTGGTTGGAGCCTCTGGTCTTGGCCCCCTGGTGGGCACCTCCGGGTGGGCACCTCTGGTGGGCACCTCGGGCCTCTGGTGGTCACCTCCTGACTCAAGCCTCTGGTGGGTGCCTCTGGTCTCTGGCCTGTGGCAGGCACCTTTGGTCTCGGGCCTCTGGAAGGCACCTCCAGTCACGAGCCTCTGTCGGGCACCTCTGGGCTCGGGCCTCTAGTGAATGCCTCCTGCCTCGAGCCTCTGGTGGGCACCTTCAGTCTTGGGCCTCTAAGCTCGGGCCTCTAGTGGGTGCCTCCTGCCTCGAGCCTCTGGTGGGCACCTTCAGTCTCGGGCCTCTGGTGGGCACCTCCGCACTTTGGTGGGTACCTCGGGCCTCTGTTTGGCGCCTCCTGCCTCGGACCTCTGGTGGGCGCCTCGGGCCTCTGTTGGGCACCTCCAGTCTCAGGCCTCTGGTGGGTGCCTCCGTTCTCGGGCCTCTAGTAGAAGCCTCCTCCCTCGGGCCTCTGGTGGGGACCTCCGGTCTCAGGCCTCTGATAGGCACTTCCGGTCACAGGCCTCTGTCAGGCACCTCCAGACTCAGGCCTCTGGTGGGCGCCTCCGGTCTTAGGCCTCTGGAGGGCACCTCCGGTTCGGACCTTTGGTGGGTGCCTTGGGTGTACGACCTCTGGTGGGCACCTCCTGCTTCGAGCCTCTGTTTGGTGCGTCTGGTCTCGGGCCTCTGGTGGGCGCCTCCTGTCTCGGACCTCTGTGGGCACCTCGGGCCGCTGTTGGGCACCTCGAATCTCGGGCCTCTGGTGGGTGCCTTGAGTCCCGGGCGTCTTGAGGGCGCCTAGGGTCTCGGGCCTTTGGTGGGCACCTCTGGCCTCGGGCCTCTGGTTGGTGCCTCCGTTCTCGAGCCTCTAGTAGGAGCTTCCTGCCTGGGGACTCTGGTGGGCACCTCCTGTCTCAGGCCTCTTTCGGGCACCTCCAGTCTCGGGCCTGTGGCAGGCACCTCTGGTCACGGGCCTCTGTTGGGCACCTCCAGGCTTGGGCCTCTGGTGGGCACCTCTGGTCTTGGGCCTCTGGTGAGCGCCTCCGGTTTGGGCCTCTAGTGGGTGCCTCCGGCGTCCGACCTCTGGTGGATGCCTCCTGCCACGGGCCTCTGTTTGGCACGTCCGGTGTCGGGCCTCTGGTGGGCGCCTCCTGCATCAGAGTTTTGTGGGTGCCTCGGGCCTCTGGTGGGTGCCTCGAGTCTCAGGCCTCTGGTGGCGGCCTCGAGTCTCGGGCCTCTGGTGGGGGCGTCGAGTCTCGGGCCTCAACACCTTAACTTTAAATACAAACAAATACGTACAAATACAAACAAATGTAGGTTTCAATATGACAAATTAGATTATGAGCTTTCCTCTGGTCTCGGGCTTCTGGTACGTACCTCGTGCCTCTGGTGGGCACCTCCTGCCTCGGGCCTCTGGTTGTCACCTCTGATTTCGGGCCTCTGGTGGGCACCTACGTTCTTGGTCATCTGGTGGGTGCCTCGAACCTCTGGTTGGCACCTCTTGGCGTAGGCTTATGGTGGAAACCTCCTGCCTCAGGGATCTGGTGCGCACCTCGGGCCTCTGGTTGGTGCCTCCTGCCTCGGGTCTCTGTTGGGTGCCTCCATTCTCGGGCCTCTAGTAGAAGCCTCCTGCCTCGGGCCTCTGGTGGGGACCTCCGGTCTCAGGCCTCTGGTAGGCACTTTCGGTCACAGGCCTCTGTCAGGCACCTCCAGACTCAGGCCTCTGGTGGGCGCCTCCGGTCTTAGGCGTCTGGAGGGCACCTCCGGTCTTGGGACTCAGGTGGACGCCTCCGGTTCGGACCTTTGGTGGGTGCCTTGGGTGTACAACCTCTTTTTGGCGCGTCTGGTCTCGGGCCTCTGGTGGGCGCCTCCTGTCTCGGACCTCTGTGGGCACCTCGGGCCGCTGTTGGGCACCTCGAATCTCGGGCCTCTGGTAGGTGCCTCGAGTCCCGGGCGTCTTGAGGGCGCCTAGGGTCTCGGGCCTCTGGTGGGCACCTCTGGCCTCGGGCCTCTGGTTGGTGCCTCCGTTCTCGAGCCTCTAGTAGGAGCTTCCTGCCTGGGGACTCTGGTGGGCACCTCCTGTCTCAGGCCTCTTTCGGGCACCTCCAGTCTTGGGCCTGTGGCAGGCACCTCTGGTCACGGGCCTCTGTTGGGCACCTCCAGGCTTGGGCCTCTGGTGGGCACCTCTGGTCTTGGGCCTCTGGTGAGCGCCTCCGGTTTGGGCCTCTAGTGGGTGCCTCTGGCGTCCGACCTCTGGTGGACGCCTCCTGCCACGGGCCTCTGTTTGGCACGTCCGGTGTCGGGCCTCTGGTGGGCGCCTCCTGCATCAGAGTTTTGTGGGTGCCTCGGGCCTCTGTTGGGCACCTCCTGCCTTGGGCCTCTGGTGGGTGCCTCGAGTCTCAGGCCTCTGGTGGCGGCCTCGAGTCTCGGGCCTCTGGTGGGGGCGTCGAGTCTCGGGCCTCAACACCTTAACTTTAAATACAAACAAATACGTACAAATACAAACAAATGTAGGTTTCAATATGACAAATTAGATTATGAGCTTTCCTCTGGTCTCGGGCTTCTGGTACGTACCTCGTGCCTCTGGTGGGCACCTCCTGCCTCGGGCCTCTGGTGGGCACCTCCGATTTCGGGCCTCTGGTGGGCACCTACGTTCTTGGTCCTCTGGTGGGTGCCTTGAACCTCTGGTTGGCACCTCTTGGCGTAGGCCTATGGTGGAAACCTCCTGCCTCAGGGATCTGGTGCGCACCTCGGGCCACTGGTTGGTGCCTCCTGCCTTGGGCCTGTGTTGGGCGCCTCGGACCTCTGGTGACCTCAGAAGCCAGTTCTGGTGTGTTCACACCTGCTTACCTATCCTGCTTCCAGCCTCCAAGTCTCCTGTTCCAGTATAATAAACAATTTGCTTGTCTGTTACTTAGCATGCCTAATAGGGTTAATTCCAGAAAGCAGCACATACCGCTTGCCCCTTTCAGTATTCCAGACAGTCCTTAGCCTGCCACCACCTTGCATAAGCTCCATACCCCTGAACCCACTCATTCGAGTGTGACACACATTCATCAACAAATAATTCTTCAAACTGCCTACCACTTTATATAACTACTTCATACTGTTTGCTACCATCTTCATACTATCACTTAAATTCAGTACTCATGTAAACACCTCAACTTTAAATACAAACACTTTTGTATGGCCATAATATAAGATATACATTCAGTGCCAGTTTGCATTTAAGGGCACATTCATAGAACCTACTTTTCAGTACTCTGCCTCTCTTTTTTTATCCCAAATTTAGGCTCCCAATATGCCGAATTAGATTATGGGCTTTCTACCTGACGCCTCTATAAAAGTGAGGTCGGGCAGAAAGCCCCTTCACCTCCTCCTCCTTCCATCCACATTCTCCGTTAAACAAGGCAGATTACCAAAAGTAGGGCCAGAAAAGAAATATGAAGTGGGCTCAAGATGAAAGACCGTTACATTGTCCACTCAACATACCATAACTATAATTCAATACTCATGTAAACACCTCAACTTTAAATACAAACACTTCTGTATGGTCATAATATAAGATACACATTTTGTGCCAGGTTGATTTAAGGGCACTGTCACGGAACCTACTTTTCAGTACCCTGCCTCTTTTTTTATCCCAAACGTGGCTCCCAATTTGGCTCCCAATATGCCGAATTAGATTATGGGCTTTCTACCTGACTCCACTCTAAAAGTGAGGTGGGGTAGAAAGCCCCTTCACCTCCTCCTCCTTCCATCCACATTCTCCGTTAAACAAGGCAGATTACCAAAAGTAGGGTCAGAAAATAAATATGAAATGGGCTCAAGATGAAAAACTGTTCCATTGTCCACTCATCATACCATAACTATAATTCAATACTCATGTAAACATCTCAACTTTAAATAAAAACAAATACAAATACAAACAAATGTAGGTTTAAATATGACGAATTAGATTATGAGCTTTCCTCTGGTCTCGGGCTTCTGGTACGTACCTTGTGCTTTTGGTGGGCGCCTCCTGCCTCGGGCCTCTGGTGGGCACCTCCGATTTCGGACCTCTGGTGGGCACCTATGTTCTTGGGCCTCTGGTGGGTGCCTCGGGCCTCTGGTTGGCACCTCTTGGCGTGGGCCTCTGGTGGGAACCTCCTGCCTCAGGGATCTGGTGGGCACCTCGGGACTCTGGTTGGTGCCTCCTGCCTTGGGCCTCTGTTGGGCACCTTGGACCTCTGGTGGGCACCTCCGTTATTGGGCCTGTGGTGGGCGCCTCCGGTCATGGGCCTCTGGTGGGCACCTTAGGCCTCTGGTGGGCTACTCCTGCCTTGAGCCTCTGGTAAGCGCCTCCTGTCCCGGGCCTCTGGTGGGAGCCTCCGGTCTTGGGCCCCTGTTGGGCACCTCCGGGCTCGGGCCTCTGGTGGGCACCTCGGGCCTGTGGTGCTCACCTCCTGACTCAAGCCTCAGGTGGGTGCCTCCGGTCTCTGGCCTGTGGCAGGCACCTTTGGTTTCGGGCCTCTGGTAGGCACCTCCAGTCACGGGTCTCTGGTGGGCACCTCCGGTCTCAGGCCTCGGTAGGCACTTCTGGTCACAGGCCTTTGTCAGGCACCTCCAGGCTCAGGGCCTCTGGTGGGCACCACGGGTCTCAGGCCTCTGGTAGGCACTTCTGGTCACAGGCCTCTGTCAGGCACCTGCAGGCTCAGGCCTCTGGTGGGTGCCTCTGGAGGGCACCTCCGGTATTGGGCCTCTGGTGGACACCTTCGGTGTACGACCTCTGGTGGGCGCCTCGAGTCTCAGGCCTCTTGTGGGCACCTAGGGTCTCGGGCCTCTGGTGGGCACCTCTGGCATCAGGCCTCTGGTGGGTGCCTCCGCTCTCGAGCCTCTTTCGGGCACCTCTAGTCTCTGGCCTCTGCCAGGCACCTCTGCTCACGGGCCCTTTGTTGGGCACCTCTGGTCACGGACCTCTGTTGGGCACCTCCGGGATCGGGCCTCTGGTGGGCGCCTCCGGGATCGGGCCTCTGGTGGGCGCCTCCGGGATCGGGCCTCTGGTGGGCACCTCTGGTCCTGGGCCTTTGGTGAGCGCCTCCGGTTTGGACCTCTAGTGGGTGCCTCTGGTGTCCAAACTCTGGTGGGCGCCTCCTTCCTCGGGCCTCTGTTTGGCGTCTCTGGTGTTGGGCCTCTGGTGGGCGCCGCCTGCTTCGGAATTTTGTGGGTGCCTTGGGCCTCTATTGGGCACCTCCTGCCTTGGGCCTCTGGTGGGTGCCTCGAGTCTCGGGCCTCTGGTGGGTGCCTCGAGTCTTGGGCCTCTGTTGGGGGCCTCGATTCTCGGGCCTCAACACCTTAACTTTAAATACAAACAAATACAAACAAATGTAGGTTTCAATATGACAAATTAAATTATGAGCTTTCCTCTGGTCTCGGGCTTCTGGTACGTACCTCGTGCCTCTGGTTGGCATCTCCTGCCTCGGGCCTCTGGTGGGCACCTACGTTCTTGGTCGTCTGGTGGGTGCCTCAGGCCTCTGATTGGCACCTCTTGGCGTGGGCCTATGGTGGAAACCTCCTGCCTGAGAGATCTGGTGGGCACCTCGGGCCTCTGGCTGGTGCCTCCTGCCTTGGGCCTATGTTGGGCACCTTGGACCTCTGGTGGGCACCTCTATTCTCGGGCCTCTGGTGGGAGACTTCGGTCATGGGCCTCTGGTGGGCACCTTATGCCTCTGGTGGGCACCTCCAGCCTTGAGCCTCTGGTGGGCGCCTCCGGTCCTGGGCCTCTGGTGGGCACCTCGGGCCTCTGGTGGGTGCCTCTGGTCTCAGGCCTCTGGTAGGCACCTCCAGTCACGGGCCTCTGTCGGGCACCTCTGGGCTCGGGCCTCTAGTGGGTGCCTCCTGCCTCGAGCCTCTGGTGGGCACCTTCAGTCTCGGGCCTCTGGTGGGCGCCTCTGGATGCGTGCCTCTGGTCTTGGGCCTCTGGTGGGCGCCTCCGGTCTCCGACCTCTAGTGGGCACCTCCGGCCTTTGGTGTGCACCTCGGGCCTCTGTTGGGTACCTCCTTCTTCAGGCCTCTGGTGGGTGCCTCCTGCCTCGCAAATGTTCTTGGGCCTCTAGTAGACGCCTCCTGCCTCGGGCCTCTGGTGGGCACCTCCTGACTCAGGCATCTGGTGGGCACCTCCGGTCTCAGGCCTCTGTCAGGCACCTCCGGTCTCAGGCCTCTGGTTGGCTCCTCCTGCCTCAGCCCTCTGGTGGGCGACTCCGATCTCGGGCCTCCGGTGGGCGCCCACCAGAGGCCTGTGGAGTTTGCACTCCTGTTCCTGGTCTTACCGTGGGCATTACCTCAGACGCCAGTTCTGGTGTGTTCACACCTGCTTACCTATCCTGATTCCAGCCTCCAAGTCTCCTGTTCCAGTGTAATAAACTAACTTGCTTGTCTGTTACTTAAGCATGCCTAATAGGGGTAATTCCAGAAAGCAGCACATACCGCTTGCCCCTTTCAGTATTCCAGACAGTCCTTAGCCTGCCACCACCTTGCATAAGCCCATACCCCTGAAACCGCTCATCCGAGTGTGACACACATTCATCCACAAATAATTCTTCAAACTATCTACCACTTTATATAACTATTTCACACTGTTCCCTACCATCTTCATACTATTACTATAATTCAGTACTCATGTAATCACCTCAACTTTAAATACAAACACTTTTGTATGGCCATAATATAAGATATACAGGGAGTGCAGAATTATTAGGCAAGTTGTATTTTTGAGGATTAATTTTATTATTGAACAACAACCATGTTCTCAATGAACCCAAAAAAACTCATTAATATCAAAGCTGAATATTTTTCGAAGTAGTTTTTAGTTTGTTTTTAGTTTTAGCTATTTTAGGGGGATATCTGTGTGTGCAGGTGACTATTACTGTGCATAATTATTAGGCAACTTAACAAAAAACAAATATATACCCATTTCAATTATTTATTTTTACCAGTGAAACCAATATAACATCTCAACATTCACAAATATACATTTCTGACATTCAAAAACAAAACAAAAACAAATCAGTGACCAATATAGCCACCTTTCTTTGCAAGGACACTCAAAAGCCTGCCATCCATGGATTCTGTCAGTGTTTTGATCTGTTCACTATCAACATTGCGTGCAGCAGCAACCACAGCCTCCCAGACACTGTTCAGAGAGGTGTACTGTTTTCCCTCCTTGTAAATCTCACATTTGATGATGGACCACAGGTTCTCAATGGGGTTCAGATCAGGTGAACAAGGAGGCCATGTCATTAGATTTTCTTCTTTTATACCCTTTCTTGCCAGCCACTCTGTGGAGTACTTGGACGCGTGTGATGGAGCATTGTCCTGCATGAAAATCATGTTTTTCTTGAAGGATGCAGACTTCTTCCTGTACCACTGCTTGAAGAAGGTGTCTTCCAGAAACTGGCAGTAGGACTGGGAGTTGAGCTTGACTCCATCCTCAATCCGAAAAGGCCCCACAAGCTCATCTTTGATGATACTATCCCAAACCAGTACTCCACCTCCACCTTGCTGGCGTCTGAGTCGGACTGGAGCTCTCTGCCCTTTACCAATCCAGACACGGGCCCATCCATCTGGCCCATCAAGACTCACTCTCATTTCATCAGTCCATAAAACCTTAGAAAAATCAGTCTTGAGATATTTCTTGGCCCAGTCTTGACGTTTCAGCTTGTGTGTCTTGTTCAGTGGTGGTCGTCTTTCAGCCTTTCTTACCTTGGCCATGTCTCTGAGTATTGCACACCTTGTGGTTTTGGGCACTCCAGTGATGTTGCAGCTCTGAAATATGGCCAAACTGGTGGCAAAGTGGCATCTTGGCAGCTGCACGCTTGACTTTTTCTCAGTTCATGGGCAGTTATTTTGCGCCTTGGTTTTTCCACACGCTTCTTGCGACCCTGTTGACTATTTTGAATGAAACGTTTGATTGTTCGATGATCACGCTTCAGAAGCTTTGCAATTTTAAGAGTGCTGCACCCCTCTGCAAGATATCTCACTATTTTTGACTTTTCTGAGCCTGTCAAGTCCTTCTTTTGACCCATTTTGCCAAAGGAAAGGAAGTTGCCTAATAATTATGCACACCTGATATAGGGTGTTGATGTCATTAGACCACACCCCTTCTCATTACAGAGATGCACATCACCTAATATGCTTAATTGGTAGTAGGCTTTCGAGCCTATACAGCTTGGAGTAAGACAACATGCATAAAGAGGATGATGTGGTCAAAAACAGAATTTATGCTTACCTGATAAATTACTTTCTCCAACGGTGTGTCCGGTCCACGGCGTCATCCTTACTTGTGGGAATATCTCTTCCCCAACAGGAAATGGCAAAGAGTCCCAGCAAAGCTGGCCATATAGTCCCTCCTAGGCTCCGCTCACCCCAGTCATTCGACCGACGGACAGGAGGAAAATATAGGAGAAACCATATGGTGTCGTGGTGACTGTAGTTAGAGAAAATAATTCATCAGACCTGATTAAAAAAACCAGGGCGGGCCGTGGACCGGACACACCGTTGGAGAAAGTAATTTATCAGGTAAGCATAAATTCTGTTTTCTCCAACATTGGTGTGTCCGGTCCACGGCGTCATCCTTACTTGTTTGGAACCAATACCAAAGCTTTAGGACACGGATGAAGGGAGGGAGCAAATCAGGTCACCTAAACGGAAGCACCACCGGCTTGCAAAACCTTTCTTTAAAAAATAGCCGCCGAAGAAGCAAAAGTATCAAATTTGTAAAATTTGGCAAAAGTGTGCAGTGAAGACCAAGTCGCTGCCTTACATATCTGATCAACAGAAGCCTCGTTCTTGAAGGCCCATGTGGAAGCTACAGCCCTAGTGGAGTGAGCTGTGATTCTTTCAGGAGGCTGCCGTACGGCAGTCTCATAAGCCAATCGGATGATGCTTTTAAGCCAACAAGAAAGAGAGGTAGAAGTTGCTTTTTGACCTCTCCTTTTACCAGAATAGACGACAAACAGAGAAGAAGTTTGTCTGAAGTCTTTCGTAGCTTCTAAGTAGAATTTTAGAGCACGGACTACATCTAAATTGTGTAGCAAACGTTCCTTCTTTGAAACTGGATTCTGACAGAAAGAAGGTACAACTATCTCCTGATTAATATTTTTGTTGGAAACAACCTTTGGTAGAAAACCAGGCTTAGTACGCAAAACAGCCTTATCTGAATGGAACACCAGATAGGGTGGAGTACATTGTAGAGCAGATAACTCAGAAACTCTTCTAGCAGAAGAAATAGCAACCAAAAACAAAACTTTCCAAGATAACAACTTAATATCTACGGAATGTAAAGGTTCAAACGGAACCCCTTGAAGAACTGAAAGAACTAGATTTAAACTCCAGGGAGGAGTCAAAGGGTCTGTAAACAGGCTTGATCCGAACCAAAAGCCTGAACAAATGTTTGAACAACTGCCAGTCGTTTGTGCAGTAGGACAGATAAAGCAGAAATCTGTCCCTTTAGAGAACTTGCAGATAATCCTTTATCCAAACCTTCTTGTAGAAAGGAAAGAATCCTAGGAATCTTTATCTTATGCCATGGGAATCCTTTGGATTCACACAAGCAGATATATCTTTTTCCATATTTTATGGTAAATCTTTCTAGTTACCGGTTTTCTGGCTTGAACCAGAGTATCTATCACGGAATCTGAAAACCCACGCCTTGATAGAATCAAGCGTTCAATCTCCAAGCCGGCAGCTGGAGGGAGACCAGATTTGGATGTTCGAATGGACCCTGAACAAGAAGGTCCTGTCTCAAAGGTAGCTTCCATGGTGGAACCGATGACATATTCACCAGGTCTGCATACCAAGTCCTGCGTGGCCACGCAGGAGCTATCAAGATCACCAAGGCCCTCTCCTGTTTGATCCTGGCTACCAGCCTGGGAGATGAGAGGAAACGGTGGAAACACATAAGCTAGGTTGAAGGTCCAAGGCGCTACTAGTACACTCCACTAGACGTCGCCTTGGGATCCCTGGATCTGGACCCGTAGCAAGGAACCTTGAAGTTCTGACGGGACGTCATCAGGTCCATATCTGGAATGCCCCATAGTTTAGTCAACTGGGCAAAGATCTCCGGGTGGAGTTCCCACTCCCCCGGATGGAAATGTCTGACGACTCAAATAATCCGCTTCCCCAGTTTTCCACACCTGGAATGTGGATCGCAGATAGGTGGCAGGAGTGATTCTCCGCCCATTGTATGATTTTTGGTCACATTCTTTCATCGCCAGGGAACTCCTTGTTCCCCCTGATGATTGAGATACGCAACAGTCGTCATGTTGTATGATTGGAATCTTATGAATCTGGCCTTTGCTAGCTGAGGCCAAGCCCTGAGAGCATTGAATATCGCTCTTAGTTCCAGAATGTTTATCGGGAGAAGAGACTCTTCCCGAGACCACAGTCCCTGAGCTTTCAGGGATTCCCAGACCGCGCCCCAGCCTACTAGGCTGGCGTCGGTCATGATGATGACCCACTCTGGACAGCGGAAGCTCATTCCCTGGGATAGGTGATCCTGGGTTAGCCACCAACGGAGTGAGTCTCTGGTCGTCTGATCTACTTGAATCACTGGAGACAAGTCTGTATAGTCCCCATTCCACTGTTTCAGCATGCACAGTTGTAATGGTCTTAGGATGAATTTGCGCAAAAGGAACTATGTCCATTGCTGCAAACCATCAATCCTATTACTTCCATGCACTGAGCTACGGAAGGACGAGGAATAGAATGAAGAACTTGCCAAGCGTTTAGAAGTTTTGACTTTCTGACTTCTGTCAAGAAAATCCTCATTTCTAAGGAATCTATTATTGTTCCCAAGAAGGGAACTCTTGTCGACGGAGACAGGGAACTTTTTTCTATGTTCACCTTCCATCCGTGAGATCTGAGAAAGGCCAGAACGATGTCTGAGTGAGCCTTTGCCTTTGCAAGAGACGACGCTTGTACTAGAATGTCGTCCAAGTACGGTACTACTGCAATGCCCCTTGGTCTTAGAACCGCTAGAAGGGATCCAAGTACCTTTGTGAAAATCCTTGGAGCAGTGGCTAACCGGAATGGGAGGGCCACAAACTGGTAATGTTTGTCCAGAAAGGCGAACCTTAGGAACTGATGATGTTCTTTGTGGATAAGGATATGTAGATACGCATCCTTTAGATCCACGGTAGTCATAAATTGACCTTCCTGAATTGTGGGTAGAATCGTTCTGAATGGTTTCCATCTTGATCGATGGTACTCTGAGAAATTTGTTTAGGATCTTTAAATCCAGGATTGGTCTGAAAGTTCCCTTCTTTTTTGAGAACTACAAACAGATTTGAGTAAAAACCCATTCCTTGTTCCGCCGTTGGAACTGGGTGTATCACTCCCATCTTTAACAGGTCTTCTACACAATGTAAGAATGCCTGTCTCTTTATTTGGTTTGAGGATAAGTGAGACATGTGGAACCTTCCCCTTGGGGGTAGTTCCTTGAATTCCAGAAGATAACCCTGAGAAACTATTTCTAGCGTCCAGGATCCTGAACATCTCTTGCCCAAGCCTGAGCAAAGAGAGAGAGTCTGCCCCCCACTAGATCCGGTCCCGGATCGGGGGCTACTCCTTCATGCTGTTTTGTTAGCAGCGGCAGGCTTCTTGGCCTGCTTACCCTTGTTCCAGCCTTGCATCGGTTTCCAGGCTGGTTTGGTCTGTGAGGTATTACCCTCTTGCTTAGAGGATGCAGAATTAGAGCCCGGTCCGTTCCTGAAATTACGAAAGGAACGAAAATTAGACTTATTCTTGCTTTGAAAGGCCTATCTTGGTGGGAGGGGCGTGGCCCTTTCCCCCCAGTGATGTCTGAGATAATCTCTTTCAATTCTGGCCCAAAGAGAGTTTTACCCTTGAAGGGGATATTAAGCAATTTTTGTCTTGGATGATACATCCGCTGACCAAGACTTTAGCCAAAGCGCTCTGCGCGCCACAATTGCAAACCCTGAATTTTTTGCCGCTAATCTAGCTATTTGCAAAGCGGCATCTAAAATAAAAGAGTTAGCCAACTTAAGTGCGTGAACTCTGTCCATAACCTCCTCATATGGAGTCTCTCTACTGAGCGACTTTTCTAGTTCCTCGAACCAGAACCACGCTGCTGTAGTGACAGGAACAATGCACGAAATGGTTGAAGAAGGTAACCTTCCTGTACAAAAATCTTTTAAGCAAACCCTCCAATTTTTTATCCATAGGATCTTTGAAAGCACAATTATCCTCGATAGGAATAGTAGTGCGCTTGTTTAGAGTAGAAACTGCCCCCTCGACCTTTAGGGACTGTCTGCCATAAGTCCTTTCTGGGGTCGACCATAGGAAAAAATTTCTTAAATATAGGAGGGGGAACAAAAGGTATGCCGGGCTTCTCCCATTCCTTATTCACTATATCCGCCACCCGCTTGGGTATAGGAAAAGCGTCGGGGTGCATCTTGCATAATTTTTCTGGAATGACCAGGTTGTCACAATCATTCAGAGTAGATAACACCTCCTTAAGCAGTGCGCGGAGATGTTCTAATTTAAATTTAAATGTCACAACATCAGGTTCAGCCTGTTGGGAAATTTTTCCTGAATCTGAAATTTCCCCATTTGACAAAACCTCCCTCATGGCCCCTTCAGATTGGTGTGAGGGTATGACAGAACAATTATCATCAGCGCCCTCCTGCTCTTCAGTGTTTAAAACAGAGCAATCGCGCTTTCTCTGATATGCAGGCATTTTGGATAAAATATTTGCTATGGAATCATCCATTACAGCTGTCAATTGTTGCATGGTAATAAGCATTGGCGCGCTAGAAGTACTAGGGGCCTCCTGCGTGGGCAAAACTGGTGTAGACACAGAAGGAGATGATGTAGAACCATGTCTACTCCCTTCATCTGAAGAATCATCTTGGGCAACTTCATTATCTGTGACAGTACTGTCCTTACTTTGTTTGGACGCTTTGGCACAATTATCACATAATTTAGAAGGGGGAGACACATTGACTTTCATACATATAGAACATAGCTTATCTGAAGGCACAGACATGTTAAACAGGCTTAAACTTGTCAGTAAAACCCAAAAACCGTTTTAAAACAAAACCGTTACTGTCTCTTTAAATTTTAAACAGAGCACACTTTATTACTGAATATGTGAAAAACTATGAAGGAACCACAGTGTCTTAAAGCATTAAAAGTATTGCACACCAATTTTCAGAGCTTTAACCCTTAAAATAACGAAACCGGTTACAGTTTTAACCCCTCTACAGTCCCAGCTACAGCCTTTGCTGCGACTCTACCAAGCCCAGAGGGGAATACGATACCAAATGACGCCTTCTAGGAACTTTTTCCAACTATTTTCAGGTCCTCACACATGCATCTGCATGTCTTGCTCTCAAAAACAACTGCGCAGTAATGGCGCGAAAATGAGGCTCAGCCTACAACTGGGAAGGCCCTTCCTGACTGGAAAAGGTGTCTAACATAGTGCCTGACGTTAAAAAACGTTCCCCAAGTTTATAAGTGTCAAATACCAGCATAAACATGTATAAAATGCCCAAATAAAGCAATTGATTTTGCCCATAAAAGTGTCTACCAGTTTTATAGCCCATATTAAGCCCTTTATTCTGCTTGAGACTAAGAAAATGGCTTACCGGTCCCCATGAGGGGAAATGACAGCCTTCCAGCATTACACAGTCTTGTTAGAAATATGGCTAGTCATACCTTAAGCAGAAAAGTCTGCTAACTGTTTCCCCCAACTGAAGTTACTTCATCTCAACAGTCCTATGTGGAAACAGCAAAGGATTTTAGTTACTGTCTGCTAAAATCATCTTCCTCTCACAAACAGAATTCTCTCTTTATCTCTTTCTGTTTCAGAGTAAATAGTACATACCAGCACTATTTTAAAATAACAAACTCTTGATAGTAGAATAAAAAACTACAACTAAACACCACATACTCTTAACCATCTCCGTGGAGATGTTGCCTGTGCAACGGCAAAGAGAATGACTGGGGTGGGCGGAGCCTAGGAGGGACTATATGGCCAGCTTTGCTGGGACTCTTTGCCATTTCCTGTTGGGGAAGAGATATTCCCACAAGTAAGGATGACGCCGTGGACCGGACACACCAATGTTGGAGAAATACTCATTTGCCTAATAATTCTGCACTCCCTGTACATTCAGTGCCAGTTTGCATTTAAGGGCACGTTCATGGAACCTACTTTTCAGTACTCTGCCTCTCTTTTTTTATCCCAAATTTAGGCTCCCAATATGCTAAATTAGATTATGGGCTTTCTACCTGACGCCTCTATAAAAGTGAGGTCGGGCAGAAAGCCCCTTCACCTCCTCCTCCTCCTTCCATCCACATTCTCCATTAAACAAGGCAGATTACCAAAAGTAGGGCCGGAAAAGAAATATGAAGTGGGCTCAATATGAAAGACCGTTACATTGCCCACTCATCATACCATAACTATAATTCAATACTCATGTAAACACCTCAACTTTAAATACAAACACTTCTGTATGGTCATAATATAAGATACACATTTTGTGCCAGGTTGATTTAAGGCACAGTCACGGAACCTACTTTTCAGTACCCTGCCTCTTTTTTTATCCCAAATTTGGCTCCCAATTTGGCTCCCAATATGCCAAATTAGATTATGGGCTTTCTACCTGACTCCACTTTAAAAGTGAGGTCAGGCAGAAAGCCCCTTTACCTCCTCCTCCTTCCATCCACATTCTCCGTTAAACAAGGCAGATTAATAAAACGTAGGGCCGGAAAATAAATATGAAATGGGCTCAAGATGAAAAACTGTTCCATTGTCCTCTCATCATACCATAACTATAATTCAATACTCATGTAAACACCTCAACTTTAAATACAAACAAATACAAATACAAACAAATGTAGGTTTAAATATGACGAATTAGATTATGAGCTTTCCTCTGGTCTCAGGCTTATGGTACGTACCTCGTGCTTCTGGTGGGCGCCTCCTGCCTCGGGCCTCTGGTGGGCACCTCTGATTTCGGACCTCTGGTGGGCACCTATGTTCTCGGGCCGCTGGTGGGTGCCTCGGGCCTCTGGTCGGCACCTCTTGGCGTGGGCCTCTGGTGGGAACCTCCTGCCTCAGGGATCTGGTGGGCACTTCGGGACTCTGGTTGGTGCCTCTTGCCTTGGGCCTCTGTTGGGCAACTTGGACCTCTGGTGGGCACCTCCGTTCTTGGGCCTCTGGTGGGTGCCTCCGGTCATGGGCCTCTGGTGGGCACCTTAGGCCTCTGGTGGGCAACTCCTGCCTTGAGCCTCTGGTGAGTGCCTCCGGTCCCGGACCTCTGGTGGGAGCATCCGGTCTTGGGCCTCTGGTGGGCCTGTGGTGCTCACCTCCTGACTCAAGCCTCTGGTGGGTGCCTCCGGTCTCTGCTCTGTGGCAGGCACCTTTGGTCTCGGGCCTCTGGTAGGCACCTCCAGTCACGAGCCTCTGTCGGGCACCTCTGGGCTCGGGCCTCTAGTGAATGCCTCCTGCCTCGAGCCTCTGGTGGGCACCTTCAGTCTTGGGCCTCTAAGCTCGGGCCTCTAGTGGGTGCCTCCTGCCTCGAGCTTCTGGTGGGCACCTTCAGTCTCGGGCCTCTGGTGGGTGCCTCTGGGTGCGGGCCTCTGGTTTTGGGCCTCTGGTGGGCGCCTCCGGTCTCCGACCTCTAGTGGGCACATCCGGCCTTTGGTGGGCGCCTCGGGCCTCTGTTGGGTACCTCCTTCCTCAGGCCTCTGGTGGGTGCCTCCTGCTTCGGGCCTCTGTTGGGCGCCTCCGATCTCGGGCCTCTGGTGGGTGCCTCCGGTCCTAGGCCTCTGGTGGGCGCGTCCGTTCTCCGGCCTCTAGTAGAAGTTTGCACTCCTGTTCCTGGTCCTACTGTGGGCATTACCTCAGACACCAGTTCTGGTGTGTTCACACCTGCTTACCTATCCTGCTTCCAGCATCCAAGTCTCCTGTTCCAGTGTAATAAACTAACTTGCTTGTCTGTTACTTAAGCATGCCTTGAGCCTCTGGTGGGCACTTTCAGTCTCGGGCCTCTGGTGGGCGCCTCTGGGTGTGGGCCTCTGGTGGGTGACTCCGTTCTCCGACCTTTGGTGGGCACCTCCGGCCTTTGCTGGGTGCCTTGGGCCTCTGTTGGGCGCCTCCTGCCTCGGACCTCTGGTGGGCGCCTCGGGTCTCTGTTGGGCACCTCCTGTCTCAGGCCTCTGGTTGGTGCCTCCTGCCTCAGGCCTCTTGTAGGCACCTCCAGCCACAGGCCTCTAGTGGGTGCCTCCTGCCTTGAGCCTCTGGTGGGCACCTTCAGTCTCGGGCCTCTGGTGGGCGCCTCTGGATGTGGGCCTCTGGTGGGTGCCTCTGTTCTCCGACCTTTGGTGGGCACCTCCAGCCTTTGCTGGGTGCCTTGGGCCTCTGTTGGGTGCCTCCTGCCTCGGACCCTATGGTGGGCGCCTTGGGTCTCTGTTGGGCGCCTCTTGTCTCGGGCCTCTGGTAGGCACCTCCGGTCATGGGCCTCTGTCAAGCACCTCCAGGCTAGGGCCTCTTTTAGGCGCCTCTGGGCTTAGGCTTTTGGTGGGCGCCTCCGTTCTTAGGCCTCTGGTGGGCACCTCCGTTCTCGGGCTTCTAGTAGAAGCCTCCTGCCTCGGGCCTCTGGTGGGCACCTCCTGCCTCGGGCCTCTGGTGGGCACCTCCTGTCTAAGGCCTCTTGTAGGCACCTCCGGTCATGGGCCTCTGTCAGGCACCTCCGGGCTTTGGCCTCTGGTTGGCGCCTCGGGTTCGGGCCACTGGTGGGCGCATCTGGTTTCTGACCTCTGGTGGGCGCCTCCTACCTCTGGCCTCTGTTTGGCGCATCTGGTCTTGGGCCTCTGGTGGGCGCCTCTTGCCTTGGACCTCTATGGGCACCTTGGGCCGCTGTTGGTCACCTTCTGCCTCGGGCCTCTGGTGGGCGCCTCGAGTCTCTGGTGGGCGCCTCGAAGTCTAGGGCCTCTTGTGGGCGCCTCGGGTCTTGGGTCTCCGGTGGGCACCTCCGGTCTTGGGCCTCTGGCAGACACCCGCGGTCATGGGCCTCTGGTGGGTGCCTCTGGCCTGTGGAAGGAACCTCTGGTCTCTGCCTCTGGTAGGCACCTCCGGTCTCGGGCCTCTGGTAGGCACCTCTGGGCTTGGGCCTCTAGTGGGTGCCTCCTGCCTTGAGCCTCTGGTGGGCACCTTCAGTCTCGGGCCTCTGGTGGGCACCTTTGGGTGTGGGCCTCTGGTGGGCGCCTCTGGCCTTTGGTGGGCACCTCGGGCCTTTGGTGGGCACCTCGGGCCTCTGTTGGGCGCCTCCTGCCTCGGACCTCTGGTGGGTGCCTCGGGTCTCTATTGGGCACCTCCTGCCTCAGGCTTCTGGTGGGTGCCTCCTGCCTCGGGCTCTGTTGGGCGCCTCTGATCTCTGGCCTCTGGTGGGCGCCTCCGGTCTCAGGCCTCTGGTGGGTGCCTCCTGCCTCGGCCTCTGTTGGGGCGCCTCCGATCTCGGGCCTCTGGTGGGCACCTCCGGTCTCAGGTCTCTGTTGGGCGCCTCCGGTCTCGGGCCTCTGGTGGGCGCCTCTGTTCTCATGCCTCTAGTAGAAGCCTCCTGCCGTGGGCCTATGGTAGACACCTCATGCCTCGGGCCTCTGTCGGGCACCTCTGGTCTCAGGCCTCTGGTAGGCACCCCGGGCTCGGGCCTCTGTCAGGCACCTCCGGGCTCAGGCCTCTGGTGGACGCCTCCGGTCTTAGGCCTCTGGTGGGCACTTCCGGTCTCGGGTCTCTGGTGGGCGCCTCCATTCTCGGGCCTCTAGTAGAAGCCTCAGGCCTTTGGTGGGCACCTCCAGTCTAGGGCCTCTAGTAGGCACCTACGATCAAGGGCCTCTGTCAGGTACCTCCGGGCTTGGGCCCCTGTCAGGGACCTCCGGGATCAGGCCTCTGGTGGGCACCTCCGGGCTCAGGCCTCTGGTGGGCGCCTCCGGTCTTAGGCCTCTGGTGGGCACCTCCGGTCTTGGGCCTCTGGTGGGCACCTCCGGTTCGGGCCTCTAGTAAGCGTCTCCGGTGTCAGACCTCTGGTGGGCGCCTCCTTCCTCGGACCTCTGTGGGCGCCTCGGGCCGATCGAGTCTCGGGCCTCTGGTGGGTGCCTTGAGGTCTTGGGCCTCTTGTGGCGCCTCGGGTCTCGGGCTTCTGGTGGGCACCTAATGCCTCGGGCCTCTGTCGGGCGCCTCGGGCCTCTGTCGGGCACCTCCGGTCTCGGGCCTCTGGCAGGCACCTTCGGTCACAGGCCTCTGTCGGGCAACTCTGGACTCGGGCCTCTGGTGGGCGCCTTCGGTCTAAGACCTCTCGTGGGCACCTCTGGTCTCGGGCCTCTGGTGGGCTTCTCCGGTGTTTGACCTCTGGTGGGCGCCTCCTGCCTCGGGCCTCTGTTTTGTGCATCCGGTGTCGGGCCTCTGGTGGGCGCTTCTTGCCTCAACACTTTTGTGGGTGCCTCGGGCCTCTGTTGGGCACCTCCTGCCTTAGGCCTCTGCTGGGCACCTCCTGCCTTGAGCCTCTGGTGGGCGCCTCCGGACCCGGGCTTCTGGTGGGAGCATTCGGTCTTGGGCCTATGGTGGGCACCTCCGGGCTCGGGCCTCTGGTGGGCACTTCGGGCCTTTGGTGGTCACCTCCTGACTTGAGCCTCTGGTGGGTGCCTCTGGTCTCTGGCCTGTGGCAGGCACCTCTGGTCTCAGGCCTCTGGTAGGCCACTCCAGTCACGGGCCCTCGGTCAGGGCACCTCTGGGCTCGGGCCTCTAGTGGGTGCCTCCTGCCTCGAGCCTCTGGTGGGCGCCTCTGGGTGCAGGCCTCTGGTCTCCGACCTCTGGTGGGCGCCTCAGGCCTATGTTGGGCGCCTCCTGCCTCAGACCTCTGGTGGGCGCCTCAGGCCTTTGTTGGGCACCTCCGATCTCGGGCCTCTGGTGGGCGCCTCTGGTCTCAAGCCTCTGGTGGGCGCCTCTGTTCTCGGGCCTCTAGTAGAAGCCTCCTGCCTCGGGCCTCTGGTGGGCACTTCCTGCCTCAGACCTCTGGTGGGCACCTCCGGGCTCAGGCTTCTGGTAGGCACCTCCGGTCACGGGCCTCTGTCAGGCACCTCCGGGCTCGGGCCTCTGGTGGGCGCCTCCGGTCTTAGGCCTCTGGTTGGCTCCTCCTGCCTCAGGCCTCTGGTGGGTGACTCCGATCTCAGGGCTCCGGTGGGCGCCTCCTGCTTTCAGCCTAAGTTTGCACTCCTGTTCCTACCGTGGGCATTACCTCAGACGCCAGTTCTGGTGTGTTCACACCTGCTTACCTATCCTGCTTCCAGCCTCCAAGTCTCCTGTTCCAGTGTAATAAACTAACTTGCTTGTCTATTACTTAAGCATGCCTAATAGGGGTAATTCCAGAAAGAAGCACATAACGCTTGCCCCTTTCAGTATTCCAGACAGTCCTTAGCCTGCCACCACCTTGCATAAGCTCCATACCCCTGAACCCGCTCATCCGAGTGTGACACACATTCATCCACAAATAATTCTTCAAACTATCTACCACTTTATATAAGTACTTCATACTGTTCTCTACCATCTTCATACTATCACTTAAATTCAGTACTCATGTAAACACCTCAACTTTAAATACAAACACTTTTGTATGGCCATAATATAAGATATACATTCAGTGCCAGTTTGCATTTAAGGGCACGTTCATGGAACCTACTTTTCAGTACTCCGCCTCTCTTTTTTTATCCCAAATTTAGGCTCCCAATATGCCGAATTAGATTATGGGCTTTCTACCTGACTTTTCTACCTGACAATATGCCGAATTAGATTATGGGCTTTCTACCTGACTACCAGAAAGCCCCTTCACCTCCTCCTCCTTCCATCCACATTCTCCGTTAAACAAGGCAGATTACCAAAAGTAGGGCCAGAAAAGAAATATGAAGTGGGCTCAAGATGAAAGACCGTTACATTGTCCACTCATTATAGCATAACTGTAATTCAATACTCATGTAAACACCTCAACTTTAAATACAAACACTTCTGTATGGTCATAATATAAGATACACATTTTGTGCCAGGTTGATTTAAGGCACTGTCACGGAACCTAATTTCAGTACCCTGCCTCTTTTTTTATCCCAAATTTGGCTCCCAATTTGTGCCAAATTAGATTATGGGCTTTCTACCTGACTCCACTCTAAAAGTGAGGTCGGGCAGAAAGCCCCTTCACCTCCTCCTTCTTCCATCCACATTCTCCGTTAAACAAGGCAGATTAACAAAAGTAGGGCTGGAAAAGAAATATGAAATGGGCTCAAGATGAAAAACTATTCCATTGTCCACTCATCATACCATAACTATAATTCAATACTCATGTAAACACCTCAACTTTAAATACAAACAAATGTAGGTTTCAATATGACGAATTAGATTATGAGCTTTCCTCTGGTCTCGGGCTTCTGGTATGTACCTCGTGCCTCTGGTGGGCGCCTCCTGCCTCGGGCCTCTGGTGGGCACCTCCGATTTCGGGCCTCTGGTGGGCACCTACGTTCTCGGGCCTCTGGTGGGTGCCTCGGGCCTCTGGTCAGCACCTCTTTGCATGGGCCTCTGGTGGGAACCTCCTGCCTCAGGGATCTGGTGGGCACCTCTGTCCTCTGGTGGGTGCCTCCTGCCTTGGGCCTCTGTTGGGTGCCTCGGGCCTCTGGTGGGCGCCTCTGGTCATAGGCCTCTGGTGGGCACCTTAGACCTCTGGTGGACACCTCCTGCCTTGAGACTCTGTTGGGCGCCTCCGGTCTTGGGCCTCTGGTGGGCACCTCCGGGCTTGGGCCTCTGGTGGGCACCTCAGGCCTCTGGTGGGCACCTCCTGCCTCAAACCTCTGGTGGGTGCCTCTGGTCTCTGGCCTGTGACAGGCACCTCTGGTCTCGGGCCTCTGGTCAGCACCTCCAGTCAAGAGCCTCTGTCGGGCACCTTCAGTCTTGGGCCTCTGAGGGTGCTTCTGGGTGTGGGCCTCTGGTGGGCGCCACTGGTCTCTGACCTCTGGTGGGCACCTCCGGCCTTTGGTGGGTGCCTCCTGCCTCGGAAATCTGGTGGGCACCTCGGGCCTCTGTTGGGCACCTCCTGCCTCAGGCCTCTGGTGGGTGCCTCCTGCCTCGGGCCTCTGTTGGGCGCCTCCTGCCTCGGGCCTCTAGTGGGCAACTCCGATTTCGGGCCTCTTGTGGGCACCTACGTTCTCAAGCCTCTGGTGGGTGCCTCGGGCCTCTGGTCGGCACCTCTTGGCGCGGGCCTCTGGTTGGAACCTCCTGCCTCAGGGATCTGGTGGGCACCTCGAACCTCTGGTGGGTGCTTCCTGCCTTGGGCCTCTGTTGGGCACCTCGGACCTCTGCTGGGCACCTTCGGTCTCAGGCTTCTGGTAGGCATCTCTGGTCACAGGCCTCTGTCAGGCACCTCCTCCGGGCTTGGGCATCTGTCAGGCACCTCCGGTCTCAGGCCTCTGGTGGGCGCCTCCGGTCTTAGGCCTCTGGTTGGCTCCTTCTGCCTCAGGCCTCTGGTGGGCGACTCCGATCTCGGGGCTCCGGTGGGCGCCTCCTGCTTTCAGCCTAAGTTTGACTCCGGTTCCTACCGTGGGCATTACCTCAGACGCTAGTTCTGGTGTGTTCACACCTGCTTACCTATCCTGCTTCCAGCCTCCAAGTCTCCTGTTCCAGTGCAATAAACTAACTTGCTTATCTATTACTTAAGCATGCCTAATAGGGGTAATTCCAGAAAGCAGCACATAACGCTTGCCCCTTTCAGTATTCCAGACAGTCCTTAGTCTGCCACCACCTTGCATAAGCTCCATACCCCGAACCCGCTCATCCGAGTGTGACACACATTCATCCACAAATAATTCTTCAAACTGTCTACCACTATATACTACTTCATACTGTTCGCTACCATCTTCATACTATCACTTAAATTCAGTACTCATGTAAACACCTCAACTTTAAATACAAACACTTTTGTATGGCCATAATATAAGATATATATTCAGTGCCAGTTTGCATTTAAGGGCACGTTCATGGAACCTACTTTTCAGTACTCCGCCTTTTTTTTATCCCAAATTTAGGCTCCCAATATGCCGAATTAGATTATGGGATTTCTACCTTACTTTTCTACCTGACAATATGCCGAATTAGATTATGGGCTTTCTACCTGACTACCAGAAAGCCCCTTCACCTCCTCCTCCTTCCATCCACATTCTCCGTTAAACAAGGCAGATTACCAAAAGTAGGGCCGGAAAAGAAATATGAAGTGGGCTCAAGATGAAAGACCGTTACATTGTCCACTCAACATACCATAACTATAATTCAATACTCATGTAAACACCTCAACTTTAAATACAAACACTTCTGTATGGTCATAATATAAGATACACATTTTGTGCCAGGTTGATTTAAGGGCACTGTCACGGAACCTACTTTTCAGTACCCTGCCTCTTTTTTTATTCCAAATTTGGCTCCCAATTTATGGGCTTTCTACCTGACTCCACTCTAAAAGTGAGGTCGGGCAGAAAGCCCCTTCACCTCCTCCTCCTTCCATCCACATTCTCCGTTAAACAAGGCAGATTACCAAAAGTAGGGCTGGAAAAGAAATATGAAATGGGCTCAAGATGAAAAACTATTCCATTGTCCACTCATCATACCATAACTATAATTCAATACTCATGTAAACACCTCAACTTTAAATACAAACAAATACAAATACAAACAAATGTAGGTTTCAATATGATGAATTAGAGTATGAGCTTTCCTCTGGTCTCAGGCTTCTGGTATGTACCTTGTGCCTCTGGTGGGTGCCTCCTGCCTCTGGTGGGCACCTCCGATTTCGGGCCTCTGGTGGGCACCTACGTTTTCTGGCCTCTGGTGGGTGCCTCGGGCCTCTGGTCGGCACCTCTTGGCGTGGGCCTCTGGTGGGAACCTCCTGCTTCAGGGATCTGGTGGGCACCTCGGGCCTCTGGTGGGTGCCTCCTGCCTTGGGCCTCGTTTGGGTGCCTCGGACCTCTGTGGGGCACCCTCCGATCTCGGGCCTCTAGTGCGCGCCTCTGGTCATGGGCTCCTGGTGGGCACCTTAGACCCTCTGGTGGGCACCTCCTGCCTTGAGACTCTGTTGGGCGCCTCCGGTCCCGGGACTCTGGTGGGCGCCTCCGGTTTAGGGCCTCTGGTGGGCACCTCGGGCCTCTGGTGGGCACCTCCTGCCTCAAACCTCTGGTGGGTGCCTCTGGTCTCTGGCCTGTGACAGGCACCTCTGGTCTCAGGCCTCTGGTCGGCACCTCTAGTCACGGGCTTCTGTCGGGGCACCTTCAGTCGTGGGCCTCTGGTGGGTGCCTCTGGTGGGTGCCACTGGTCTCTGACCTCTGGTGGGCACCTCCGGGCTTTGGTGGGTGCCTCGGGCCTCTGTTGGGTGCCTCCTGCCTCAGGCCTCTGGTGGGTGCCTCCTGCCTTGGGCCTCTGTTGGGCGCCTCCTGCCTCGGGCCTGTGGTGGGTGCTTCCTGCCTTGGGCCTCTGTTGGGAACCTCGGACCTCTGGTGGGCACCCTCCGTTCTTGGGGCCTCTGGTGGGTGCCTCCTGCCTCAGGCCTCTGGTGGGTGCCTCCTGCCTTGGGCCTCTGTTGGGCGCCTCCTGCCTCGGGCCTCTAGTGGGCACCTCTGATTTCGGGCCTCTAGTGGGCACCTACGTTCTCAAGCCTCTGGTGGGTGCCTCGGGCCTCTGGTCGGCACCTCTTGGCATGGGCCCTCTGGTGGGAACCTCCTGCCTCAGGGATTTGGTGGGCACCTTCGAATCTCTGGTGGGTGCTTCCTGCCCTTGGGCCTCTGTTGGGGCCCCTTGGACCTCTGCTGGGCACCTTCATTCTCAAGCTTTGGTAGGCACCTCCGGTCACGGGCCTCTGTCAGGCACCTCCGGGGCTCGGGCGTCTGTCAGGCACCTCTGGTCCTCATGCCTCTGGTGGGTTCGGCTACCATCTTCATACTATCACTTAAATTGAATACTCATGTAAACACCCTCAAGCTTTAAATACAAACACTTTTGTATGGCCATAATATAAGATATATATTCAGTGCCAGTTTGCATTTAAGGGCACGTTCATGGAACCTACTTTTCAGTAATTCGCCTCTCTTTTTTATCCCAAATTTAGGCTCCCAATATGCCGAATTAGATTATGGGCTTTCTACCTGACTTTTCTGACTATAATTCAATACTCATGTAAACACCTCAACTTTAAATACAAATACAAACAAATGTAGGTTTCAATATGATGAATTAGAGTATGAGCTTTCCTCTGGTCTCAGGCTTCTGGTATGTACCTCGTGCCTCTGGTGGGCACCTCCGATTTCGGGCCTCTGGTGGGCACCTACGTTCTCGAGCCTCTGGTGGGTGCCTTGGGCTTCTGGTCGGCACCTCTTGGCGTGGGCCTCTGGTGAGAACCTCCTGCCTCAGGGATCTGGTGGGCACCTTAGACCTCTGGTGGGCACCTCCTGCCTTGAGACTCTGTTGGGTGCCTCCGGTCCTGGGACTCTGGTGGGCGCCTCCGGTCTTGGGCCTCTGGTGGGCACCTCCGGGCTCGGGCCTCTGGTGGGCACCTCCGGGATCGGGCCTCTGGTGGGCACCTCAGGCCTCTGGTGGTCACCTCCTGCCTCAAACCTCTGGTGGGTGCCTCTGGTCTCTGGCCTGTGACAGGCACCTCTGGTCTCAGGCCTCTGGTCGGCACCTCCAGTCATGGGCCTCTGTCGGGCACCTTCAGTCTCGGGCCTCTGGTGGGTGCTTCTGGGTGTGGGCCTCTGGTGGGTGCCACTGGCCTCTGACCTCTGGTGGGCACCTCTGGCCTTTGGTGGGTGCCTCGGGCCTCTGTTGGGTGCCTCCTGCCTCAGAAATCTGGTGGGCTCCTCGGGCCTCTGTTGGGCACCTCCTGCCTCAGGTCTCTGGTGGGTGCCTCCTGCCTCGGGCCTCTGTTGGGCGCCTCCTGCATCGGGCCTCTGGTGGGTGCTTCCTGCCTTGGGCCTCTGTTGGGCACCTCGGACCTCTGTTGGACACCTCCGTTCTCGGGCCTCTGGTGGGCGCCTTAGGCCTCTGGTGGGCACCTCCTGTCTTGAGACTCTGTTGGGTGCCTCCAGTCCCAGGACTCTGGTGGACACCTCTGGTCTTGGGACTCTGGTGGGCACCTCCGGGCTCGGGCCTCTGGTGGTCACCTCCTGCCTCGAGCCTCTGGTGGGTGCCTCCGGTCTCTGGCCTGTGACAGGCACCTCTGGTCTTGGGCCTCTGGTAGGCGCCTCCAGTCACGGGCCTCTGTCAGGTACCTCTGGGCTCGGGTCTCTAGTGGGTGCCTCCTGCCTCGAGCCTCTGGTGGGTACCTTCAGTCTCGGGCCTCTGGTGGGCACCTCTGGGTGTGGGCCTCTGGTGGGTGCCTCTGATGGCCGCCTCCAGTCACCGACCTCTGATGGGCACCTCTGGCCTTTGGTGGGTGCCTCGGGCCTCTGTTGGGCGCCTCCTGCCTCGGACCTCTGGTGGGAGCCTTGGGCCTCTGTTGGGCACCTCCTGACTCAGGCCTCTGGTGGGTGCCTCCTGCTTGGGCCTCTGTTTGGCGCCTCCCATCTCGGGCCTCTGGTGGGCGCCTCCGATTTCGGGCCTCTGGTGGGCACCTCCGGTCTCGGACCTCTGGTGGGCACCTCCATTCTCGGGCCTCTAGAAGCCTCCTGCCTCGGGCCTCTGGTGGACACCTCCTGCCTCAGGCCTCTGGTGGGCACCTCCGGTCCTCGGGCCTCTGGTGTGGGCACCTCCGGGCAAGGGCCTCTGTTAGGCACCTCCGGGCTCAGGCCTCTTTTAGGCACCTCCGGGCTTAGGCCTCTGGTGGGCGCCTCCAGTCTTAGGCCTCTGGTGGGCACCTCCATTCTCGGGCCTCTAGGAGAAGTCTCCTGTCTCGGGCCTCTGGTGGGCACCTCCTGACTCAGGCCTCTGGTGGGCACCTCCTGTTTTGGGCCTCTGGTAGGCACCTACGTTTATGGGCCTCTGTCAGGCACCTCCAGGCTCTGGCCTCTATCAGGCACCTCGGGGCTTAGGCCTCTGGTGGGCGTCTCCGGTCTTAGGCCTCTGGTGGGCGCCTCGGGTTCGGGCTTCTGGTGGGCGCCTCCTTCCTTGGACTTTTGTGGGCGCCTTGGCCCTCTGTTGGACACCTCCTGCCTTGGGCCTCCGGTGGACGCCTCGAGTCTCGGGCCTCTGGTGGGTGCCTCGAGTCTCAGGCCTCTGGTGGGTGCCTCAAGTCTCGGGACTCTGGTGGTCACCTCTGGCTTTGGGCCTCTGGTGGGCTCCTCCAGCCTTTGGCCTCTGGTGAGTGCCTCCGGCCTTCGGCCTCTGGTGGGTACCTCTGGCCTTCGGCCTCTGGTGGGTGCCTCCTGCCACGGGCCTCTTGTGAGTGCCTCCAGTCTTAAGCCTCTGGTGGGCATCCCGGTCTCAGGCCTCCGGTGGGCACTTATGGCCCCGGGCCTCTGGTGGGTGTCTCCTGTCTTCAGTCTAAGTTTGCACTCCTATTCCTATACCTACCGTGGGCCTCTGGTGGGCCCCTCCGGTCTTAGGCCTCTGGTGGGCGCCTCCGTTCTCTGGCCTCTAGGAGAAGTCTCCTGTCTCGGGCCTCTAGTTGTCACTTCCTGCCTCGGGCCTCTGGTGGGCACCTCCGGTTTTGAGCCTCTGGTAGGCACCTCCGGGCTCGGGCCTCTGTCATGCACCTCCGGGCTTAGGCCTCTGGTGGGCGCCTCCGGTCTTAGTCCTCTGGTGGGCACCTCCGGTCTCAGGTCTCTGGTGGGCACCTCGGGTTTGGGCCTTTGGTGGGCACCTCCTTCCTTGAACTTTTGTGGGCGCCTTGGGCCTCTGTTGGGCACCTCCTGCCTTGGGCCTCTGGTGGGCGCCTTGAGTCTCGGGCCTCTGGTGGGTGCCTCGAGTCTCGGGCCTCTGGTGGGCTCCTCCAGCCTTTGGCATCTGGTGAGTGCCTCCGGCCTTCGGCCTCTGGTGGGTGCCTCCGGCCTTCAGCCTCTGGTGGGTGCCTCCTGCCACGGGCCTCTGGTGGGCATCCCGGTCTCAGGCCTCCGGTGGGCGCTTATGGCCCCGGGCCTCCGGTGGGTGTCTCCTGTCTAAGTTTGCACTCCTATTCCTATACCTACCGTGGTCCTCTGGTGGGTGCCTCCTGCCTTGATCTTCTGGTGAGAACATTCGGTCTCGGGCCTTTGGTGGGCGCCTTGGGCCTCTAATGGGCGCCTCCTACTTCGGACCTCTGGTGGGTGCCTCAGGCCTTTGTTGGGAACCTCCTGCTTCTGGTGGGTGCCTCCTGCATCGGACCTCTGGTGGGAGCCTCCTGCCTCTGGTCTCTGGTGGGCACCCCCTGCCTAAGACCTCTGGTAGATCCCTCCGGTCTTAGGCCTCTGGTTGGCTCCTCCTGCCTCAGGCCTCTGGTGGGCGACTCCGATCTTGGGGCTCCGGTGGGCGCCTCCTGCTTTCAGCCTAAGTTTGCACTCCTGTTCCTTGTCCTACAGTGGGCATTACCTCAGACGCCAGTTCTGGTGTGTTCACACCTGCTTACCTATCCTGCTTCCAGTCTCCAATTCTCCTGTTCCAGTGTAATAAACTAACTTGCTTGTCTGTTACTTAAGCAGGCCTAATAGGGGTAATTCCGGAAAGCAGCACATATCACTTGCCCCTTTCAGTATTCCAGACAGTCCTTAGCCTGCCACCACCTTGCATAAGCTACATAACCCTGAACCCGCTCAGCCGAGTGTGACACACATTCATCCACAAATAATTCTTCAAACTATCTACCACTTTATATAACTACTTCATACTGTTCGCTACTATCTTCATACTATCACTATAATTTAGTACTCATGTAAACACCTCAACTTTAAATACAAACACTTTTGTATGGCCATAATATAAGATACACATTCTGTGCCAGTTTGCATTTAAGGGCACGTTCATGGAACCTACTTTTCAGTACTCTGCCTCTCTTTTTTTATCCCAAATTTAGGCTCCCAATATGCCAAATTAGATTATGGGCTTTCTACCTGACGCCTCTATAAAAGAGAGGTCGGGCAGAAAGCCCCTTCACCTCCTCCTCCTTCCATCCACATTCTCCGTTAAACAAGGCAGATTACCAAAAGTAGGGCCGGAAAAGAAATATGAAGTGGGCTCAAGATGAAAGACCGTTACATTGTCCACTCATCATACCATAACTATAATTCAATACTCATGTAAACACCTCAACTTTAAATACAAACAAATACAAATACAAACAAATGTTTCAATATCACAAATTAGATTCTGAGCTTTCCTCTGGTCTCGGGCTTCTGGTACATACCTCGTGCCTCTGGTGGCTGCCTCCTGCCTCGGTCCTCTGGTGGGCATCTCTGATTTTGGGCCTCTGGGGGGCACCTACGTTCTTGGGCCTCTGGTGGGTGCCTTGGGCCTCTGGTTGGGCCTCTGTTGGGCGCCTCGGACCTCTGGTGGGCACCTCTGTTCTCTGGTCTCTGGTGGGCGCCTCCGGTCATGGGCCTCTCGTGGGCACCTCAGGCCTCTGGTGGGCAACTCCTGGCTCAAGCCTCTGGTGGGCAACTCCTGGCTCGAGCCTCTGGTGGGCGCCTCCGGTCCCAGGCCTCTGGTGGGCACCTCTGGTCTTGGGCCTCTGGTGGGCACCTCCGGGCTCGGGCCTCTGGTGGGCACCTCCGGGCTCGGGCCTCTGGTGGGCACCTCGGGCCTCTGGTTGTCACCTCCTGCCTCAAGCCTCTGGTGGGTGCCTCTGGTCTCTGGCAGGCACCTCTGGTCTCGGGCCTCTGGTAGGCACCTTTGGGCTTGGGCCTCTAGTGGGCGCCTCCGATCTCGGACCTCTGGTGGGCACCTTCGGTTTTGGGCCTCTGGTGGGCGCCTCTGGTCTCCGACCTCTGGTGGGCGCCTCTGGTCTCCAACCTCTGGTCTTGTGTGGGCGCCTCGGGACTCTGTTGGGTGCCTCCGGTCTCAGGCCTCTGTTTGGCTCATCCTGCCTCAGGCCTCTAGTGGGCAGCTCTCCGGTCTTGGGCCTTCAGTGGGCGCTTACTTAAGCATGCCTAATAGAGGTATTTCCAGAAAGCAGCACATACTGCTGGCCCCTTTCAGTATTCCAGACAGTATAAAAATAAATATGAAGTAGGCTCAAGATGAAAGACCGTTCCATTTTCCACTCATTATACCATAACTATAATTCAATACTCATGTAAAAACCTCAACTTTAAATACAAACACTTCTGTATGGTCATAATATAAGATACACATTCTGTGCCAGGTTGCATTTAAAGGCACTGTCACGGAACCTACTTTTCTGTACTCTGCCTCTTTTTTTTTTTATCCCAAATTTGGCTTCCAATTTGGCTCCCAATATGCCAAATTAGATTATGGGCTTTCTACCTGACTCTACTCTAAAAGTGAGGTCGGGCAGAAAGCCCCTCCACCTCCTCCTTCTTCCATCCACATTCTCCAAGTGCTATCCAACGGTGCCTCAACAAATTGCCAACAACATACTAAAAGACTGATTTGATCCATTGCACCCTACTCGATCCACACCCCTTTTCAATAGCTGCGAATCAGGGCTCAATTCCAGTTCGACCCTGGAATCTTTAAAGGGATTTAATGGTTGCTTTGTATTATTTCAAACATAAATATATATTTGAAAATATAAATGTATGATTAGAATATTATTAAGCAAACATTAAATTAATTTAAAGATATCTACGGGCCTCTGTCGGGCACCTTTGGGCTTGGGCCTCTAGTGGGCGCCTCCGATCTTGGACCTCTTGTGGGCACCTTCGGTTTTGGGCCTCTGGTGGGCGCCTCCGGTCTCCGACCTCTGGTGGGCGCCTCTGGTCTCCAACCTCTGGTCTCGTGTGGGCGCCTCGGGCCTCTGTTGGGCGCCTCCGGTCTCAGGCCTCTGTTTGGCTCATCCTGCCTCAGGCCTCTAGTGGGCGGCTCTCCGGTCTTGGGCCTTCAGTGGGCGCTTACTTAAGCATGCCTAATAGGGGTATTTCCAGAAAGCAGCACATACTGCTGGCCCCTTTCAGTATTCCAGACAGTACTTTGCCTGCCACCACCTTGCATAAGCTCCATACCCCTGAACCCGCTCATCCGAGTGTGACACACATTCATCCACAAATAATTCTTTAAACTATCTCCCACTTTATATAACTACTTCATACTGATCGCTACCATCTTCATACTATCACTATAATTCAGTACTATTGTAAACAAGTCAACTTTAAATACAAACACTTCTGTATGGCCATAATATAAGATATACATTCAGTGCCAGTTTGCATTTAAGGGCATGATCACGGAATCTACTTTTCAGTACTCTGCCTCTTTTTTTATCCCATATTTGGCTCCCAATATGCCAAATTAGATTATGGGCTTTCTTCCTTACTCCACTCTAAAAGTGAGGTGAGCAGAAAGCCCCTTCACCTCCTCCTCCTTCCATCCACATTCTCCATTAAACAAGGCAGATTACTAAAAGTAGGGTCAGAAAATAAATATGAAGTAGGCTCAAGATGAAAGACCGTTCCATTTTCCACTCATTATACCATAACTATAATTCAATACTCATGTAAACACCTCAACTTTAAATACAAACACTTCTGTATGGTCATAATATAAGATACACATTCTGTGCCAGGTTGCATTTAAAGGCACTGTCACGGAACCTACTTTTCTGTACTCTGCCTCTTTTTTTTAATCCCAAATTTGGCTTCCAATTTGGCTCCCAATATGCCAAATTAGATTATGGGCTTTCTACCTGACCTCTACCTAAAAGTGAGGTCGGGCAGAAAGCCCCTCCACCTCCTCCTTCTTCAATCCACATTCTCCAAGTGCTATCCAACGGTGCCTTAACAAATTGCCAACAACATACTAAAAGACTGATTTGATCCATTGCACCCTACTCAATCCACACCCCTTTTCAATAGCTGCGGATCAGGGCTCAATTCCAGTTCGACCCTGAGTTACTTGAGTCCTGATAGGCCGGAGAGGTTTTGCCAGTCCTCTGGCATTTACCTTATTCCATGACAAAATATGCATTGTTGTGTACAATGTAGATTATTTAAAGTATTGGAGATATCTTTAAAGGGATTTAATGTTTGCTTTGTATTATTTCAAACATAAATATATATTTGAAAATATAAATGTATGATTAGAATATTATTAAGCAAACATTAAATTAATTTAAAGATATCTACAATAATTGAAACAATATGCATTGAACATGATAAAGCATTTTATTAAACATTGACCAATAACCTAAAACTAACTGTAGAAATTTAGATCAAAAACATAAATATTCAATATTTAAATGATGCATTGTTATGTACAATGCATAATATTTATTTGCACATAAAATGTATTCAATGTTGCTTGTTCTGAATTATTATTTCTAGTTAAAGACAGTATACTTAACATTATAGATATACATAACTGTATGCCTGTATCATTTAATTATACTGACTACTATAACATAAATATATATTAGCACTTATATCTATTTTATCACTAATAAACAAAACAAGCTTGTAGAAAACATATTTTATTTGTATGCAATACTTAAACCATTATGCAATATACATGCATACCTGTTTAAATATTGAATATAAATGAAAGGCCTGACAACATTACTACATTACATTACAGTTGCATTATAATTGTAGTAGCACATAACTGCAATTGTAACACTAATGCATTTTGTAACATTAATATACATTTTTATTTAGACTACAAATCACAACAACAACAAAAATAAAAACATATTAATGCATATACAATAGAAGAATATGCAACATAAATAAAAATACATAATAATAATTGTACATAAAGGCACTATTAACCCACTAAGCTGCCCTAACCTAATCACCAAATCAACCTCCATACAGGTATGAAGGGGGTTATTTGATTAAGGCTTAATAGATGGTAACCATTAATAATCACCTAATCAACCCCCATACAGGTATGGGGGCTGGTTAGGAGATTAAAGCCTAAACCACCACCTTCCAATGCAAACTAGATCTACACTAACAACTTAACCCCCTCTAAATTAACCTCACAAAGTTCCAAAAAATAAAAAATACATTATCCAAAAAAAAAAAATTATGCCTAACACTAAGCTACATGTCCTATAAAATAAAAACACCTACCAAATTATAAAAACCCTAAAACCTAACTCTAAAATAAATTCCAATAGCCCTAAAAAGGGCCTTTTGTAAGGTATTGACCCAAAGTGAACAAAGCTCTTTTGCATAATAAAAAAAAATATTTTACAAACGCCCCCCTCCTACATTAAAGTATCCCCCAGCCCGCAAAATAAAAAAATCTAACTGTAAAAACTTATTATAAAAAAATCTAACCTTAAAAACCTAACCTACAAATTAAAAATAACAAATCTTATTCTAAAAAAAAACACGCCTAAAAAACCCTAACTAACCCCACAAGTGTTACTCACAGTTGATGGGGACTCGATCCGTTGTTGGGCCCATCTTTGTCCAGGCTCCAGGGGGCCATCTTCACAGAGGCAGACTTCTGCAGCCTTTTCTGCTACCTCCGCTCTGCAATCTTTATCACCAGCAGGGCCCATCTTCGTCCAGTACTCTTTTCCCTTGGACCAAATAATAAAAAAAATAAGGTCTGTTTTTAAAATTGGAAACTGGAATCTATGTTTGATATTGCAGAAAAAGACTTGGCAAGTCTGTGGACTCCGTGCCCCAGTGATAAAGAGTGTGCTGTTTTCCACTATCTTTGAATGTTATTTATCGTAATATAAGATACACATTCTGCGCCAGATTGTATTTAAAAGCACTTTCACTGGATCACCAAAAGTAGGGCCAGAAAAATCTTATTTTATCATTTTATTTATTATTTTATTTTATTTAATCTTATTTTATTTATTATTATCTTACTTACCACTTGTGAACTGTGCAATGGATTTCTTGTTTTTTCTAAAGAGGGAGTTAATCCTCATTCTACAGTTAAAGGAAGGAACAAATAAGATAGGATTCACAACAGCACTTTTTACAGTGAACTATGAAGCTATTGCCTCTATGACATAACTGACACACTTTTATCATTGTGCACTAATTGCCATTTCTGATGTCACAAAGGAATATAACTCACATAACCAAAACACTCTGAATATATACAGGGTAGACCCCCCCTCCATGACATGCAATTATTTTTAGCCTGGCCCAATGGTGTTTTGGGCACAGAAAATGATGCCAACCCTGGCATAGGTGCTTTAATTCTCATTTTTGACTAAGTAACAGATATTTTCAAAGGATTAATAACCTTTGGGCAACTGATTTCACTATGACTATATACACAGTAGACCCCCCTCCATGACATGCAATTGTTTTTAGCCTGGCCCAATTGTGTTTTGGGCACAGCAATTGATGCCAACCCTGGCATAGGTGCTTTAATTCTCATTTTTGACTAAGTAACAGATATTTTCAAAGGGTTAATAACCTTTGGGCCACTGATTACACTACGAATATATACAGGGTAGATCCCCCTCCATGACATGCAATTGTTTTTAGCCTGGCCCAATGGTATTTTACTCTAGAGCTCTGAACTGTATAGTAGCCTTCATAGAGTTTAATAGCAAACTCAATGGTAGTCATTCAGGGAAGTGTTTATTATTTCTCATGGTGATTATCCATATCATAGGAGGACAACTGATGCCTTGTCTCTTTTAGCTGTTGATTCAGTTGATCAACATTTTTATGTTAATAACCTTCATCCTAGAGGGACATAAAAGCCCTCATCTGAAATGATAGACCCTCTTTTTTCCAGTAAGGGGTCCTTTTAAGAGATGTGGCTGCTCAGATATGGGGACCGATTAACCAAACGGTCAATCGGTCCCCAATGTAGCTGTTTCCACACAAACCTTCAGGCTTGCCGGAAACAGCAGTTAAGAAGCAGCGGTCTTAAGTCCGCTGCTCCTTAACTGGTACGCCGCCTCTGAGTGGCGTACAGCAATCAACCCGATCTCATACAATCGGGTTGATTGACAACCCCTGCTAGCGGCCGATTGGCGGCAAATCTGCCGGGAACGGCATTGCACAAGCAGTTCACTCAACTGTTTGTGCAATGCTGAATGCCAACAGCGAATGCTGTCCGAATTCAGCAATGTCTGGCGGACATGATTGCTACAGCAAATCATGTCTGCCAGACTTTGTTAAATCGGCCCCATGGACTCTGTATGAGCTTTTTCACACAATAGTAGCAATTTTGAAGAAACTCTGCACCTAGGCCCTTCACATTGTGTGTGTGACATCTCTCTTGGCATCAATTTCTGTGCCTAAAACACCACTGGGCCAGACTAAAAACAATTGCATGTCATGGAGGGGGATCTAGCCTGTATATATTCATAGTGAAATCAGTGGCCCAATGGTTATTAATCCTTTGAAAATATCAGTTACTTATTCAAAAATGAGAAGTAGAGCACCTATGCCAGGATTGGCATCAACTACTGTACCCAAAACACCACTGGGCCAGACTAAAAACAATTGCATGTCATGGAGGGGGATCTAGCCTGTATATATTCATAGTGAAATCAGTGGCCCAATGGTTATTAATCCTTTGAAAATATCAGTTACTTATTCAAAAATGAGAAGTAGAGCACCTATACCAGGATTGGCATCAACTACTGTACCCAGAACACAATTGGGCCAGGTCAAAAACCATTGCATGTCATGGAGAAGGATCTGCCCTGTATATATTCATAGTTAAATCAGTGGCCCAATGGTTATTAACCCTTTGAAAATATATGTTACTTATTAAAAAATGGTCATTACAGCACCAATGCCAGTGTTGGCATCAATTTCTGTGCCCAAAACACCATTGGGCCAGGCTAAAAACAATTGCATGTCATGGAGGGGGGAACTACCCTGTATATATTCATAGTAAAATCAGTGACAAAATGGTTATTTACCTTTGAAAATATCAGTTACTTATTCAAAAATGAGAAGTACAGCACCTATGCCAGGATTGGCATCAATTTATGTGCCCAAGACACCATTGGGCGAGGCTAAAACCAACTGCATGTCCTAGAGGGGGATCTACCATGTATACATTTATAGTGAAATCAGTGGCCCAATGGTTATTAACACTTTGAAAATATCTGTTACTTATTAAAAAATGGTAATTACAGCACCAATTCCAGTGTTGGCATCAATTTCTGTGCCCAAAACACCATTGGGCCAGGCTATAACAATTGCATGTCATGGAGGGGGATATACCCTAAATATATTTATAGTGAAATCAGTGGCCCAATGGTTATTAACCCTTTGAAAATATTAGTTACTTATTCAAAAATGAGAATTAAAGCACCTATGCCAGGGTTGGCATCAATTGCTGTGCCAAAAACACCATAGGGCCAGGCTAAAAACAATTGCATAAATAAAAAGAGAGAAGCGCTCCACCTGAGAACGTGGACCCGTTGCTCAGTGTGCCTAGAGGGATATGGCTGCACCTCACTGACGAGGCCCACAATAGGCTGAAACGTACGTCTGGGGTTTTGCTGTTTCTCTCGTTCAGAGAGGGATTGCCTGGTATTTCGGGGCTGGACTGTAATGTGAAGTCAGGATCAGACTGATATGCTTCAGGAAAGTTCTTCTCTGTGAAAGGCACATGTTGAGCAAAAAGAGGCTGCTTCTTGGGTGGTAACTAGCCATAGAGCAAGCTATTATGTTATTGTTCGTTCTCAGGTTGAGCGCTTCTCTCTTTTTATTTATGCAAATTATGACATTTTGGGAAGTCTCCCTAAGTGTGATGCGGGAATCCAGACGTGGACCCATTGCTCAGTGTGCCTAGAGGGATATGGCTGCACCTCACTGACGAGGCCCACAATAGGCCGAAACGTACGTCTGGGGGTTTTGCTGTTTCTCTCGTTCAGAGAGGGATTGCCTGGTATTTCGGGGCTGGACTGTACTGTGAAGTCAGGATCAGACTGATATGCTTCAGGAAAGTTCTTCTCTGTGAAAGGCACATGTTGAGCAAAAAGAGGCTGCTTCTTGGGTAGTAACTAGCCATAGAGCAAGCTATTATGTTATTGTTCGTTCCCAGGTTGAGCGCTTCTCTCTTTTTATTTATGCAAATTATGACATTTTGGGAAGTCTCCCTAAGTGTGATGCGGGAATCCAGACGTGGACCCGTTACTCAGTGTGCCTAGAGGGATATGGCTGCACCTCACTGACGAGGCCCACAATAGGCCGAAACGTACGTCTGGGGTTTTGCTGTTTCTCTCGTTCAGAGAGGGATTGCCTGGTATTTCGGGGCTGGACTGTACTGTGAAGTCAGGATCAGACTGATATGCTTCAGGAAAGTTCTTCTCTGAGAAAGGCACACGTTGAGCAAAAAGAGGCTGCTTCTTGGGTGGTAACTAGCCATAGAGCAAGCTATTATGTTATTGTTCGTTCCCAGGTTGAGCGCTTCTCTCTTTTTATTTATAAAAACAATTGCATGTCATGGAGGGGGATCTACCCTGTTTCATAGTGAAATCAGTGGCCCAATGGTTATTAACCCTTCGAAAAACATAATTTATGCTTACCTGATAAATTTATTTCTCTTGTAGTGTATCCAGTCCACGGATCATCCATTACTTATGGAATATATTCTCCTTCCCAACAGGAAGCTGCAAGAGTCCACCCACAGCAAAGCTGCTATATAGCTCCTCCCCTAACTGCCATATTCAGTCATTCGACCGAAAACATGCAGAGAAAGGAAAAACCATAGGGTGCAGTGGTGACTGTAGTTCAAATGAAAAAATTACCTGCCTTAAAGTGACAGGGCGGGCTGTGGACTGGATACACTACAAGAGAAATAAATTTATCAGGTAAGCATAAATTATGTTTTCTCTTGTTAAGTTTATCCAGTCCACGGATCATCCATTACTTATGGAATACCAATACCAAAGCTAAAGTACACGGATGATGGGAGGGACAAGGCAGGTACTTAAACGGAAGTTACCACTGCCTGTAAAAAACCCTTTCTCCCAAAAATAGCCTCCGAAGAAGCAAGGTATCAAATTTGTTAAATTTGAAAAGTATGAAGCGCAGACCAAGACTCCGTCTTGTAAATCTGTTCAACAGAAGCCACATTTAAAAAAGGCCCAAGTGAAAACCACAGCTCTAGTAGAATGAGCTGTAATCCCTTCAGGAGGCTGCTGTCCAGCAGTCTCATAAGCTAAATGAATTATGCTTTTTAACCAAAAAGACAGAGAGGCTGCTGAAGTCTTTTGACCTCTCCTCTGTCCAGAATAGACAACAAACAAGGTGAACGTTTGATGAAAACTGTAGTAGCTTGTAAGTAAAACTTTAAAGCACAAACCACGTCCAATATTGTGTAATAGACGTTCCTTCTTTGAGGAAGGATTAGGATACAAGCATGGAACAACTATCTCTTGAGTGATGTACTTGTTAGATACCACCTTAGGAAAAAACCCAGGTTGGTACGCAGGACTACCTTATCCGTACGAAGGACCAGATAAGGAGAATCACATTGTAACACAGATAACTTGGAGACTCTACGAGTCGAGGAATTAGCTACCCAAAAGGAACTTTCCAAGATAAAGATTGATATCTATGGAACAAAAAAGGTTCAAACGGAACTTCTTGAAGAACCTTAAGAATCAGGTTTAAGCTCCATGGCGGAGCAACAGTTTTAAACACAGGCTTGGATCTAAACAAAGCCTGACCAAATGCCTGAACGTCTAGAATACCTGCCAGACGCTTGTGCAAAAAAATAGACAGAGTAAAAATCTGTCCCCTTTTAAGGAATTAGCTGACAACCCTTTTCTCAAAAACATCTTGGAGAAAAGATAATATCCTGGGAATCCAGACTTTACTCCATGAGTAACCCTTGGATTCATAACAATCAGATATTTACACCATATCTATGTTCAATTTTCCTAGAGACAGGCTTTCCTGTCTGTATTAAGGTATCAATGACTGACTCGGAGAAGCCATGCTTTGATAACATCAAGCGTTCAGTCTCCAGGCAGTCCATCTCAGATTGATTCTATTTAGATGGTTGAAAGGACCCTGAGGTAGAGGGACCTGTCTCAGAAGCAGAGACCGTGATGGAAAGGATGACATGTCCACCAGATCTGCATACCAGGTCCTGCGTGGCTACGCAGGCGCTGTCAAAAACACCAAAGCCCTCTCCTGCTTGGTCTTGACCTCCGGAGGAAATCCCACTCCCCCGGAAGAAAAGTCTGACGACTTAGAAAATCCACCTCCCAGTTCTCAACACCTGGGATATGGATAGCTTATAGACAAGAGTGAGTCTCTGTCCAGTGAATTATTGTAAGACTTCTAACATTGCTAGGGAACTTCTGTTCCCCCTTGATGGCTGATGTAAGCCACAGTCGTGTATATTGTCCGACTGAGTATGATGTACCTCAGAGTTGCTAACTGAGGCCAAGTCTGAAGAGCATGGAATATCACTCCCAGTTCCAGAATATTTATTAGAAGGAGGGTCTCCTCCTAAGTCCACTATCCCTGAGCCTTCAGGGAGTTCCAGACTGCATCCCAACCTAAAAGGCTGGCATCTATTGTAACAATTGTCCCATCTGACCTGCGGAAGGTCATACCCTTGGACAGATGGACCCGACATAGTCACCAGAGAAGAGAATCTCTGGTCTCTTGGTCCAGGTTTAACAGGGGGACAAATCTGTGTAATCCCCGTTCCTCTGACTGAGCATGCATAGTTGCAGCGGTCTGAAATGTAGACGTGCAAACAGTACTATGTCCCTTGCCGCTACCATTAAGCCGATTTCATTCATGTACTGAGCCACCGAAGGGCGCGGATGGGATGAAAAAAACACGGCAGAAATTTAGAAACTTTGACAACCTGGACTCCGTCAGGTAAATTTTCATTTCTACAGAATCTATCAGAGTCCCTAGGAGGGAAACCCTTGAGATTGGGGATAGAGAACTCTTTCCTTGTTCACTTTCCACCCATGTGATCTCAGAAATGCCAGTACTACGTCCGTATGAGACTGGGCAATTTGGATGTTTGACGCCTGTATCAGGATGTCGTCTAAATAAGGGGCCACTTCTATGCCCCGCGGTCTAAGGACCGCCAAAGCGACCCCAGAACCTCCATAAAGATTCTTGGGGCTGTAGATATCCCAAAGGAAAGAGCTACAAACTGGTAATGCCTGTCTAGAAAGGCAAACCTGAAAAACGATGGTGATCTTTATGCATCACAATGTGAGGATAAGCATCCTTCAAATCCATTGTAGTCCTCTATTGACTCTCCTGGATCATAGTTAAGATGGTACTAATAGTTTCCATCTTAAATGACGGAATTCTGAGGAATTTGTTTAAGATCTTTAGATCCAAAATAGGTCTGAAGGTTCCCTCTCCTTGGGAACCACAAACAGATTTGAGTAAAAACTCTGTCCCTGTTCCTCTCTTGGAACTGGATGGATCTCGTACACAATGTAAGAATGCCTCCTTCTTTATCTGGTTTGCAGATAATTGTGAAAGGCGAAATCTCCCCTTTTTTTGGGGGGGAATCTTTGAAATCCAGAAGATATCTCTGGGATATAAATTCCAATGCCTAGGGATCTTGGGCATCTCTTGCCCAAGCCTGGGCAAAGAATGAAAGTCTGCCCCCTATAGGATCCGTTACCGGATAGGGGTCCGTTCCTTCATGCTGCCTTAGAGGCAGCAGCAGGCTCCTTGGCCTGCTTATCTTTGTTCCAGGTCGGATTGTCTCCAGACCGCCTTGGACTGAGCAAAAATTCCCTCTTGTTTTGCCTTAGAGGAAGAGGATGCCACACCTGCCCTGAAGTTTTTAAAAGGTACGAAAATTAGACTTTTTTTTTTTTTTTTTTGCCCTTGATTTAGACCTATCCTGAGGAAGGGCATGACCTTTTCCTCCAGTGATATAAGCAATAATCTCCTTCAAACCAGGCCCGAATAGGGTCTGCCCCTTGAAGGGAAGTTAAGTAGCTTATTTATTAAAGTCACGACAGCTGACCATGATATAAGCCATAGCGCTCTGCGCGCCAGTATAGTAAAAAACAGAATTCTTAGCCGTTAGTCTAGTCAAATGAACAAGGCATCAGAAAACAAAAGAATTGGCTAGCATAAGCTTGTCAAATATATTCATCCAATGGAGTCGCTTAACTGTAAAGCCTCATCAAGAGACTCAACCCAGAACGCCGCAGCAGCAGTGACAGAAGCAATGTATGCAAGGGGCTGCAGGATAAAACCCTGTTGAATAAACATTTTTTATCCATTGGATCTAAAAAGCACAACTGTCCTCGTCAAAGGTAGTGGTACGCTTAGCTAGAGTAGAAACTCTTCTCTCCACCTTAGGAACTGTCTGCCAGAAGTCCCGTGTGGTGGTAACTATTAGAAAACATTCTTCTAAAAAATAGGAGGGGAAGAGAACGGCACACCTGGTCTATCCCATTCCTTATTAAAAATTTTTTAGTAAACCTCTTTAGGTATTGGAAAAACATCAGTACACACCGGCACTGCATATTATTTATCCAGTCTACACAATTTCTCTGGCCCTGCGATTGTACACATTCATTCAGAGCAGCCAAAGCCTCCCTGAGTAACAAGTGGAGGTTCTCAAGCATACATTTTAAATGTAGAAATATCAGAATCAGGTTAAATCATCTTCCCTGAGTCAAAAAAAAAATCACCCACAGACTAAGCATATTGTGAGGTAGTATCATACATGGTTCTTAAAGCGTCTGTATGCTCTGTATCTACCCCCAGAGCTAACTGCTTTCCTTTAATTTCAGGTAGTCTGACTAATACTGCTGCCAGAATATTATTCACCACCTTTGCCATGTCTTGTAAAATAAACGCTATGGGCGCCCTTGATGTACTTGGCGCCATTTGAGCGTGAGTCCCTGAAGCGGGAGTCGAAGGGTCTGACACGTGGGGAGAGTTAGTCGGCATAACTTTCCCCTCGACAGAATCCCCTGGTAAAAGAAACGCTATGGGTGCCCTTGATGTACTTGGCGCCATTTGAGCGTGAGTCCCTAAAGCGGGAGTCAAAAGGTCTGACACGTGGGGAGAGTTAGTCGGCATAACTACCCCCACGACAGAATCCTCTGGTGATAATGTTTTTAAAGACAAAAAATGATCTTTATTGTTTAACATGAAATCAGTACATCTGGTACACATTCTAAGATGGGGTTCCACCATGGCTTTAAAACATAATGAACACAGAGCTTCCTCTATGTCAGACATGTTAGAACAGACTAATAATGAGACTAGTAAGCTTGGAAAACACTTTAAATCAAGTTAACAAGCAAATATATAAAACGTTACTGTGCCTTTAAGAGAAACAAATTTTGTCAAAATTTGAAAAACAGTGAAAAAAAGGCAGTAAAACAAACGAAATTTTTACAGTACATGTAATAAGGTAACAGAGCATTGCACCCACTTGCAAATGGATGATTAACCCCTTAATGCAAAAAACAGATAAAAAAAAAAAAAATGACATAGACGTTTTTAAAAACAGACACAACAAACTGCCACAGCCAACAGTGGGAAGCTTCAGTTAACTGTTTCTATGCAAAATTTAAGCCAGCCATGTGGAAAAAACTTAGGCCCCAATAAGTTTTATCACCAAACATATGTTAAAAAACGATTAAACATGCCAGCAAACGTTTTAAAACACATTTTTACAAGAGTATGTATCTCTATTAATAAGCCTGATACCAGTCGCTATCGCTGCATTTAAGGCTTTACTTACATTACTTCGGTATCAGCAGTATTTTCTTAGTCAATTCCATTCCTAGAAAAATATTTTACTGCACATACCTTATCTGCAGGAAAACCTGCACGCCATTCCCCCTCTGAAGTACCTCACTCCTCAGAATGTGTGAGAACAGCAAATGGATCTTAGTTACGTCTGCTAAGATCATAGAAAAACGCAGGCAGATTCTTCTTCCAAATACTGCCTGAGATAAACAGCACACTCCGGTGCCATTTAAAAATAACAAACTTTTGATTGAAGAATAAACTAAGTAGAAAGCACCACAGACTCTCACGACCTCCTATCTATGTTGAGGCTTGCAAGAGAATGACTGAATATGGCAGTTAGGGGAGGAGCTATATAGCAGCTTTGCTGTGGGTGGACTCTTGCAGCTTCCTGTTGGGAAGGAGAATATATTCCATAAGTAATGGATGATCCGTGGACTGGATACACTTAACAAGAGAAATATATGTTACTTATTCAAAAATGGTATTTACAGCACCAATGCCAGAGTTGGCATCAATTTCTGTGCCCAAAACAACATTAGGCCAGGCTAAAACCAACTGCATGTCCTAGAGGGGGATCTAAAAGAAGTATTTTTCCAGCCACCAGTTAAACTTTAAAAAGACCTTTATTCATTTCTTACAGGGTCCATCATATCAACAACGTTTCAAACCTATGCCAGGTTCTTAATCATGTCTGCTGAATAGTATACAGGTGTGTCTTTTATACCTGTCCAACTTTTATCAGATTGCACAACAGTGCCATCTTGTGGTCAAAATTTAAAATTACATGTGATAAACTGTTGAAAGGGATTTGTTATAAATTCTTATATTTTAAGTTAGTTTCTTCATTGCTTATGTGTGTTTATCACATGAAAATTTAAAACCAAATTTATATACATACAATTAAAACCTATACACATTATAGTATCAGAATCAAATATGCTACTACAGGTACATGCTATCATATAGAATCAGAAAAATAATGACCATTCAAAATCTTTATTTAAGCCTTCAGGTATCATTGTGTTTAATTTATTTATCCAAAACATCTCCCTTCTTTTAAGCATCTGGTCCCTGTCACCTCCCCTCCTGGGTCTGTCAACTTGTTCAATGACTTGAAACCTAAGTTGACTGATGTTATGACCCATGGAGAGGAAGTGACAGGAAACAGGAGCTTCCATGTTTTTGTTTCTAATGTTAGATTTGTGTTCAGTGATTCTTGTTCTTACTTCCCTACTTGTTTCTCCTATATAAATCCTGGCACACGGACATTTGATGAGATATATAGCGTATGTGCTTCTACATGTTAGATATTTCTTTATAGGGTATTTGGTTCCCTTAATGGGATGAAAAAAATCTTTCCCTTTTATTATTGAACTACAGTGACTGCAATGAAGGCAAGGATAGCAACCTCTATTATCAGATCCCATTGTTGTTTGTAAAGTCTTCCTATTGCTACCTATATCTGCCCTTACTAATTCATCTCTCAAATTTTTAGTCTTTTTATAAGCTACCATAGGAATATTTTTAAAGTCCTCCACTTGGGGATTACAGTCTCTCAGTATGTGCCAGTGTTTATTTATGATGTGTGATATTTTTGTTCCTAGAGAGTTATATTGAGTAACAAATATCATTCTGTTTTCTTTTGTTTTGTTTTTGATGCTATTAGTTTCCTTATTTTTGAAGTATTCTAATTGTTTTGTAATTAATTCTTCTGGATACCCTCTTCTTTTGAATTTATCTGCCATTTCATTTAGTCTTATGTCACATCTCCTTTCATCAGTCACTATTCTTTTCACTCTTTTAAATTGGCCTTGGGGTATTGCTTCTATTGTCTTTTTTGAATGAAAGCTGTCATACTGTAATACTTTATTTTTATCTGTGGGTTTCACATACAAGTCGGTTTTCAAGAAACCTTGTTCTTTATATACAAAGGTGTCTAAAAAGGCTACTCCTGTTTCCTCCATGTTAAGTGTAAATTTGAGACCAGCTACAGATGTATTTAGGTGTTGAACAAATTGCAAAAGGCTACCAGTGTCTCCCCACCATATGCCAAATATGTCATCCACAAATCTCCACCATGCTGCACCATATTGTAAAAATAATGGATGTGAATATACGAATTTCTCTTCTATATGGGACATGAAAATATTGGCATATGTTGGGGCTACACTGGAGCCCATTGCAGTGCCTTGCTTTTGCAGAAAAAAAGTGTCTTGAAATAAAAAATAATTGTGGTATAATATAATGGATAACAAATCTATTAGGAATTGTATTTCTTCTTCATTGTATTTGTTGTTAATTTTCAATGTGTTAGTTACCGCTTCAATGCCACTGGTATGTTTGATTGATGTATATAAGCTGGTGACATCTAATGTATACAGTATGCATTTATCTCCAATCTGTCCAATATATTTTAATTTAGCAAGAAAATCATTAGTGTCTTTCAAATATGAAGATGTATCTAATAAATAGGGCTGTAATACTTTGTCTAAAAATATTGCAATTTTTGAAAAAATAGAGTTTACTCCTGCCACTATTGGGCGTCCTGGTGGTTGATATTTATCTTTATGTATTTTGGGTGAGATGTATATAACTGGTCTTACTGGTTTTTTTTCAATTAGGCATTCTTTAAATTCATTTGTAATGATGCCATTTTTAATTGCTACATTGGTGATATGTTCTATTTCTTTCCCTATTTGAATTGTGGGATCTCTAGTCAAGGCTTCATATACTGTGGTGTCATTAAGTTGTTTTTGTATCTCTTTCACATAATCAATTTTATTTAATAACACCACTGCTCCGCCCTTATCCGCTTCCTTTATTATAATTTCATTGTTATTTTTTAACTTGTAAAAGAAGGGAGATGTTTTGGATAAATAAATTAAACACAATGATACCTGAAGGCTTAAATAAAGATTTTGAATGGTCATTATTTTTCTGATTCTATATGATAGCATGTACCTGTAGTAGCATATTTGATTCTGATACTATAATGTGTATAGGTTTTAATTGTATGTATATAAATTTGGTTTTAAATTTTCATGTGATAAACACACATAAGCAATGAAGAAACTAACTTAAAATATAAGAATTTATAACAAATCCCTTTCAACAGTTTATCACATGTAATTTTAAATTTTGACCACAAGATGGCACTGTTGTGCAATCTGATAAAAGTTGGACAGGTATAAAAGACACACCTGTATACTATTCAGCAGACATGATTAAGAACCTGGCATAGGTTTGAAACGTTGTTGATATGATGGACCCTGTAAGAAATGAATAAAGGTCTTTTTAAAGTTTAACTGGTGGCTGGAAAAATACTTCTTTTGGATACACATTGGGGTCTGGCTAACCCTTTCCTGTGCCCCAGAAGGTAAATAGGTGCTGTCTTTCACTATCACATTTATAATACTCTAGAGGGGGATCTACCATGTATATATTTATAGTGAAATCAGTGGCCCAATGGTTATTAACACTTTGAAAATATCTGTTCCTTATTAAAAAATGGTAATTACAGCACCAATTCCAGTGTTGGCATCAATTTCTGTGCCCAAAACACCATTGGGCCAGGCTATAACAATTGCATGTCATGGAGGGGGATATACCCTAAATATATTTATAGTGAAATCAGTGGCCCAATGGTTATTAACCCTTTGAAAATATTAGTTACTTATTCAAAAATGAGAATTAAAGCACCTATGCCAGGGTTGGCATCAATTGCTGTGCCAAAAACACCATTGGGCCAGGCTAAAAACAATTGCATAAATAAAAAGAGAGAAGCGCTCCACCTGAGAACGAACAATAGCAAATAGCTTGTTCTATGGCTAGTTACCACCCAAGAAGCAGCCTCTTTTTGCTCAACATGTGCCTTTCACAGAGAAGAACTTTCCTGAAGCATATCAGTCTGATCCTGACTTCACAGTACAGTCCAGCCCCGAAATACCAGGCAATCCCTCTCTGAACAAGAGAAACAGCAAAACCCCAGACGTACGTTTCGGCCTATTGTGGGCCTCGTCAGTGAGGTGCAGCCATATCCCTCTAGGCACACTGAGCAACGGGTCCACGTCTGGATTCCCGCATCACACTTAGGGAGACTTCCCCAAGTGTCATAATTTGCATAAATAAAAAGAGAGAAGCGCTCCACCTGAGAACGAACAATAGCAAATAGCTTGTTCTATGGCTAGATACCACCCAAGAAGCAGCCTCTTTTTGCTCAACATGTGCCTTTCACAGAGAAGAACTTTCCTGAAGCATATCAGTCTGATCCTGACTTCACAGTACAGTCCAGCCCCGAAAGACCAGGCAATCCCTCTCTGAACGAGAGAAACAGCAAAACCCCAGACGTACGTTTCGGCCTATTGTGGGCCTCGTCAGTGAGGTGCAGCCATATCCCTCTAGGCACACTGAGCAACGGGTCCACGTCTGGATTCCCGCATCACACTTAGGGAGACTTCCCCAAGTGTCATAATTTGCATAAATAAAAAGAGAGAAGCGCTCCACCTGAGAACGAACAATAGCAAATAGCTTGTTCTATGGCTAGTTACCACCCAAGAAGCAGCCTCTTTTTGCTCAACATGTGCCTTTCACAGAGAAGAACTTTCCTGAAGCATATCAGTCTGATCCTGACTTCACAGTACAGTCCAGCCCCGAAATACCAGGCAATCCCTCTCTGAACGAGAGAAACAGCAAAACCCCATATGTACGTTTCGGCCTATTGTGGGCCTCGTCAGTGAGGTGCAGCCATATCCCTCTAGGCACACTGAGCAACGGGTCCACGTCTGGATTTCCGCATCACACTTAGGGAGACTTCCCCAAGTGTCATAATTTGCATAAATAAAAAGAGAGAAGCGCTCCACCTGAGAACGAACAATAGCAAATAGCAAATAGCACCTCACTGACAAGGCCCACAATAGGCCGAAACGTATGTCTGGGGTTCTGCTGTTTCTCTCATTCAGAGAGGGATTGACTGGTATTTTGGGGCTGGACTGTACTGTGAAGTCAGGATCAGACTGATATGCTTCAGGAAAGTTCTTCTCTGAGAAAGGCACACGTTGAGCAAAAAGAGTCTGCTTCTTGGGTGGTAACTAGCCATAGAGCAAGCTATTATGTTATTGTTCGTTCCCAGGTTGAGCGCTTCTCTCTTTTTATTTATAAAAACAATTGCATGTCATGGAGGGGGATCTACCCTGTTTCATAGTGAAATCAGTGGCCCAATGGTTATTAACCCTTCGAAAATATCAGTTACATTCAAAAATGGTAATTACAGCACCAATGCCAGTGTTGGCATCAATTTCTGTGCCCAAAACACCATTGGACAAATCTAAAAACAATTGCATGTCATGGAGGGGGATCTACCCTGTATATATTCATAGTGAAATCAGTGACCCAATGGTTATTAACCCTTTGAAAATATATGTTACTTATTCAAAAATGGTATTTACAGCACCAATGCCAGAGTTGGCATCAATTTCTGTGCCCAAAACAACATAAGGCCAGGCTAAAAGCAATTGCATGTCATGGAGGAGGATCTACCCTGTATATATTCATAGTGAAATCAGTGACCCAATGGTTATTAACCCTTTGAAAATATATGTTACTTATTCAAAAATGGTATTTACAACACCAATGCCAGAGTTGGCATCAATTTCTGTGCCCAAAACAACATTGGGCCAGGCTAAAAACAAGTGAATGTCATGGAGGGGGATCTACCCTGTATATATTCATAGTGAAATCAGTGGCCCAATGGTCATTAACCCTTTAAAAATATGTTACTTATTCAAAAATGGTAATTACAGCATCAATGTCAGTGTTGGCATCAATTTCTGTGTCCAAAACACCATTGGGCCAGGCTATAAATAAATGCATGTCATGGAGGGGGGTCTACCCTGAATATATTCATAATGAAATCAGTGGCCCAATGGTTATTAACCCTTTGAAAAAATGTTACGTATTCAAAAATTGGTAAATACAGCACCAATGCCAGTGTTGACATCAATTTCTGTGCTCAAAACATCACTGGGCCAGGCTAAAAATAATTGCATGTCATGGGGGGGGGGATCTACTCTGTATATATTCATAGTGAAATCAGTGGCCAAATGGTTATTAACCCTTTGAGAATATCAGTTACTTATTCAAAAATGAGAATTAGAGCACATATGCCAGGGTTGGCATCAATTTCTGTGCCCAAAACACCATTTGGTCAGGCTAAAAACAACTGCATGTCATGGAGGGGGATCTACCCTGTATATATTCATAGAGAAATCAGTGGCCCAATGGTTATTAACCCTTTGAAAATATATGTTACTTATTCAAAAATGGTAATTACAGCACCAATGTCAGTGTTGGCATCAATGTCTGTGCCCAAAAAACCATTGGGCCAGGCTAAAAACAATTGCATGTCATGGAGGGGGATCTACCCTGTATATATTCATAGTGAAATAAGTGGCCAAATGGTCATTAACCATTGAAAATATCAGTTACTTATTCAAAAATGAGAATCAGAGCACCTATGCCAGTGTTGGCATCAATTTATGTGCCCAAAACACCATTGGGCCAGGCTAAAAACAATTGCATGTCATGGAGGGGGGTCTACCCTGTATATATTTATAGTGAAATCAGTGGCCCAATGGTTATTAACCCTTTGAAAATATCTGTTACTTATTCAAAATAGTAATATTTGTATTGGTGCCAATGTATGCCCTTTTTTCCAGTTTGTATATCCAATTGTTGTATAAAGGGATTCCACCTCTGTGTAACTACATTATATGAATCATATTATTATTTAAATAAACTCTATATTTTAATTTTAAAGTCAATTTAAAGCAGTCTGATAAAAAAAAAATATGAAGTAGAAAAATGTGAATATACCTGGGCGCCAGACAAACGGAGGCTAAGGTTGACTTTGGACTTATAATTTGGATCACTATTGATTTTTTGCATTGATTTTTTGCATTGGTTTGCACTTTCTTATCATCTTTTTGAGACTATCATTATTTATTTTTTGATCATTATTTTTGTTGTCATCATTTTTTTTTTTTATAAATTTGTGATCATTTGAATATATATTTACACTTGTTAGTCCTCATCGGAACTACAGCAATCTATAGGGTATTTGTTTTTAGCTATTGCTTTTAGCTATTGTTTTTAGTATTTGTTATTGTATTTATTATATGCAACATTGTTTGTTTATGCGTGGATCCACTGCAGTGCTATTATTATTTTAACCTTATTGTAATATTTTTTATTATATTATTTATTATATTGTTTACATATTGCAACTATTGGATATTAAATATATTTATTATATCAACCTTAGCCTCCGTTTGTCTGGCGCCCAGGTATATTCACATTTTTCTACTGATTTCTGTTAGTGATAGCTATGTATCATTGCCCTGGGCTCAAAAGGTTGTAGTTGGCGCTGGGGTATATACCATTCAAAAAAAAAAAATATGAATAAGAAACCAACTTCCATGAATAAGAAACAGAATTTCACGAATAAGTAACAGCTTGAATATGAAACCAACTTCCTTCCTTGTCGTTTAAGGAAATTACTTTTAACTATATGTTTAATCATTTTGCAGGGGTGAAAACAAAGTTACATGCAAGCAATAGTGCAATAATAAAATGCTCTGATACATTGTCCTTTTGCATGTTTATATCCCTTACTGCCATCTGTGCACACCTGAACAGTTCATGTTATCCAAATTATATCAGTATATGGAAATATAGACATTTTATACAGGGTATTCGAGGATTTATGAAAAAATATGCAAATGATGTGAAACCTGCTTTGGAGACAGCCAGTTTATATGCCCCATTTCCAGATCTTTTAGGAACTTTAGAATTTAGGTTTCTTTTTAATTGCATAAATATAATTATCTCTAGTTTTAAATGCTCTCATCACAAAACATAGGTGGAGAGGACTAATTCTGTGTTGGAAAGGTGAAGCTTAATTTCAAGATACAGATGTTAGAAACACAACATTTTCCAAGTATTTTATGAAAGTCTTAATAAAAAAATGTATTAATAATAATTAATATTAGCAAGTGAGCACTAAAGTATAAATATTTAGCTTACAAAAAAAATATTTTTAAAGGATTAAACAGAGAATAAGCACAGTTTGTATTTGTTTTTACAATTCAGGGGCACACCTTTTGATAAATCTGTCGAGCATGACTCGTACATCCTCTTCTGTGGCCCGTTAGGATAAAATAAAAATTAGTTCCTGCTCCAAACTAACTATATAACTTATTACATTCTTATTGTGCAGTACTTACTATCCTCATATAATATACATGTGACAGTTTTATTCTGACTTTCTGAGTGGCGAATTCAATTAGTGCTGAAGTTTGAGCGCTCAGACAGCAGAGAGCGCTATACTTTTTACTTGCGGTCTTTACAAGCTAATAAGAGAGTTCACTATATACGCTATGTCACTCCCACTCTGCACGCACGAACTGGTCATGCAAATCCATATCCCGCCCAGTCAGGGTTAACCATATCATTAGCGATGAGCTGAGCGGTTATGCACTCAGCCTATCAATTTCTGTACAGCAGAAGAATAGTTAATACTCTTCCTGTCATTGGCAGTCGCTATCCGTGACCTTTCTCCACTCATGCTGGTTGCTGGAGGATTCACGCATAGAAAAGCAACAGCCTGTGATCGTGAGAAAAGGAGAACGGTAAATAAAGAACATAACCCACGGTGACGGCTTCATAAAGATAGAAGCATAAAGCGCACTGTACGCTACATAAAGATAACGCTGTCCGGTTGTAACGAATACAAAAAAAGTAGCTAAGCATGAAGTGCTTGTGGGAATTGGGAGCTTACCGGGAGTCAGTCATTTTAGATTATTTTGCAGTTATTTGTATTTACTTTCTGTAGTCATTCAGGAGGAGCTGCCTGTTCGGTATACCGGTTGTGTCTTCTTACACATTTTGATCTCGTGTGAAATATCAAGAAAAAAATATTTACACTGCTGTGATTCACTAAAGATTTATGTGCAGTGAAATGTAACACATCACTAAAGCTCTACATGTACAGTCACCAGCTAAAAGAAAATGATTCTGATAGAGCATGCAATTTTAAGCAACTTTCTAATTTACTCCTACTATCATTTTTTTTGTTCTCTCGCTATCTTTATTTGAACAAGAAGGGATCTAAGCTAAGGAGCCATACAATTTTTGGTTCAGACCCTGGACAGCACTTGTTTATTGTTATTGTCCATTTAGCAAGGACAACCCAGGTTGTGGACCAAAAATGGTCCGGCTTCTAAACTTACATTCTTGCTTTTCAAATAAAGAAAGCAAGAGAATGAAAAAAAAATCATAATAGGAGTAAATTAGAAAGTTGCTTAAAATTGCATGCTCTCGCTATCTTTATTTGAACAAGAAGGGATCTAAGCTAAGGAGCCATACAATTTTTGGTTCAGACCCTGGACAGCACTTGTTTATTGTTATTGTCCATTTAGCAAGGACAACCCAGGTTGTGGACCAAAAATGGTCCGGCTTCTAAACTTACATTCTTGCTTTTCAAATAAAGAAAGCAAGAGAATGAAAAAAAATCATAATAGGAGTAAATTAGAAAGTTGCTTAAAATTGCATGCTCTATCAGAATTATGAAAGAAAAAATTTGGGTTCGGTGTCCCTTTAATATTAAAATAAAAGTATTTTCTAGCCCTGTGCACGTGTGAGACAACAAAAATGGGAGGTGGGGATAACGATAAAGGCTAATAATTAGGGTTAACTTGTAAGAATCCGTGGTAATTTGCGCATTAAGGACACTACAAAAAATAATAAATAAATTGGATTTGTAATAACACAGTATTGCATTTGGTAGTTCACTGCGAGTGTTTGTGTTATTTTGTTTGCAAAATGCTTCTGAGAAAATGTGTTCATGTTTAACCAGGGGTCAAGTCTAGCCGGAACGCATGGGAATGGAGTTCCTGTACTATTTTTGCTGGAGGAACTGAGTTCCCCCTGGACAGAGAACAGAAACGCTTCAGTAAACACTGCTGGTGGAAGGAGCTGGAGCACAGTCTGGTTAGAGGGGTAGTGATATCCTCTAGTAATGGGCAGTGACACTTCTTTCAATACACTAAATGCAAGCATGTCAGAGGTCCTGCTGTGTGATCACCCTGCACTGTTTGGAACACATGGGTACTTCAATTTCTCTGTGTCTTGCTCTGGGGTTATTTAGCACCCTGCAAGAGAAATATGAATATTGTGAGACTCTGTGACAGAGGAGGAGTCTGGAGTTTTTGTCAGACACTGAGCTCTCAGCCCACCCTGGAAAGGAAAGGAGACAAAGGAGGGTGTGAGGAACTAAAGCTAAGATGTCTATGCACCATGTGAGTTAAAAACAAAGCATGGACACCCTGGAACTTGACATTATATTATTAAAAAGTCATTAATGTGTGTCTAGTTTAGTTATTTTAAAGTTGCTTTTAAAAAAGTTTAGTGTTTCACCAAAGAAAAAATGTGCTCCTCAAGCACGGAAGAGTCATGTCCTTCCAGCTTCCTCTCTTCCAGAGATAGATGGGATGAGGTTTGCAAGGGAAATGCATGTGTACCCACTAAGAAAGTAGTCCTTGCAATTAAATTTCTTTTGTGAAATATCTTGTAGTAGGAAAATACCAATTACTTTATTTTATGAACCAATAGTATGTGCAGTCTGTTTATCTATATTGGTGTCTCTATGTCTATCAATTTATGTTCAGCAAGCCAGATTCTCTGCAGAATTCTGACCCATGCAAGATAATGTATTTGCTGCAGATTCAACCTTACCAGTTTCATCCCAAAGTGCAAGGTGACCTGTTCTGCTTTCAGTGTTACTGTGCCCTCATTCCTCCTGCTTCCTCTGCCAGTGTTCCTTGCTTCACATTTACTTGGGTTATGTGTTAATGGTAAAAGAAAATTACATCGAGACTCCTTGTGACCATAATTTTACTTCAAATCACATTATATTGTTTCTTTACTGCAGAGTGAATGCACGCACAAACCTTATCAAGATCATTATATCAGATGTTTACATCACAAAGCCGTAACATCTAAAATTTTAGAAAGGCTCTTAGCTATTTGGATTATTCAACATAATCTATATACAAATTGCCCCTTCATGTGTTCTTACAAGTGTGTGTCTGGCTTCTCAGTATTCAGTATCAGTTTAATCCTAAATTACAAATACATTTTTTACCCCTGCCATGTAAAAATGTAACCATGGGTGTCCTTAAGCTCAAAGGCAAACATTCAGCCCTTCATTGGTTTGAATTTGCTTTCATTAAGCAGAATGTATAGATTATATACATATACAGGTGGCCCTCAGTTTACGCTGGTTCAGTTTACGCTGTTTCAGAATAACAACCTTTTTTTCAGTCATGTGACTGCTATTGAAAAGCAGTGCGCTAATTAAAATAGCCAGTAGGTGGAGCTGTCCGCTTATGTTGCAGCAAAGTTATGCAATCTTAACAGACTGAAATTAATCTGTGTACACAGAACAGACCTTAGCTATCAAGCAGCTTCCAAAGCAACAAGATCTAGCACGAAACGGGCCTTGAGAGTTAGAGCTCTTCAACACCTTAGAGATATCAGTAATCCGGACAGTAATACTCCTATAGCTAAACATTTCAGATATGAACACCAATCGAATGATACACTCTTACAAATACGAGGTATTGATTACATCCCTAGGCAGAGGAGAGGGGGGACAGAGAGAGGCTATTGGATCAGAAAGAAGTGTTTTGGATGTTTAAGCTTCAATCCAAACATCCAGATGTCTTAAATTCCATTATGGATGTAAATCTGTTTTACTAAATTTCCGGATTCTATGTTATCAGGGAGTCAATAGGATATTCAAATAGTATACTTTTTTTTTTTAAAAAAGGACGAGGTTGCCCGATTAAATTTAGTGTATGAACAATATTGATGCATAATGCTGCTACATATATCTTGTTGATTTCAGTGACATTGTACTTATGTAAAAATATTTAATTATGATTTTGATACAAATATCTATACTTAGTTTATATATAGTGGCTGTTTTTTAGAACAGCAATTTAACATACAGTAATATACCTTTTAAGATGTAAATTGAATCAGGTGTCTCTGAGCTAATTAGAGACACCTTTATCTTAAATAGTGGTCTGGTTGGAGTCTGTGTGTATTCCAGTGATCAAGGGCTAGGGATAATCCCGAAACATGTTTGGCACTCTTTTCCATCAGACCGCAGGTTTTTTTCTAATGTTTTTTTATGGTGTTTCTTGTATTTTTTTTAATCTTTTTTTCATAATAAATGTTTAAAAAAACAAAACCGTGAACGGCAGCCGATTTCCTTGATGAAATTGCAACATTGCTGGCACCCTGCTAGATGTTTCATTGCATGGTTAGAGTGCTCTTCCTTTGGATTTATTTATATTTACAAATGTATCTTGAGTGATCGTCATGTTGAGACCTGACTATGTTTTGCTACATCCAAATCAATCTTTGTACAAAACGATGCATGCTTGATCCAAAATGGGCAGAAGCATGCATAAAATGAAACACAAATATTCTCACTGCACGTGATTAGATTGAGCCCTTTGCAGGATTTCTATGTTTTAGGCAACTAAAGGAAACTCTCTGATTTTTCCTGTTTGAAAATGTACCCCCAGTCTTAATTGTAAGTTTTTTTTATTAAATATACACATACAAACTTCATGTGTAAGTCATTAACCTAGTAAGCATGGACTTGGAAACTGATCAGTTCATGCAAGTGCGCATTAACCAATCAGTGTGTCTATTTGAATGGGATTAAGCCATATATGGTCAACTGTCTGATGTCACGTTTCAGCAAAACGTGTCAGGATAGCTGTTCCTCCATACTGACATAACTAATGGGACCAGCAAAGTAAAAATCACCTTTATGGAGCACTTTAAAGGGACATTCCGGTCAGAATTTAAATGCACATAGATCTTTGAATAGAAACATATTTGGGATATACATGTACTGCCAAAAATGCTTCTAGTAAAAGTTATCACTGTTTTAGTGTTTACATTTTTCTGTGCACGTGAAGCATAGATAGATAGATAGATATTCTCAGTACACCAGCATTTTAAATACTGCAGCTGCTCAGAGCACCAGTGGGGCTTGTATCATGTCAGCAATTAACAAATTGAGTCATTACCCAATGGTGCAAGTGCTGTGTTTAAAATGCTGGTGCACAGTGCATACTCAAAGGGAAATGAAACCCCAAATTATTATTTTTTCATGGTTCAGACAGAGAATACAATTTTAAACAACTTTCTAATTCACTTCTATTACCTAATCTGTTTCATTCTCTTGGTATCATTTGTTGACGGAGCAGCAATGCACTGCTGGTTTCTAACTGAACACATGGGTGAGCCAATCACAATCGATATATATATAAATGCAGCCACCAATCAACAGCAAGAACCTAGGTTCTCTGCTGCTCCTGAGCTTGCCTAGATAAACCTTTCAGCAAAGGATAACAAGAGAAGGAAGCAAATTAAATAATAGATGTAAATTGGAAAGTTGTTTAAAAGTGTATATCTGAATCATAAAATATTTTTTTTGGGGTTCCATGTCCCTTTAAATACACTTTTGAATCAGCTGTATCTTTTATTAAAAGCATTTTTGCTAATACATGTACAGAATATTACAAAAATGCTTCTATTCAAAATGGAAATGCATCCATGTTAATTTCAATTGTGGCTGGAATGTCCCTTTAAAATAATTTTTGAGAGGCAGTCAGAATCAGTATTATGTTTCTGTCACTACTCTGGACCTAGATTCCTTAAAGGGACAGTAAACACTGTAATTACAAGATTTTGTTTCTGCAGTCTTACAATAAATTAAAGGGATAGTAAACACCAAAAATGTTATTGTTTAAAAAGATAATCCCTTTATTTACCATTCCTCAGTTTTACATAACCAACACTGTTGTAGAAATATACTTTTTACCTCTGTAATTAGCTTGTTTCTAAGCCTCTGCACACTGCTTCCTTATCTCAGATCTTTTGACAGACTGGCATTTCAGGCAATTAGTGCTGTTGACTCTTAAATAACTCCACGTGTGTGAGCACAATTTTATTTTTTTATGAAGCACATGAACTAACGCCCTCTAGCTGTGAAATCTGTCAAATGCATTCAGATAAGAGACGGCCTTCAAGGGCTTAGAAATTAGCACATGAGCCTACCTAGGCTTAGCTTTCGATTAAGAATACCAAGAGAACAAAGCAAATTTGATGATAAAAGTAAATTTGAAAGTTGTTTAAAATTACATGCCCTATCTGAATCATGAAAGTTTTTAATTTGGACTTTACTATCCCTTTTAATATACTCTTTGAGGTTGAATATTTTTGGTTGTTTTAAACAACTGTAGCATACAAACTATTTTCAATAGCCAAACTCTACCCACTACTTATTTGGAGAATACTTAAAGGGACAGTCTATTGTAGTAATAAAAGGGTTCTATTCATCTGAGTATTTTAAAATTAAATAAAGGGTCTTTCCTAACTTATAGTTAGAGTTGTACATCAGGTGTGCTCCCATGTCCTTCCTGAGCAGGACATTGTGGTTCCGGGTACATCTTTAACTGTTTGAAGTGGGTTAAACATAAAGGGGTTGTTTACAATCTATGGGTTGATTATTATTAGCACGTTAACTGTTGCAGATTAGCTGTTTTCAATGTCAATGTGATCACATTCAGCCATTTTTATTGTTTATTGGAAGCAATATTGACATTTAAGATGATCCCATAATTAACCGGTTTCAGTTCTATTTGTTCTAATCCTAATGCAAATTCTCGATAATTATCAACACAATTTTTATTTCTATTTTTCACTTATTGAATTCCACCGCTAAAATGACTTGATAACCCCAAGTAGCATAAAGGGTTTTTCTGATGTAACATTGGTTGTGTGCTTGCAAACACTCCGACATTACGCCCTCCACAATTAATCGCATTAGGAAGAAACATCACTTCCCAGATACAAACTCTACCTGCATAATCAAATCAAGTTAAAAAAAAATAACAGGATGGATTTCATTTAAATTGAATCAATTAAAATCACGATTTAAACCAGTAGTCAGTCAGACTCAATTGAAATCATGTTTTTTTAAATAAGGATTCATTTTTGCTGGTTGTTATAATCTTAAAGGGATATGAAATCCAGAAATGTTCTTTTGTGATTCAGACAGAGATTACAATTTTAAAACGTTTTCAATTTACTTATTTTATCAAATTTGCTTCATTCCTATGATATTATTTTATGAAGCAATACCTTAGTTAGTTGTCTGGAGCACTATATGGCAGGAAATAGTGCTGCCATCTAGTGCACGTGCAATTGAATAACATTCTTGCAAAACTGCTGCCATATAAATCTCCCTTGTGTTTCAACCAAAGTTACCAAAGAACAAAGAAAAATTGATAATAGTCAATTGGAAAGATCTGAATCATGAACGAAAAATTTTGAGGTTTTATATCCCTTTAATATCCACAACCAGATGAAGGTTTCATTTTTAGAATCACTTTTTAGATTAGTTGTAGTTATATAAGAAAATGACAGATTTAGTTATATACCTTTACAAATACATCGATAATTATTACATTTTTGTGACTAGGACAGATCAGTAAAAAAACTGATATTATTGTACACCTGTTTAGCACTCGCATTCCTGTAATTCACTTAGGAAGAATAGATGGTTTGATACTCCTGGATGGAGTACTGACTTTTAATATATAAAATTTAACCTTTAATAGAAATCTTTAAAATGGTACATTCACACAAGGACAAAACATTTAAAATTAACGTCTATCTAAATCCGTTCACATAAATGATGGATTATCACACATGCATAGAGGGTAATGAGTGAATCTCAAGTTGAAAGTGGTGAGATTACTGACAACTAGATATGTCAATGTCAGATGGGTATACGATCTTAGGCTAGGGTAACTTATTCAATTCTGCTGGTGAAATACCAGACTATGCAGTTCATGCTTATTTGCTTATCAATAAAATTGCTTATATTTTAAGCTTTAATTAGGATGTATTAACTCACACACTCCTCAATTCGATCGTAGTATGGTTATATCATTTCTAAATAGTACACCTATGTTAATAACACTACAGAATATCCAAGGAGATTAACTATCCTATATCTTATAAGGTTTATACGTTCTGCATTATTCGGTGTTTAGAGTGTTATGGAATGCCTACTAATATCTTCAATGATATATAGGTTGCGATTGGTGTATGTCAGAAAATAGTAAGCTGATCACCTTACACGACAGTGGATATTTCTGAACTGTCGTTTCTTATAAGTGGCTATTCTATACACAAATAGTAATGCTATTACCTATTATTATGAAAGGTTATTGAGTATCACACGTCTGTGCCATACGCTCTAAGTATATCAAGTTATTTCAATTAATAGGTATAAACAGTAATGGGGTTACTTTATTAAAGTTTATTATTGATCACCTTTAATACTCCATATAATTATTGGATTTCTCAAGGAAAGTATTTCCATACCGCTTGTCCATTTATAACACACATGGATGTAAAAGCTTCTCTGGGGTCCCCTTTGTTTAGAAACAGCAGGCATGCATGCCATTGCTTTTTGGTAATTAGAATGCTGCTAATTGCAGCTGCGCGCTATAGTTCTGAAATTCTCTGCAGTGAAGGGGTTAATTAGTTAGCAGGTAAGGGTAACAGTATTTTATTGCAGTGATGAAACCTCCCTGATCCCCCCCCCCCCAAACAGTTGTTTAACCCTCCCACTAGTGGCTGCCATCTTAGGTACAGGCAGCTCTCTACCAGCACCCAGTTTATAGGTATTTCTCTAGTAAGGTGTATCCAGTCCACGGATCATCCATTACTTATGGGATATTCTCATTCCCAACAGGAAGTTGCAAGAGGACCCACAGCAAAGCTGTTATATAGCTCCTCCCCTTCCTATCATATCTAGTCATTCTCTTGCAACTCTCAACGCGCAGGGAGGTTGTTAGAGGAAAGTGGTGAAAAATAGTTAGTTTATTTTCTTCAATCAAAAGATTGTTATTTTCAATAGTACCGGAGTTGTGCTATTGTTTCTCAGGCAGATATAGAAGAAGAATCTGCCTGAGTTTTCTATGATCTTAGCAGGTTGTAACTAAGATCCATTGCTGTTCTCACACATGTCTGAGGAGTGAGGTAACTTCAGAGGGAGAATGGCGTGCAGTTTATTCTGCTATCAGGTATGTGCAGATATGATTTTTTTCTAGGATTGGAAATGCTAGAAAATGCTGCTGATTCCTGATAAATGTAAGTTAAGCCTGAATACAGTGATTTAATAACGACTAGTATCATGCTTACTCTTTGGGGTATTACCCTTATAGATATGCTATATAAAACGTTTGCTGGCATGTTTAATCGTTTTTTATATATGCTTGGTGATAAAACTTATTGGGGCCTAATTTTTTCCACATGGCTGGCTGTATTTTTGCCTAGAAACAGTTTCCTGAGGCTTTCCACTGTTGTAATATGAGTGGGAGGGGCCTATTTTAGTGCTTTATTGCGCAGTTAAAATTACAGACTGAGGCATCCAGTTTTCCTTAGGAGTCCCCTGAATGCTACAGGACATCTCTAAAGAGCCTAAAATCGTTTATTGGGGAAGGTAGGAGCCACAGTAAAGCTGTGGCACTTTGCTGGGACTGTTAAAAAAACGTCTATGTCGTTTTTTTATCCGTTTTTTGAACTAAGGGGTTAATCATCCATTTGCAAGTGGGTGCAATGCTCTGTTAGCCTATTACATACACTGTAAAAATTTTGTTTGTATAACTGCCTTTTTTCACTGTTTTTGAAATTTTGACAAAATTTGTTTCTCTTAAAGGCACAGTACCGTTTATTTATATTGCTTGTTAACTTGAATTAAAGTGTTTTCCAAGCTTGGTAGTCTCATTGCTAGTCTGTATAAACATGTCTGACATAGAGGAAACTCCTTGTTCATTATGTTTAAAAGCCATGGTGGAACCCCCTCTGAGAATGTGTACCAAATGTACTGATTTCACTGTAAGCAATAAAGATCACATTATGTCTTTGTAAAATTTATCACCAGAGGATTCTGATGAGGGGGAAGTTATGCCGACTAACTCTCCCCACGTGTCAGATCCTTTGACTCCCGCTCAAGGGACTCACGCTGAAATGGCGCCAAGTACATCAAGGACATCTATAGCGTTTACTTTACAAGACATGGCGGCAGTCATGGATAATACCCTGTAAGCGGTATTAGTCAGACTACCTGAATTTAGAGGTAAGCGAGATAGCTCTGGAGTTAGACGAAATGCAGATCATACTGACGCTTTAAGATCCATGTCTGATACTGCCTCACAATATGCTGAAGCTGAAGAAGGAGAACTTCAGTCTGTGGGTGATGTTTCTGACTCAGGCAGAGTACCTGATTCTGATGTTTCTACATTTAAATTTAAGCTTGAACACCTCCGCGTGTTACTAAAGGAGGTTTTAGCTGCTCTGAATGACTGTGACACAATTGCAGTGCCAGAGAAATTGTGTAGACTGGATAAATACTTTGCAGTGCCGGTGTGTACTGATGTTTTTCCAATACCTAAAAGGTTTACAGAAATTATTACTAAGGAATGGGATAGGCCAGGTGTGCCGTTCTCTCCACCTCCTATTTTTAGAAAAATGTTTCCTATAGACGCCACCACACGGGACTTATGGCAGACAGTCCCTAAGGTGGAGGGAGCAGTTTCTACTTTAGCAAAGCGAACTAATATCCCTGTCGAGGACAGTTGTGCTTTTCAGATCCAATGGACAAAAAATTAGAGGGTTACCTTAAGAAAATATTTTGTCAACAAGGTTTTATCCTTCAGTCCCTTGCATGCATTGCACCTGTCACTGCTGCTGCGGCATTCTGGTTTGAGTCTCTGGAAGAGGCCTTACAGGTAGCGACTCCATTGGATGACATACTTGGCAAACTTAGGGCACTTAAGCTAGCCAATTCTTTTGTTTCTGATGCCATTGTTCATTTGACTAAACTAACGGCTAAGAATTCTGGTTTTGCTATACAGGCGCACAGAGCGCTATGGCTTAAATCATGGTCAGCTGATGTGACTTCCAAATCTAAGCTGCTTAACATTACCTTCAAGGGGCAGACCTTATTCGGGCCTGGTTTGAAGGAGATCATTGCTGATATCACTGGAGGAAAAGGTCATGCCCTTCCTCAGGACAGGTCCAAATCCAGGGCCAAACAGTCTAATTTTCGTGCCTTTCGAAACTTCAAGGCAGGTGCGGCATCAACCTCCTCTAATGCAAGACAAGAGGGAACTGTTGCTCAATCCAAAGCGGTCTGGAAGCCAAACCAGACCTGGAACAAAGGTAAGCATGAAGGAACGGCCCCCTATCCGGTAACGGATCTAGTGCGGGGCAGACTTTCACTCTTCGCCCAGGCGTGGGCAAGAGATGTTCAGGATCCCTGGGCGTTGGAAATTATATCCCAGGGATATCTTCTGGACTTCAAAGCTTCTCCCCCAAAAGGGAGATTTCACCTTTCACAATTATCTGCAAACCAGATAAAAAGAGAGGCATTCTTACACTGTGTACGAGACCTCCTAGTTATGGGAGTGATCCATCCAGTTCCAAAAGAGGAACAAGGACAGGGTTTTTACTCAAATCTGTTTGTGGTTCCCAAAAAAGAGGGAACATTCAGACCAATTTTGGATCTAAAGATCTTAAACAAATTCCTCAGGGTTCCATTATTCAAGATGGAAACTATCCGTACCATCCTGCCTATGATCCAGGAGGGTCAATATATGACTACAGTGGATCTAAAGGATGCTTACCTTCACATTCCGATACACAAAGATCATCATCGGTTTCTCAGGTTTGCCTTTCTAGACAGGCATTACCAGTTTGTAGCTCTTCCCTTTGGGTTAGCTACAGCCCCAAGAATTTTTACAAAGGTTCTAGGGTCTCTTCTAGTGGTCCTAAGGCCGCGGGGCATAGCAGTAGCACCTTATTTAGACGACATCCTGATACAGGCGTCAAATTTCCAAATTGCCAAGTCTCATACGGGCGTAGTACTGGCATTTCTGAGGTCGCATGGGTGGAAAGTGAACGAGGAAAAGAGTTCTCTATCCCCACTCATGAGAGTTTCCTTTTTAGGGACTCTGATAGATTCTGTAGAAATGAAAATTTACCTGACGGAGTCTAGGTTATCAAAGCTTCTAAATTCCTGCCGGGTTCTTCATTCCATTCCGCACCCTTCAGTGGTTCAGTGTATGGAAGTAATCGGCTTAATGGTAGCGGCAATGGACATAGTGCCGTTTGCACGCTTACATCTCAGACCGCTGCAACTATGCATGCTCAGTCAGTGGAATGGGGATTACACAGATTTGTCCCCTCAACTGAATCTGGACCAAGAGACCAGGGATTATCTCCTCTGGTGGCTATCTCGGGTCCATCTGTCCAAAGGTATGACCTTTCGCAGGCCAGATTGGACGATTGTAACAACAGATGCCAGCCTTCTAGGTTGGGGTGCAGTCTGGAACTCCCGGAAGGCTCAGGGATTGTGGACTCAGGAGGAGTCTCTCCTTCCAATAAATATTCTGGAACTAAGAGCGATATTCAATGCTATTCAGGCTTGGCCTCAGTTAGCAACTCTGAGGTACATCAAATTTCAGTCGGACAACATCACGACTGTGGCTTACATCAACCATCAAGGGGGAACAAGAAGTTCCCAAGCGATGTTAAAAGTCTCAAAGATAATTCGCTGGGCGGAGTTTCACTCCTGCCATCTATCAGCTATCCATATCCCAGGTGTAGGGAACTGGGAGGCGGATTTTCTAAGTCGACAGACTTTTCATGGAAGTGGCCACGCAGGACCTGGTATGCAGACCTAGTGGACATGTCATCCTTTCCACCATGGACTCTGCCTCTGAGACAGGACCTTCTACTTCAGGGTCCTTTCCTCCATCCAAATCTAATTTCTCTGAGACTGACTGCATGGAGATTGAACGCTTAATTTTATCAAAGCGTGGCTTCTCCGAGTCAGTCATTGATACCTTAATACAGGCACGAAAGCCTGTCACGAGGAAAATTTATCATAAAATATGGCGTAAATATCTTTATTGGTGTGAATCCAAGGGCTACTCATGGAGTAAGGTCAGGATTCCTAGGATATTATCCTTTCTCCAAGAAGGCTTGGAAAAAGGTTTGTCAGCTAGTTCCTTAAAGGGACAGATTTCTGCTCTGTCTATTCTTTTGCACAAGCGTCTGGCAGATGTTCCAGACGTTCAGGCATTTTGTCAGGCTTTAGTCAGAATCAAGCCTGTGTTTAAACTTGTTGCTCCACCATGGAGCTTAAATCTGGTTCTTAAGGTTCTTCAAGGAGTCCCGTTTGAACCTCTTCATTCCATTGATATAAAACTTTTATCTTGGAAAGTCCTTTTTTTGGTAGCTATTTCCTCGGCTCGTAGAGTCTCCGAGTTATCTGCCTTACAATGTGATTCTCCTTATCTAATTTTTCATTCTGATAAGGTAGTCCTGCGTACCAAACCTGGGTTTTTACCTAAGGTGGTATCTAACAAGAATATCAATCAAGAGATTGTTGTTCCATCCTTGTGTCCCAATCCTTCTTTGAAGAAGGAACGTCTATTACACAATTTGGACGTGGTTTGTGCTTTAAAGTTTTACTTACAAGCTACTAAGGATTTTCAACAAACATCTGCTTTGTTTGTTGTTTACTCTGGTCAGAGGAGAGGTCAAAAGGCTTCGGCAACCTCTCTTTCTTTTTGGCTAAGAAGCATAATACGCTTAGCCTATGAGACTGCTGGACAGCAGCCCCCTGAAAGGATTACAGCTCATTCTACTAGAGCTGTGGCTTCCACCTGGGCCTTTTAAAAATGAGGCCTCTGTTTAACAGATTTGCAAGGCGGCGACTTGGTCTTCGCTTCATACTTTTTCAAAATTTTACAAATTTGATACTTTTGCTTCTTCGGAGGCTATTTTTGGGAGAAAGGTTTTACAGGCTGTGGTACCTTCCGTTTAAGTTCCTGCCTTGTCCCTCCCTTCATCCGTGTACTTTAACTTTGGTATTGGTATCCCATAAGTAATGGATGATCCGTGGACTGGATACACCTTACTAGAGAAAACACAATTTATGCTTACCTGATAAATTTATTTCTCTAGTGGTGTATCCAGTCCACGGCCCGCCCTGTCATTTTAAGGCAGGTTATTTTAAATTTAAACTACAGTCACCACTGCACCCTATGGTTTCTCCTTTCTCTGCTTGTTTTCGGTCGAATGACTGGATATGGTAGGAAGGGGAGGAGCTATATAACAGCTTTGCTGTGGGTCCTCTTGCAACTTCCTGTTGGGAATGAGAATATCCCATAAGTAATGGATGATCCGTGGACTGGATACACCACTAGAGAAATAAATGTATCAGGTAAAATTGTAGTGTAGTGGTGCCCCCTACCTCCCACGATCATTAGATAGGGCATTCAGACCTCTTCCACTGCTTTATTGGTGGACAGTGACTTGTCTAAAAAAAATAAATAAAAAAAATCTTACTTCTGGAACATCTATTTAAAAAAACAACAATCTGTAAAACTTTTTAAAATACTGCTTTTTAGATGCAGCAATTTTTTTTTTTTTTTTTTAATCATTCATTATTCTGAACATTTGTTTTTTCTTTGTAGGTAAAATGGGTTTTTTAATGTCAAAGACTTTAAATGAGAACATGAAACAGCAACAGGAATTCATGCTGTTAAATTCACGGCTTCAGGTAAGCATCTAACGTTAGGATTGGGAATCTATAGCATGAGTGTACAAGATAGTGCTCTAAACACTCTGGGCTACCACCATGCTGCTTAATTTAAGGGGACATGAAACCTACATTTTTTTTTTCATGATTTAGAAAGAGAATACAATTTAAAAAAATGTTTCCAATTTACTTGCAAATTTGCATCATTCTCATGTTATTCTTTGTTGAAGAGATATCTAGATAGGTAGCTTGCCCATGTCTGGGGCACTACATGACAGAAAATTGTGCTGCCATCTAGTGCACCTGCCAATGTATAACATTGTTGCAAAACTGCTGCCATATAGTGCTGCAGACACGTGCACACTCAGGAACTTAAAGGGACAGTAAACCGCAAAATAATGTTATATAATTCTGCACATAGTACAGAATTATATAACATAAGCTTAGTGCCAAGTTTACAAAATCAATTGATTGCAGAGATATTATATTAACAAATGCAATTATCCTGACCGCCGCTCCTGGCTCTACTGAGTGGGTCTTAATTTGCATAAGCGCATTGCGGGGACGCTGTCTAGTCACAGCCGGCCCGTTCGCCATTAAACTGAATGTAGCTCGCTCCTGCTCTGGTCTGGTAGTGGGAGCGAGCTACATTCAATTTAATGGCGTGATCGGGCTGGCTGTGACTAGACAGCATCCCCGCAATGCGCTTATGCTAATTAAGACCCGCTCAGTAGAGCCAGGAGCGGCGGTCAGGATAATTGCATTTTTGAATATAATATCTTTGCAATCAATTGATTTATAAACTTGGCGCTAAGCTTATGTTATATAATTCTGCACTATGTGCAGAACTATATAACATTATTTTGTAGGTTTACTGTCCCTTTAACTTCCTTCTTTTCAACAATGGATACCAAGAAAATGAAGAAAATTTGATAATAGAAGTAAATTGGAAAGTTGTTTAAAATATTATGTTCTAGCTGAATCGTGAAAGAAACATTTTGGGTTTATGTCCATTTAACTGGCTACAATTGTACTTAGTACATTTTCTTATTGAATCCATTTACTACATCAGCATTTAAGCTTTATTTATAGAAATTATGGGTTAAAAAATATCAGCAATGTTTCTGTAATGTCCCTTTACATCTAATAAAAATGAGAGATGTTATTTTAGAAGAGTATCACCAATTTGGGCCCTCAGATTCTGTTTATCTGAATTGTCTTCTGTAATTCCTTCAACAAGAGAGGCTCAATATTCAATACTACAGAATGCAATGAGGTTTTACACTGAAGAGATGACTTGTGGGGTATTGTTAGTCTAAACAAAAATTATAGTTCTAAAAGTGTAACCTTTTTGTATGTTTGTTGGCATAAACAAACATACTTTGCAAGCAATTAATTTGTATGTATTAATTTGTCAATCAAAAATACTTTTATCATTAATTTACTGACTAAGTTAGGAACTATGTTTGTGTTTAAATAATAATATGTATTTATAGAACATTTCTTGTTTAAATGGACAGTAAACTTTTAAAACAAGAACTATTTCATTTCATTAACCTCTGAGAATCAATTTGCTGAATGCCAGACACTTTTTAAAAAAAAACAAAAAAACATTAACTATGTGTTTTAAAATACATTCGGCTAGATTATGAGTCTTGCGTTATAAGTAAAAAAGCAGCGTTAAGGCTCATAACACTGCTTTTTTACTACCGCTGCTATTACAAGTCTTGCAGATTTAGGGGCACTGCACACTTTTTTGGCCTTAGCGCAAATTAACTTACGCAATTTGCGTATAGTCTATTTTCAATGGGACTTCCATAGCGCCGGTATTACAAGCTTGTCCTGGGAGGCCAAAAAGTGAGCGGTACACCCTATCCCGTCAAGATTCGTAACGAATTCTAAAGTCAGTAGTTATGAGTTTTACACTACATCGCTGTAGCATAAAACGCATAACTAAAGTGCTAAAAAGTACACTAACACCCATAAACTAACAACCCCTAAACTGAGGCCCTCCCGCATCGCAAAGACTATAATAAAAATATTAACCTCTAATCTGCCGCTCCGGACATCGCCACCAACTACCTTAATTTATTAACCCCTAATCTGCCGGCCCAAACGTCACCGCCACTATACTAAATTTATTAACCCCTAAACCTAAGTCTAACCCTAACACCCCCTAACTTAAATATAATTAAAATAAATCTAAAGAAAACCTACAATTAATAACTAAATAATTCCTATTTAAAACTAAATACCTGTAAAATAAACCCTAAGCTAGCTACAATATAACTGATAGTTACATTGTAGCTATCTTAGGGTTTATTTTTATTTTACAGGCAAGTTTGTATTTAATTTATCTAGGTAGAATAGTTACTAAATAGTTATTAACTATTTAATAACTACCTAGCTAAAATAAATACAAATTGGCCTGTAAAATAAAACCTAACCTGTCTTATACTAACACCTAACCCTACAATTAAATAAATTCCCTAAATTAAATACAATTCCCTAAATTAACTACAAATAGCTAAATTACAAAAACAAACACTAAATTACAGAAAATGAAAAACAAATGACAAGATCTTTAAACGAATTACACCTAATCTATTATCCCTATCAAAATAAAAAAGCCCTAGCCTAAACTACACTACCAATAGCCCTTAAAAGGGCCTTTTGCGGGGCATTGCCCCAAAGAAATCAGCTCTTTTACCTGAAAGAAAAATACAAACAACCCCCCAACAGTAAAACCCACCACACAACCAACCCCCCAAATAAAACCCTAACTAGAAAAACCTAAGCTCCCCATTGCCCTGAAAAGGGCATTTGGATGGGCATTGCCCTTGAAAGGGCATTTAGCTCTATTGCGGCCCAAAGCCCTAACCTAAAAATAAAACCCACCCAATACACCCTTAAAAAATCCTAACACTAACCCCCAAAGATCCACTTACCGGGAGAAGTTTTCATCCAAGCGACAAGAAGTCCTCAACGAAGCCGGGAGAAGTCTTCATCCAAGCCGGCAGAAGTGGTCCTTCAGACGGGCAGAAGTCTTCACCCAGACGGCATCTTCTATCTTCATCCTTCCGGAGCGGCTCCATCTTCAAGACATCCGGCGCGGAGCATCCTCTTCTTACGACGGCTTCTTCTACAATGAAGGTTCCTTTAAATGATGTCATCCAAGATGGCGTCCCTTAGATTCCGATTGGCTGATAGAATACTATCAGCCAATCGGAATTAAGGTTGAAAAAATCCTATTGGCTGATGCAATCAGCCAATAGGATTGAACTTCAGTCCTATTGGCTGATCCAATCAGCTAATAGGATTGAGCTTGCATTCTGTTGGCTGATTGGAACAGCCAATAGAATGCGAGCTCAATCCTATTGGCTGATTCAATCAGCCAATAGAATTGAAGCTTAATCCTATTGGCTGATCCAATCAGCCAATAGGATTTTCTCTTGTAAGGTGTATCCAGTCCACGGATCATCCATTACTTGTGGGATATTCTCATTCCCAACAGGAAGTTGCAAGAGGACCCACAGCAAAGCTGTTATTTAGCTCCTCCCCTTCCTACCATATCCAGTCATTCTCTTGCAACTCTCAACGCGCATGGAGGTAGTAAGAGGAGAGTGGTGAAAAATAGTTAGTTTATTTTCTTCAATCAAAAGTTTATTTTAAATAGTACCGGAGTTGTGCTATTTTTTCTCAGGCAGAGATAGAAGAAGAATCTGCCTGAGTTTTCTATGATCTTAGCAGGTTGTAACTAAGATCCATTGCTGTTCTCACACATGTCTGAAGAGTGAGGTAACTTCAGAGGGAGAATGGCGTGCAGTTTATTCTGCTATCAGGTATGTGCAGTTATGATTTTTTCTAGGATTGGAAATGCTAGAAAATGCTGCTGATTCCTGATAAATGTAAGTTAAGCCTGAATACAGTGATTTAACGACTAGTATCATGCTTACTCTCAGAGGTAATACCCTTATAGATATGCTATATAAAACGTTTGCTGGCATGTTTAATCGTTTTTTATATATGCTTGGTGATAAAACTTATTGGGGCCTAATTTTTTCCACATGGCTGGCTGTATTTTTGCCTAGAAACAGTTTCCTGAGGCTTTCCACTGTTGTAATATGAGTGGGAGGGGCCTATTTTAGCGCTTTTTTGCGCAGTTAAAATTACAGACTGAGACATCCAGTTTTCATCAGGAGTCCCCTGAATGCTACAGGACATCTCTAAAGAGCCTAAAATCGTTTATTGGGGAAGGTAGGAGCCACAGTAAAGCTGTGGCACTTTGCTGGGACTGTTAAAAAACGTCTGTCGTTTTTTTGATCCGTTTTTTGAACTAAGGGGTTAATCATCCATTTGCAAGTGGGTGCAATGCTCTGTTAGCCTATTACATACACTGTAAAAATTTTGTTTGTGTAACTGCCTTTTTTCACTGTTTTTCAAATTTTGACAAAATTTGTTTCTCTTAAAGGCACAGTACCGTTTTTTTATATTGCTTGTTAACTTGAATTAAAGTGTTTTCCAAGCTTGGTAGTCTCATTGCTAGTCTGTATAAACATGTCTGACATAGAGGAAACTCCTTGTTCATTATGTTTAAAGGCCATGGTGTAACCCCCTCTTAGAATGTGTACCAATTGTACTGACTTCACTCTAAGCAATAAAGATCATATTCTGTCTTTAAAAGATTTATCACCAGAGGAATCTTGCGAGGGGGAAGTTATGCCGACTAACTCTCCCCACGTGTCAGATTCTTTGACTCCCGCTCAAGGGACTCACGCTGAAATGGCGCCAAGTACTTCAAGGGCACCCATAGCGTTTACTTTACAAGACATGGCGGCAGTCATGGATAATACACTGTCAGCGGTATTAGCCAGACTACCTGAACTTAGAGGTAAGCGAGATAGCTCTGGGGTTAGACGAAATGCAGAGCATACTGACGCTTTAAGAACCATGTCTGATACTGCCTCACAATATGCTGAAGCTGAGGAAGGAGAACTTCAGTCTGTGGGTGATGTTTCTGACTCAGGGAGAATACCTGATTCTGATATTTCTACATTTAAATTTAAGCTTGAACACCTCCGCGTATTACTTAAAGAGGTTTTAGCTGCTCTGAATGACTGTGACACAATTGCAGTCCCAGAGAAATTGTGTAGACTGGATAAATACTATGCAGTGCCGGTGTGTACTGATGTTTTTCCAATACCTAAAAGGTTTACAGAAATTGTTAATAAGGAATGGGATAGACCAGGTGTGCCGTTCTCTCCCCGCCCTATTTTTAGAAAAATGTTTCCTATAGACGCCACCACACGGGACTTATGGCAGACAGTCCCTAAGGTGGAGGGAGCAGTTTCTACTTTAGCAAAGCGTACTACTATCCCTGTCGAGGACAGTTGTGCTTTTTCAGATCCAATGGATAAAAAATTAGGTTACCTTAAGAAAATATTTTGTCAACAAGGTTTTATTCTACAGCCCCTTGCATGCATTGCCCCTGTCACTGCTGCTGCGGCGTTCTGGTTTGAGTCTCTGGAAGAGGCCTTACAGGTAGCGACTCCATTGGATGACATACTTGGCAAACTTAGGGCACTTAAGCTAGCCAATTCTTTTGTTTCTGATGCCATTGTTCATTTGACTAAACTAACGGCTAAGAATTCTGGTTTTGCTATACAGGCGCGCAGAGCACTATGGCTTAAATCATGGTCAGCTGACGTGACTTCAAAATCTAAGCTGCTTAACATTCCCTTCAAGGGGCAGACCTTATTCAGGTCTGGTTTGAAGGAGATTATTGCTGATATCACTGGAGGAAAAGGTCATGCCCTTCCTCAGGACCGGTCCAAATCCAGGGCCAAACAGTCTAATTTTCGTGCCTTTCGAAACTTCAAGGCAAGTGCGGCATCAACCTCCTCTAATGCAAGAAAAGAGGGAACTGTTGCTCAATCCAAGGCGGTCTGGAGGCCAAACCAGACCTGGAACAAAGATAAGCAGGCTAAAAAACCTGCTGCTGCCTCTAAGACAGCATGAAGGAACGGCCCCCTATCCGGTAACGGATCTAGTGGGGGGCAGACTTTCACTCTTCGCCCAGGCGTGGGCAAGAGATGTTCAGGATCCCTGGGCGTTGCAAATTATATCCCAGGGGTATCTTCTGGACTTCAAAGCTTCTCCCCCAATAGGGAGATTTCACCTTTCACAATTATCTGCAAACCAGATAAAGAGAGAGGCATTCTTACACTGTGTACAAGACCTCCTAGTTATGGGAGTGATCCATCCGGTTCCAAAAGAGGAACAAGGACAGGGTTTTTACTCAAATCTGTTTGTGGTTCCCAAAAAAGAGGGAACATTCAGACCAATTTTGGATCTAAAGATCTTAAACAAATTCCTCAGGGTTCCATCATTCAAGATGGAAACTATTCGTACCATCCTGCCTATGATCCAGGAGGGTCAATATATGACTACAGTGGATCTAAAGGATGCTTACCTTCACATTCCGATACACAAAGATCATCATCGGTTTCTCAGGTTTGCCTTTCTAGACAGGCATTACCAGTTTGTAGCTCTTCCCTTTGGGTTAGCTACAGCCCCAAGAATCTTCACAAAGGTTCTAGGGTCCCTTCTGGCGGTCCTAAGGCCGCGGGGCATAGCAGTAGCCCCTTATTTAGACGACATCCTGATACAGGCGTCAAACTTCCAAATTGCCAAGTCTCATACGGACGTAGTACTGGCATTTCTGAGGTTGCATGGGTGGAAAGTGAACGAGGAAAAGAGTTCTCTATTCCCACTCTCAAGAGTTTCCTTTCTAGGGACTCTGATAGATTCTGTAGAAATGAAAATGTACCTGACGGAGTCCAGGTTATCAAAGCTTCTAAATTCCTGCCGGGTTCTTCATTCCATTCCGCACCCTTCGGTGGCTCAGTGTATGGAAGTAATCGGCTTAATGGTAGCGGCAATGGACATAGTGCCATTTGCACGCTTACATCTCAGACCGCTGCAACTATGCATGCTCAGTCAGTGGGACGGGGATTACACAGATTTGTCCCCTCAACTGAATCTGGACCAAGAGACCAGGGATTCTCTGCTCTGGTGGCTATCTCGGGTCCATCTGTCCAAAGGTATGACCTTTCGCAGGCCAGATTGGACAATTGTAACAACAGATGCCAGCCTTCTAGGTTGGGGTGCAGTCTGGAACTCCCTGAAGGCTCAGGGATCGTGGACTCAGGAGGAGTCTCTCCTTCCAATAAATATTCTGGAACTAAGAGCGATATTCAATGCTCTTCAGGCTTGGCCTCAGTTAGCAACTCTGAGGTACATCAGATTTCAGTCGGACAACATCACGACTGTGGCTTACATCAACCATCAAGGGGGAACAAGAAGTTCCCAAGCGATGTTAGAAGTCTCAAAGATAATTCGCTGGGCGGAGATTCACTCCTGCCACCTATCAGCTATCCATATCCCAGGTGTAGAGAACTGGGAGGCGGATTTTCTAAGTCGACAGACTTTTCATCCGGGGGAGTGGGAACTCCATCCGGAGGTGTTTGCACAAGTGATTCATCGCTGGGGCAAACCAGAACTGGATCTCATGGCGTCTCGACAGAACGCCAAGCTTCCTTGTTACGGATCCAGGTCCAGGGACCACAGGGCGACGCTGATAGATGCTCTGGCAGCGCCCTGGTCTTTCAACCTGGCTTATGTGTTTCCACCGTTTCCTCTGCTCCCTCGACTGATTGCCAAGATCAAGCAGGAGAGAGCATCGGTGATTTTAATAGCGCCTGCGTGGCCATGCAGGACCTGGTATGCAGATCTAGTGGACATGTCATCCTTTCCACCATGGACTCTGCCTCTGAGACAGGACCTTCTACTTCAGGGTCCTTTCCACCATCCAAATCTAATTCTCTGAGACTGACTGCATGGAGATTGAACGCTTGATTTTATCAAAGCGTGGCTTCTCCGAGTCAGTCATTGATACCTTAATACAGGCACGAAAGCCTGTCACCAGGAAAATTTACCATAAAATATGGCGTAAATATCTTTATTGGTGTGAATCCAAGGGTTACTCATGGAGTAAGGTCAGGATTCCTAGGATATTATCTTTTCTCCAAGAAGGCTTGGGAAAAGGTTTGTCAGCTAGTTCCTTAAAGGGACAGATTTCTGCTCTGTCTTTTCTTTTACACAAGCGTCTTGCAGATGTTCCAGACGTTCAGGCATTTTGTCAGGCTTTAGTCAGAATCAAGCCTGTGTTTAAACCTGTTGCTCCACCATGGAGCTTAAATTTGGTTCTTAAGGTTCTTCAAGGAGTTCCGTTTGAACCTCTTCATTCCATAGATATCAAACTTTTATCTTGGAAAGTTCTTTTTTTGATAGCTCTTTCCTCGGCTCGTAGAGTCTCTGAGTTATTTGCCTTACAATGTGATTCTCCTTATCTGATTTTTCATTCTGATAAGGTAGTCCTGCGTACCAAACCTGGGTTTTTACCTAAGGTGGTATCTAACAAGAATATCAATCAAGAGATTGTTGTTCCATCCTTGTGTCCTAATCCGTCTTTGAAGAAGGAACGTCTATTACATAATCTGGACGTGGTTTGTGCTTTAAAGTTTTACTTACAAGCTACTAAAGATTTTCGTCAAACATCTTCTTTGTTTGTTGTCTACTCTGGACAGAGGAGAGGCCAAAAGGCTTCAACAACTTCTCTTTCTTTTTGGCTAAGGAGTATAATACGCTTAGCTTATGAGACTGCTGGCCAGCAGCCTCCTGAAAGGATTACAGCTCATTCTACTAGAGCTGTGGCTTCCACATGGGCCTTTAAAAATGAGGCTTCTGTTGAACAGATTTGCAAGGCGGCGACTTGGTCTTCCCTTCATACCTTTTCAAAATTCTATAAATTTGATACTTTTGCTTCTTCGGAGGCTATTTTTGGGAGAAAGGTTTTACAGGCAGTGGTACCTTCCGTTTAAGTACCTGCCTTGTCCCTCCCTTCATCCGTGTAATTTAGCTTTGGTATTGGTATACCACAAGTAATGGATGATCCGTGGACTGGATACACCTTACAAGAGAAAACACAATTGATGCTTACCTGATAAATTTATTTCTCTTGTGGTGTATCCAGTCCACGGCCCGCCCTGTCATTTTAAGGCAGGTATTTTTAAATTTAAACTACAGTCACCACTGCACCCTATGGTTTCTCCTTTCTCTGCTTGTTTTCGGTCGAATGACTGGATTTGGTAGGAAGGGGATGAGCTATATAACAGCTTTGCTGTGGGTCCTCTTGCAACTTCCTGTTGGGAATGAGAATATCCCACAAGTAATGGATGATCCGTGGACTGGATACACCACAAGAGAAATAAATTTATCAGGTAAGCATAAATTGTGTTTTTTCATCTTTAATTCAGATTGGCTGATAGAATTCTATCAGCCAATCGGAATTCAAGGGACGCCGTTGTAAGAAGAGGATGCTCCGCGCCGGATGTCTTGAAGATGGAGCCGCTCCGCGTCGGAAGGATGAAGATAGAAGATGCCGTCTGGGTGAAGACTTCTGCCCGTCTGAAGGACCACTTCTGCCGGCTTGGATGAAGACTTCTCCCGGCTTCGTTGAGGACTTCTTGCCGCTTGAATGACGCTACAATGTAACTATTAGTTATATTGTAGCTAGCTTAGGGTTTATTTTATATGTAAGTATTTAGTTTTAAATAGGAATTATTTAGTTATTAATTGTAGGTTTTCTTTAGATTTATTTTAATTATATTTAAGTTAGGGGGGGTTAGGGTTAGGGGTTAAAGGGACAGTCTAGGCCAAAATAAACTTTCATGATTCAGATAGAGCATGTAATTTTAAACAATTTTCCTATTTACTTTTATCACCAATTTTGCTTTGTTCTCTTGGTATTCTTAGTTGAAAGCTTAACCTAGGAGGTTCATATGCTAAATTTTAGACCTTGAAGCCCACCTCTTTTAGATTGCATTTTAACAGTTTTTCACCACTAGAGGGTGTTAGTTCACGTATTTCATATAGATAACACTGTGCTCGTGCACAAGAAGTTATCTGGGAGCAGGCACTGATTGGCTAGACTGCAAGTCTGTCAAAAGAACTGAAAAAAGGGGCAGTTTGCAGAGGCTTAGATACAAGATAATCACAGAGGTTAAAAGTATATTATTATAACTGTGTTGGTTATGCAAAACTGGGAAATGGGTAATAAAGGGATTATCTATCTTTTAAAACAATAAAAATTCTGGCGTAGACTGTCCCTTTAATAACTTTAGTATAGTGGCGGTGACGTTGGGGGCGGCAGATTAGGGGTTAATAAATGTAGGTAGGTGGCGGCGATGTTAGGGGCGGCAGATTAGGGGTTAATAATATTTAACTAGTGTTTGCGATGCAGGAGTGCGGCGGTTTAGGGGTTAATATGTTTATTATAGTGGCGGCGATGTCCGGAGCAGCAGATTAGGGGTTAATAAGTATAATGTAGGTGGCGGCGATGTTGGGGCGGCAGATTAGCGGTTAATCAATATAATGTAGGTGTCGGCGATGTTGGGGGCGGCAGATTAGGGGTTAATAAGTATAACGTAGGTGTCGAGCGGCTGATTAGGGGTTAATAAGTGTAAGATTAGGGGTGTTTAGGTTCATGTTAGGGTATTAGGTGTAAACATAAAATGTGTTTCCCCATAGGAATCAATGGGGCTGCGTTACTGAGCTTTACGCTGCTTTATTGCAGGTGTTAGACTTTTTCTCAGCCTGCTCTCCTCATTGATGTCTATGGGGAAATCGTGCACGAGCATGTACAACCAGCTCACCGCTGACTTAAGCAGCGCTGGTATTGGAGCGCGGTATGGAGCACAATTTTGCTCTACGCTCACTTCTTGCCTTTTAACTCTGGGTTTGTAAAAACCTGTAATACCAGCGCTGTAGGTAAGTGAGCAGTGATATTAACGTGCAAGTTAGCAACGCACCCCTCATAACGCAAAACTCGTAATCTAGCCGATTGTTTCTTTAAAGTGGCAGTCTGCCCATCCACTTTTTTACCTATTTTTTTTCTGTGTAGTAAAGCTTCCATGCAGCCCATTACAAGCTGTATCGATGATACAATAGCTCGCTCCAGATTCTCCTCATGCGCTGAGATCATCGTTCAATATGCAGCAATATAAACAGTGAGTTGCAGATAAAGTTTACTACTTATATTGCTATGTATTGACTGGCAGGATATTTTTAACCGATTGGTCTGTTCAGGCCATTCCATTCATACCATTTAACTACAACTTTTTGTGTTATATTTTTCAAGATGCTTTTGATTTTGTTGTATCTATCACTGCAGAATTTCTTGTCTCTTTCAAATCATAGAGGCTACATATACCAATGCCATAAACCTTTTGTTAACCACCTTTATCATAATGATTGATATTAAGCGTAAATATATTACAACAGAAAACGAAAAATGTCCTATCTATACATCAGTTTATTGTTAGCAAAACTGCCTTTTAACAGTGTATTTAGATTTAATTATAAATCTCAAAATAAACTCAGAATACAGTTTTGAAATGTTAAATATTTTTTTAGTTTATTTTGGGATAACTTGTCTTGTTAAAAATCTATTATAAACTAGATGTGTTTCAATAAAACCACTAGGTGTCACATCATCTCTTTTATAAAGGAATAGGATTATTCATTTCTGTGTTAATCATATAATATTCCTATGGATAGTTTAGTAAACTGCAATATAATGAAAGTAAAATTATTTTATTTTACATGAAGTATTACTGTATCTCTGCTATACTGTTAGTTATGAAACTGTCCACTGTCCATATTTTATTTTTATAATAAGTGTAATTTCTTTGCATTTGAACAATTGTACATGTACAAGTCTATTTTTGTCATTGTATGTCGTGACGTGGCATTGACATTTAGGCTGTTTTAATTAGGTAAGTGAATTTATAGATATTGGTAAAATGAAATAAAGTTGATTAAATTGACTTTTATATTCCATTATTAGTAGATGTAAAAATGTAGAAATACATTATGTAATTGAAAAGATTTAGTTGACAAAAATAACAGCATAGACTAGGCTAGATCACGAGTTTGACGTTAGACTTAAAAACCAGCGTTGAGAGGTCCCAACGCTGCTTTTTAACGCCCGCTGGTATTACGAGTCTGACAGGTACAGGTGTACCGCTCACTTTTCTTCCGCGACTCGAGGCTCCCTCTTTTTAATGGGATTTGCCTAACGCCGGTATTACAAGTCTTGGAAGAAGTGAGCGGTACAGCCTCTACCTCCAAGACTCCTAACGCATTTAAAAGTCAGTAATTAAGAGTTTTATGGGCTAACGCCGGCACATAAAGCTCTTAACTAAAGTGCTAAAAAGTACACTAACACCCATAAACTACATATTAACCCCTAAACCGAGGCCCCCCCCCCACATCGCAAACACTATAATCATTTTTTTTAAACCCCTAATCTGCCGACCGGACATCGCCGCCACCTACATTATACCTATGAACCCCTAATCTGCTGCCCCTAACATCGCCGACACCTACATTTATATTTATTAACCCCTAATCTTCCGCCCCCAATGTCGCCGACACCTACCTACAATTATTAACTCCTAATCTGCCGACCGGACATCACCGCCACTTTAATAAATGTATTAACCCCTAAACCGCCGCACTCCCGCCTCACATACACTTGTTAAATTTTATTAACCCCATAATCTGCCGTCCCTAACATCGCCGACACCTATCTACATTTATTAACCCCTAATCTGCCGACCCCAACGTTGCCGCTACTATAATAAATTTATTAACCCCTAAACCTAAGTCTAACCCTAAGTCTAACCCTCCCTAACTTAAATATAATTTAAATTAAACGAAATAAATTTACTACAATTAAATAAATTATTCTTATTTAAAACTAAATACTTACCGATAAAATAAACCCTAAGCTAGCTACAATATAACTAATAGTCACATTATAGCTATTTTAGGATTTATCTTTATTTTACAGGCAACTTTGTATTTATTTTAACTAGGTACAATAGTTATTAAATAGTTATTAATTATTTAATAACTACCTAGCTAAAATAAATACAAAATTACCTGTAAAATAAATCCTAACCTAAGTTACAATTACACCTAACACTACTCTATAAATAAATAAATTAACTAAATTAAATTAAACTAATTACAATTAAATGAAATAAACTAAATTACGAAAACCCCCCACTAAATTACAGAAAATAAAAAAAGAATTACAAGAATTTTAAACTAATTACACCTACTCTAATCCCCCTAATAAAATAAAAAGCCCCCCAAAATAATAAAATTCCCTAACCTATACTAAATTACAAATAGCCCTTAAAAGGGCCTTTTGCGGGGCATTGCCTCAAAGTAATCGGCTCTTTTACCTGAAAAAAAAAATACAATACCCACCCAATCCCCCCTTAAAAAACCTAACACTAACCCCCTGAAGATCACCCTACCTTTAGCCGTCTTCACCCAGCCGGGCACAAGTAGTCCACCATACGACAGAAGTCTTCATCCGATCGGGGCAGAAGAGGTCCTCCAGACCTCAGAAGGCTTCATCCAGGCTGCATCTTCTATCTTCATCCTTCCGGCGCGGAGCGGGTCCATCTTCCATCCAGCCGACGCGGAGCATCCTCTTCAATCGAAGTCCTAAAGAAGAATGAAGGTTCCTTTAAATGACGTCATCCAAGATGGTGTCCCTCGAATTCCGATTGGCTGATAGGATTCTATCAGCCAATCGGAATTAAGGTAGAAAAAATCTGATTGGCTGATGCTATCAGCCAATCGGATTGAAGTTCAATCCGATTGGCTGATCCAATCAGCCAATAGGATTGACCTTGCATTCTATTGGCTGATAGGATCAGCCAATCATATTTTTCCTACCTTAATTTCCAATTGGCTGATAGAATTCTATCAGCCAATCGGAATTCGAGGGACGCCATCTTGGATGACGTCATTTAAAGGAACCTTCATTCTTCTTTAGGACTTCGATTGAAGAGGATGCTCCGCGTCGGCTGGATGGAAGATGGACCCGCTCCGCGCCGGAAGGATGAAGATAGAAGATGCAGCCTAGATAAAGCCTTCTGAGGTCTGGAGGACCTCTTCTGCCCCGATCGGATGAAGACTTCTGCCGTATGGAGGACCACTTGTGCCCGGCTGGGTGAAGACGGCTCAAGGTAGGGTGATCCTCAGGGGGTTAGTGTTAGGTTATTTTAAGGGGGGATTGGGTGGGTTTTAGAGTAGGGATATGTGGGTGGTGGGTTGTAATGTTGGCGGGGGGTATTGTTGTTTTTTTTTTTACAGGTAAAAGAGCTGATTACTTTGGGGCAATGCCCCGCAAAAGGCCCTTTTAAGGGCTATTTGTTATTTAGTATAGGGTAGGGAATTTTATTATTTTGGGGGGCTTTTTTATTTTATTAGGGGGATTAGATTAGGTGTAATTAGTTTAAAAGTCTTGTAATTCTTTTTTTATTTTCTGTAATTTAGTGGGGTTTTTTCATAATTTAGTTTATTTCATTTAATTGTAATTAGTTTAATTTAATTTAGTTAATTTATTTATTTATAGAGTAGTGTTAGGTGTAATTGTAACTTAGGTTAGGATTTATTTTACAGGTCATTTTGTACTTATTTTAGCTAGGTAGTTATTAAATAGTTAATAACTATTTAATAACTATTGTACCTAGTTAAAATAAATACAAAGTTGCCTGTAAAATTAAAATAAATCATAAGCTAGCTACAATGTAACTATTAGTTATATTGTAGCTATCTTATGGTTTATTTTATCGGTAAGTATTTCGTTTTAAATAGGAATAATTTATTTAATTGTAGTTATTTTATTTAGATTTATTTAAATTATATTTAAATTAGGGGGTGTTAGGGTTAGACTTAGGTTTAGGGGTTAATAACTTTATTATATTGGCGGCGACGTTGGCGGCGGCAGATTAGGGGTTAATAAATTTAATATAATTGCGGCGACGTTGGGGGGGAGATTAGGGGTTAATAAATATAATGTAAAGTTCGGCGATGTTAGGGGCAGCAGATTAGGGGTTCATTAGTATAATGTAGGTGGCGGCGGAGTCCGGAGCGGCAGATTAGGGGTTAATAGTATAATGTAGGTGTTGGCGATGTTGGGGGCGGCAGATTAGGGGTTAATAAGTGTAAGATTAGGGGTGTTTAGACTCGGGGTTCATGTTAGGGTGTTAGGTGCACACATAACTTTTATTTTCCCATAGGAAACAATGGGGCTGCGTTAGGAGCTGAACGCTGCTTTTTTGCAGGTGTTAGGTTTTTTGTCCCCCAGCTCAGCCCCATTGTTTCCTATGGGGAAATCGTGCACGAGCACGTTTTGACTGCTTACCGCTACCGTAAGCAACGCTGGTATCGAGGTGAGATATGGAGCTAAATTTTGCTCAAAGCTCACTTTTGTGAGGCTAACGCCGGCTTGCAGAAAACTCGTAATACCAGCGTTGTCTTAAGGGAGCGGTAAGAAAAAAAAAGGCTCGTTAGCACCGCACAGCCTTACCGACAAAACTTGTGATCTAGGCGACAGTTTTTGAGTCTGTAAATATATATAGTCACGTGGCATTAATATTATTAAACTGTTGCTCATTTTAATTTTGTATTGACAGAAAATATCCAATAATGCATTTTATTAAATTGAACACCCCTGCTACAGTTAGATTTCTTTCTGAGAAAGCATGTCATTCTAGTATTCCATTCCATATGTATAATAATGTATACTGTGACAGCCACACTGTCTTGCATTGTAAGCACCCCTGTAGTTATACACATTAGAATCACTTTCGGTACATCTTAAAATTAACAGCACTTTTGATAATAGAAGTAACTTTCAGATTTTTTTAAATTGTATGCTCTGTCTGAATCACAAAAGAACATTTGTAGGTTTCCTATACCTTTAAATAGCAGTGCAAGTCATTCACCCTGCCAAAACATCAATATTTAGAATTGAATACCTATATTTTTCAGTAAACAATAATTTAAAAAACAAAATTTAAAATGTATCACATTGCACCAATTTATCCAGAAAAAGAATAAATATAAATTATGTAACGAAAAATGGTTGATTTAAAAATCATCCTATGTAAAATTTCGCAGTATATCATCTATTCCTACACTCACCCAGTTCTACCATTTATTTTGATTCCTACAATTTTTTTGTTTTGATCGAAATCTGGATCTATAAACCCTGACTTCAACAACACAACCTAATTAGAGGTTGCTGTCAGGTGATCGCTATTACTCTGGCAATCATTTGATAGCTATAAGGACATGAAATTCCTTATTTGAAATGTGGGACCTCACTCTTGCAAGAGGTCTTGTGATATGTTTATATTAGTGAGGTGGTAATAAATCCTAGACGTGCATTTGTTGTATTTTGTGCACAATGATTGCTGAATATGACCGCTGCTTATGGCATTCGGCTCTTTTTGGAACTGGATTTCTTCTTGTGGAGTTGTATAGATATTTGTGTGTTGCACTTTCATGCAAAGATATTCCACTCAGAAAAGAGCTGAATGCCATAGGATGTGGCCATATTCAGCATTCATTGTGCACAGAATACAACAAATGCACATGTCTAATAAATACCTCTTAAAAATTGCCAGAACCCCCAAAATAGAACCAGTACTGTGTCAGTTGTCATTGTAATGACAATCTCCTGGGAGCAAGATGGCCATAAGATCACTCATTTGTAGGGAACACACAGTTACATGTAAGCAATAGTATATTAATAAAATACTCTAACACATTAGATTATTTTCTTTTTGCACTTTTATGCCCCTTTAAGCATTTTACATATGTCAGATTACTATATACACTTAAAACAGTAGAACAATACTGAAATACAAATATTAATACATTACTTAACTGTCATTTATTTATTGCTGCATTTTTTAATTGGTTCGGATGTCTTCCCATTTTTTTTTTCTTTGACATTTTTGTGATACAGTCATCTCAGCCAATCAAATTGTTCAGAAAAGTGAGCTCTGCCCTACTTTCCCTGCTTCCTCTGTTCAACTGCTATTTTTGAGCAAATTCCTCTCAAAACCTGCTGAGGGCCATGCAGCACGACCAAAGTTCTTTCCGCCTAGGCCAAGTGAAAATATTGGGATGTATATCATTAGCTATGTCCAGCAAGAAGAGTTTAATGTGAGCAATAGCTTACTGTTCACATCTAAAACAACATTAACAGTCAGTAATTAAACAGATTATTATTAAAAGACATGCGTCCAAAATGTTGGCTAAATATTAAGATATATTAAGTCATATTTGATAACCAACCAGCTATTTAATATAGTTACAATTATTGCCAGAGTTTCTGAATGATAAAATAAAAGATAATTTATGAACAATAAAAAAGGGCTTTACATTGATACACCAACTAAAGAGCAGAGGATCATAAAGTGACATTCTTTAGCTATTAGTGCTCACAAAGTTAAGTTGAAATCTCAGATTCTCATCAGTAGGAGGAATGCCACTTCCTGTCAAGTTTCTGTAAAAACATAAAATAATTGCTCGTGGGTGTGTCACTGAGGTCTTTAAACCTCTGCAAGTTGGATCCTGCTAATTTGGTCTTAATGGGAACTGATTGCCCACATGCTGGCTTCATTATAGCTAGATCTCTAAGTGTCCACCCTACTTACTGGGAACTAGTCATCATTATGTATATAAATAGTGCAGACAAACACAAGCTCCCATAAGAACAGAAAAGTCAGGCAATAGAATTTACATGTCTCTGACTGTTCGTTTTCATTGTCTCTAATTTGTTTTAAATAAAAGAAATTAATTAAGGTTTAATACCATTTTGTTTATCTGGCTCACTCCTGTCACACAAGTGTATGTATAATACATCATTGTCAAAATTGATTGTCATGCCCTTATCGTTTAACTATGTACTTTCCTTTTCTTGTCATTAAAAAAAAGAAATAAAAAAAAATGTTAAAAAAAATAATAATTTCAAAAGCTGCCTTAATGCCAACATAGTAGTAAAAATGGTTGGATCTACCATTGCATATGTTCAAACTTGAATGTATTGTTATTTATTTGAGCTGTTAATCTATAAATCATTGCCGTTTATGCAGTATATTTGCAAATATTTCAGTGTAAAAAATGGTGCAATCTGCCTTTTAAATAAGTGCTTCTATTTCTGTAAATAGAATATGTATTTATTTTTTTCCCCATAATTTTAGCAAGTAAAATATATTTGACATTTATCACCTCCAGTTACCAAATGTGCATTAATATTTGTTTGGTTGAATATATATCAAATATCTGGAAAAAAATTAAATTGTTTTTTGCCTTTGTAATTAACTTAAGAGAAGCTAATTTTGGACATATATAAGACAGATTCCATATTTTGGTACCATACTGGGAACTTTATGATTTTCATTTGTCTAGTGGCAGCTCCAGATGATTATGTTGACTTCTTTCTAAGTCATAGTGAATCAGTCTTATTGGCTGTGCTCCTCAATTCATTTTTTTTCAAAGGGTTGAATTAAAAAAAAAATACAATAGGTTTGAAGGGCAAAAAAAGGCCAAGTAATATAAAGTACATCTAAAAAGTGCTCACAATTATTTGACTCACTTTGTACATGCCTTTTTAATATATGTGACATACATACTTGCAGTAATTTCAGTTACAGCTGGTGCTCAGATTCCTGAGCTATTGCCGCTAGATGACCCTTTATAAATTTTTGTTCAATCTGCTGTAAACTGAAGTGTACTTCCCAATAAGATGTCTGAAAGAAAGTTCCCTTTTAATAGAATAAATAATGTTCCCTTTGATAGGATGTGTGTTTAGGCTTCAAGGGACATAGAGCATTTCAACATTACACTTTTAATACATTACAGCATTTTAGTATTGCCCAAATGTTTGGTGTTAAAGGGACATTAAACACTAAATACATTTTAGGCATAGTATTAAGGTTTACTCCGCCTCCCTCTAATCATGGTTGCCACCATGTTGAAATTGTTTGCACATGTGCAACAGCTCTCCTTCAGATACCTGCTGTGAAGCGTAGGTTTGAAAATGACGGCACTCAAAACTAGAGGGGTGCACATGAGATGTACTTTGTGTTTAATGTCTACTTAAACACAACTAAATTTCGTTCAGGTGCTGCAATGCATTACTGGTGAGCCAGTTAGGAAGATGTACCTTTGTGGGCAACATCAGAGTGGGGGAATGAGTCCCATACGTGTTGTGGACAAGCAGCTAGCATTGGGCAAGTTTCGGACAGAGCTGTGGCAGTTCCTAAAAACTGTTCTAGACAGATACGCTGAGGGTGGGAAAGCAGGGAGAACTCACTATCATTACCTAAATAATTCCTATTTAAAACTAAATACCTGTAAAATAAACCCTAAGCTAGCTACAATATAACTTATAGTTACATTGTAGCTAGCTTAGGGTTTATTTTTATTTTACAGGCAAGTTTGTATTTATTTTAACTAGGTAGAATAGTTACTAAATAGTTATTAACTATTTACTAACTACCTAGCTAAAATAAATACAAATTTACCTGTAAAATAAAACCTAACCTGAGTTGCACTAACACCTAACCTTACACAACAATTAAATAAATTACATAAATTAAATAAATGACCAAAAACTACTAAATTACACAAAATAAAAAAATAAATTATAAGATATTTAAACTAATTACACCTAATCTAATAGCCCTATCAAAATAAAACTAGGCCCCCCCCAAAATAAAAAAAAACCCTAGCCTAAACTAAACTACCAATAGCCCTTAAAAGGGGCAATGCCTTTGTGGGCAACATCAGAGTGGGGAATGAGTCCCATACGTGTTGTGGACAAGCAGCTAGCATTGGGCAAGTTTCGGACAGAGCTGTGGCAGTTCCTAAAAACTGTTCTAGACAGATACGCTGAAGGTGGGAAAGCAGGGAGAACTCACAGCCTGTGACAGTCAGGCAGGATTCGAGACAGTAGAGAGGTATGGCACATTCGTCTCACCAATTACCACTGTTATCTTATTCACCATTTGCTCGACAGGCAAGCTGTTGTAGGGAGCGTGGTACAAGAACACTTTTTACACAGAAGAAAGAAGTGTTTAAAGGGACAGTCAAATCCAAAAAAAACTTTCCTGATTCAAATAGGGCATGTAATTTTAAACAACTTTCCAATTTACTTTTATCACCAATTTGGTTTGTTCTCTTGGTATTCTTAGTTAAAAGTTAATTTGAAAGTATTTTCAAAGTTTTTTACCACTAGAGGGCATTAGTTCATGTTTTTCACATAGATAACATTGAGCTCACGCACGTGAATTTACAGAGGAGTGAGCACTGATTGGCTAAAATGCAAGTCTGTCAAATGAACTGAAATAAGGGGGCAGTCTTCAGAGGCTTAGATACAAGGTAATTACAGAGGTAAAACGTGCATTATTATAACTGTTTGTTATGCAAAACTGGGGAATGGGTAATAAAGGGATTATATATCTTTTAAACAACAAAAAATCTGTTGTTGACTGTCCCATTAATAGCCATTTAATCATGTATTAATCCCTTTACATGGGTAACACAGTTAAATGCAAGAATTAGTGCAATAAGATAATGTACAAAGCTATTGTTTTATGCCCTTTTAAAGGAATAGTCTAGTCAAAATTAAACTTTCATGATTCAGATAGAGCATGCAATTTTAATCAACTTTCTAATTTACTCCTATTATCAATCAGCTAGATTACGAGTTTTTCGTAATTGGGGGTGCGGTGCTAACTTGTTCGTTATTGTCGCCGCTCACTTACCTACAGTGCTGGTATTACAGGTTTTTACAAACCCAGCGTTAAAAGGCAAGAAGTGAGCGTAGAGCAAAATTGTGCTCCACGCCGCACTCCAATACCAGTGCTGCTTAAGTCAGCGGTGAGCTGGTTGTATGTGCTTGTGCACGATTTCCCCATAGACATCAATGAGGAGAGCAGGCTGAGAAAAAGTCTAACACCTGCAATAAAGCAGCCCCATTGATTCCTATGGGTAAACTAAATTTCTCCAACATTGGTGTGTCCGGTCCACGGCGTCATCCTTACTTGTGGGAATATTCTCTTCCCCAACAGGAAATGGCAAAGAGCACAGCAAAAGCTGCCCATATAGCCCCTCCTCAGGCTCCGCCCCCAGTCATTCTCTTTGCCGCTCTGAACAAGTAGCATCTCCACGGGGATGGCTAAGAGTATGTGGTGTTAGTTGTAGTTTTTTATTCTCCTATCAAGAGTTTATTATTTTAAAATAGTGCCGGTTTGTACTATTTACCTTAAAACAGAAAAAAAGATGAAGAGTTCTGTTTAAAGAGGAGTATGATTTTAGCAGCAGTAACTAAAATCAATTGCTGTTCCCACGCAGGACTGTTGAGCCCAGAGAACTTCAGTTGGGGGGAACAGTTGGCAGACTTTTCTGCTCAATGTATGATCAGTCATATTTCTAACAAGACAGGTTAATGCTAGAAGACTGTCATTTTCCTTTGTAAGGGTAAGTAAGCCATTTTTCTTAGATAACAGATTAAGGCTTACAAATGGGCTCCACACTGGTTGACACTATTGAGGGCTAAATCGATTGCTTTATTTCATAGTTTAAGGGCATTCATTGAACTTTAAAGCATTTGGGAACGTTTTTTATAGCCTGGCACTTAGTTAGACGGCTATTTCAGACAGGAAGGCCCCTTCACTCTGGTATGCAGAGGAAGTAGGCCCCGTTTTTTCGCGCCTCAATTGCGCAGTTTTTCTTTCATGGCAGTGCATGCAGCTTCATGTGAGGGGTCCTGCATCATCTAAAACGGATCTTAGAGGGTTTATTTCTTGCTGACTATCTCTCAGGGAAGGTAAAGAGCTGCAGCAAGGCTGTGGCTGTGATTGTAGTGTGTTTAAATTGTCGTTTTAAACAAATAGCTCCGGTTTGCTCATTTTAAGGGTTAAAGTCTTGAAACTTGGGGTGCAATACTTTCAAGGCATTAGGACTCTGGGGTAAAATTTTTTTGTGAAAATCGGACATTGCCTTCATTGTTTTTTAATATATCAGAAATAAAGTGTGCCTGTTTATTATTTAAAGGGACAGTAACATTTTTTTGCATTTTTAGCCTGCCAAGTCCTGTCTAACATGTCTATACCTTCAGATGGCTTATGTTCTATGTGTATGAAAGCCAAGGTGGTTCCCCCAATTAATGTATGCGCTAATTGTGTCATAGCGTCCACACAAAGTATGGACAGTACTGCCACATTGAATAAGATTGCCCAAGATGATTCTTCTAATGAAGGTAGCAGGGATAGTTCTTCATCCTCTCCTTCTGTGTCAACACCAGTTATGCCCGCGCAGGCGATACCTAGTTCATCTAGCGCGCCAATGCTTGTTACTATGCAACAATTAACAGCAGTTATGGATAATTCTATAGCAAATCTGTTATCCAAACTGCCATCCTACCCTAGAAAGCGCGACAGCTCAGTTTTAAATACAGAAGATGAGCAGATTGGCGCTGAGGACAGTTTATCAGTTATTCCCTCACATCAATCTGAATTGGCGGTGAGAGAGGGCCTGTCTGAGGGGGAAATTTCTTATTCAGGGAAAGTTTCTCAGCAGGCAGACACTGATGTCATAACATTTAAATTTAAGTTAGAACATCTCCGCTCCCTGCTTAAGGAGGTCCTAACTACTCTTGATGACTGTGATTCTTTGGTAATTCCAGAGAAATTGTGCAAGATGGACAAGTTCTTAGAGGTCCCAGTGCACGCTGATGCCTTTCCGATACCCAAGCGGGTGGCGGATATAGTGACTAAGGAGTGGGAAAAGCCAGGTATACCTTTTTGTTCCACCTCCTATATTCAAGAAAATGTTCCCCATTGTTGACCCCAGAAGGGACGCATGGCAAACGGTTCCTAAGGTTGAGGGGGCATTGTCAACGTTAGCTAAGCGCACAACTATTCCTATTGAGGACAGTTGCGCTTTTAAAGATCCTATGGATAAAAAATTGGAAGGATTGCTAAAAAAGATATTTGTTCAGCAAGGTTTCCTGCTTCAACCAATCTCGTGCATTATTCCTGTCACCACGGCAGCGTATTTTTGGTTCGAGGAACTAGAAATTCGCTCCAAAAAGAGACTCCATACGATGAAGTCATGGACAGAATTCACGCACTAAAGTTGGCTAATTCCTTTATTTTGGATGCCGCTTTCCAATTGGCTAAGTTAGCGGCGAAAAATTCAGGGTTTGCAATAGTGGCACGCAGAGCGCTTTGGCTAAAATCCTGGTCGGCGGATGTGTCGCCCAAGAATAAATTGCTTAATATTCCTTTCAAGGGGAAGACCCTTTTCGGGCCGGAATTGAAAGAGATTATTTCAGACAATACTGGTGGAAAGGGACATGCCCTCCCACAGGATAGGCCTTTCAAGGCTAAGAACAAATCTAATTTTCGTTCCTTTTGCAATTTCAGGAACGGACCGAATCCTAACTCTGCGGCCTCCAGACAAGAAGGCAACTCTTCCCAGCCTAAGCCAGCATGGAAACCATTGCAAGGCTGGAACAAGGGTAAACAGGCCAAGAAGCCTGCTGCTGCTACCAAGACAGCATGAAGGAGTAGCCCCCGATCCGGGACCGGATCTGGTTGGGGGCAGACTTTCTCTCTTTGCTCAGGCTTGGGCAAGAGATGTTCCGGATCCCTGGGCACTAGAAATAGTCTCTCAGGGGTATCTTCTAGAGTTCAAAGAACTTCCTCCAAGGGGGAGGTTCCACGTGTCTCCCTTATCTTCAGACCAGATAAAGAGACAGGCATTCTTACATTGTGTAGGAGACCTGTTAAAGATGGGAGTGATACACCCAGTTCCAACAGTGGAACAAGGTCAGGGGTTTTACTCAAACCTGTTTGTAGTTCCCAAAAAAGAGGGAACTTTCAGACCAATTCTGGATTTAAAAATTCTAAACAAATTCCTCTGAGTTCCATCGTTCAAGATGGAAACCATTCGAGCAATTTTACCTACAATTCAGGTGGGTCAATATATGACTACCGTGGATTTAAAGGATGCGTATCTACATATCCCTATCCACAAAGATCATCACCAGTTCCTAAGGTTCGCCTTTCTGGGCGAACATTACCAGTTCGTGGCTCTTCCGTTCGGTTTAGCCACTGCTCCCAGAATTTTCACAAAGGTGCTAGGGTCCCTTCTAGCGGTTCTAAGGCCGAGGGGCATTGCAGTGGCACCTTATTTAGACGACATTCTAATTCAAGCGTCGTCTCTTTCCAAGGCAAAGGCTCATACAGACATCGTTCTAGCCTTTCTCAGATCTCACGGGTGGAAGGTGAACGTAGAAAAGAGTTCCCTGTCTCCGTCAACAAGAGTTCCCTTTTTGGGAACAATAATAGATTCTTTAGAAATGAAGATCTTCCTGACAGAGGTCAGAAAGTCAAAGCTTCTAAACGCTTGTCAAGTTCTTCACTCTACTCTGCAGCCTTCCATAGCTCAGTGCATGGAAGTAGTAGGATTGATGGTTGCAGCAATGGACATAGTTCCTTTTGCTCGAATTCATCTAAGACCATTACAGCTGTGCATGCTCAATCAGTGGAATGGGGACTATGCAGACTTGTCTCCCCAGATTCAAGTAGACCAGGTGACCAGAGACTCACTCCGTTGGTGGTTGACTCAGGATCACCTGTCTCAGGGAATGAGTTTTCGCAGACCAGAGTGGGTCATTGTCACAACCGACGCCAGTCTATTGGGCTGGGGCGCGGTCTGGGACTCCCTGAAAGCTCAGGGTCTATGGTCTCGGGAAGAGTCCCTTCTCCCGATAAACATCCTGGAACTGAGAGCGATATTCAATGCGCTCCGGACTTGGCCTCAACTAGCGAAGGCCGGATTCATAAGATTCCAGTCGGACAACATGACGACTGTAGCTTACATCAACCATCAGTGAGGAACAAAGAGTTCCTTGGCGATGAGAGAAGTATCCAAGATCATCAAATGGGCGGAGGATCACTCCTGCCATCTATCTGCAATTCACATCCCAGGAGTGGACAACTGGGAGGCTGATTATTTGAGTCGTCAGACTTTCCATCCGGGGGAGTGGGAACTCCACCTGGAGGTCTTTGCCCAGTTAACTCAATTATGGGGCATTCCAGACATGGATCTGATGGCGTCTCGTCAGAACTTCAAGGTTCCTTGCTACGGGTCCAGCTCCAGGGATCCCAAGGCGACTCTAGTGGATGCATTAGTGGCGCCTTGGTCGTTCAACCTAGTTTATGTTTTTCCACCGTTTCCTCTCCTTCCCAGGCTCGTAGCCAGGATCAAACAGGAGAAGGCCTCTGTGATTCTGATAGCTCCTGCGTGGCCACGCAGGACTTAGTATGCAGACCTGGTGAATATGTCATCGGCTCCACCATGGAAGCTACCTTTGAGACAGGATCTTCTAGTACAAGGTCCATTCGAACATCCAAATCTAGTTTCTCTGCAGCTGACTGCTTGGAAATTGAACGCTTGATTTTATCCAAGCGTGGGTTTTCAAATTCAGTGATAGATACTCTGGTCCAAGCCAGAAAACCTGTGACTAGAAAGATTTACCATAAAATATGGAAAAAATATATCTGTTGGTGTGAATCCAAGGGATTCCCATGGAGTAGGATTAAAATTCCTAAGATTCTTTCCTTTCTCCAAGAGGGTTTAGATAAAGGGTTGTCAGCGAGTTCTCTAAAAGGACAGATTTCTGCTTTATCTGTTTTATTACACAAACGCCTGGCAGCTGTGCCAGATGTTCAAGCTTTTGTACAGGCTTTGGTCAGAATCAAGCCTGTTTACAGACCAATGACTCCTCCTTGGAGTCTAAATTTAGTTCTTTCAGTTCTTCAAGGGGTTCCGTTTGAACCTTTACATTCCATAGATATCAAGTTACTATCTTGGAAAGTTCTGTTTTTGGTTGCTATTTCTGAATTATCTGCTTTGCAGTGTGATCCACCCTATCTGGTGTTCCATTCAGATAAGGTTGTTTTACGTACCAAGCCTGGTTTTCTTCCAAAAGTTGTTTCCAACAAGAATATTAACCAGGAAATAGTTGTTCCTTCTCTGTGTCCGAATCCAGTTTCAAAGAATGAACGTTTGTTACACAATTTAGATGTAGTCCGTGCTTTAAAGTTCTATTTAGAAGCAACAAAGGATTTTAGACAAACCTCTTCTTTGTTTGTTGTTTACTCTGGTAAGAGGAGAGGACAAAAAGCTACTGCTACCTCTCTTTCTTTCTGGCTGAAAATCATTATCCGATTGGCTTATAAGACTGCCGGACGGCAACCTCTTGAACGAATCACAGCTCACTCCACTAGGGCTGTGGCTTCCACATGGGCCATCAAGAACGAGGCTTCTGTTGATCAGATATGTAAGGCAGTGACTTGGTCTTCTTTGCATACTTTTGCCAAATTTTACAAATTTGATACTTATGCTTCTTCGGAGGCTATTTTTGGGAGAAAGGTTTTGCAAGCCGTGGTGCCTTCTGTTTAGGTAACCTGATTTGCTCCCTCCCTTCATCCGTGTCCTAAAGCTTTGGTATTGGTTCCCACAAGTAAGGATGACGCCGTGGACCGTACACACCAATGTTGGAGAAAACAGAATTTATGCTTACCTGATAAATTTCTTTCTCCAACGGTGTGTCCGGTCCACGGCCCGCCCTGGTTTTTTAATCAGGTTTGAAAAATTTCTTTCTCTATACACTACAGTCACCACGGCACCCTATAGTTTCTCCTTTTTTTCTCCTAACCGTCGGTCGAATGACTGGGGGGCGGAGCCTGAGGAGGGGCTATATGGGCAGCTTTTGCTGTGCTCTTTGCCATTTCCTGTTGGGGAAGAGAATATTCCCACAAGTAAGGATGACGCCGTGGACCGGACACACCGTTGGAGAAAGAAATTTATCAGGTAAGCATAAATTCTGTTTTATGTTTACACCTAACACCCTAACATAAACCCCGAGTCTAAACACCCCTAATCTTACACTTATTAACCCCTAATCTGCCGCCCCCGACATTGTCGACACCTACATTATATTTATTGACCCCTAATCTGCCGCTCCGGACATCGCCGACACCTACATTATACTTATTAACCCCTAATCTGCTGCCCCCAACATCGCAGACACCTACATTATATTTATTAACCCCTAATCTCCCGTCCACAACGCCACCGCCACCACTATAATAAACATATTAACCACTAAACCGCTGCATCGCAAACACTAGTTAAATATTATTAACCCTTAATCTGCCGCCCCTAACATCGCCGCCACCTACCTACAGTTATTAACCCCTAATCTGCCGCCCCTATACTAAATTTATTAACCCCTAAACCCAAGTCTAACCCTAACACTTCCTAACTTAAATATAATTAAAATAAATCTAAATAAAAATTACTATCATTACCTAAATAATTCCTATTTAAAACTAAATACCTGTAAAATAAACCCTAAACTAGCTACAATATAATTAATAGTTACATTGTAGCTAGCTTAGGGTTTATTTTTATTTTACAGGCAAGTTTGTATTTATTATAACTAGGTAGAATAGTTACTAAATAGTTATTAACTATTTACTAACTACCTAGCTAAAATAAATACAAATTTACCTGTAAAATAAAACCTAACCTGACACAACAATTACATAAATTAAATAAATTACCAAAAACTACTAAATTACACAAAATAAAAAAAATAAATTATAAGATATTTAAACTAATTACACCTAATCTAATAGCCCTATCAAAATAAAAATAGCCCCCCCCCCAAATAAAAAAAACCCCTAGCCTAAACTAAACTACCAATAGCCCTTAAAGGGCCCTTTTGCGGGGCATTGCCCCAAAGTAATCAGCTCTTTTAACTGTAAAAAAAAATACAAACCACCCACACAACCAACCCCCTAAACAAAATCCTAAAAAAAAACCTAAGCTCCCCATTGCCCTGAAAAGGGCATTTAGCTCTATTGCTGCCCAAACCCTAACCTAAAAATAAAACCCACCCAATAAACCCTTAAAAACCCTAACACTAACCCCTGAACATCCACCTACAGTTTTGAAGAGAGAATTCTATCAGTCAATCGGAATTAAAGGTGAAAAAATCCTATTGGCTGATGCACTCAGCCAATAGGATTGAGCTTCAATCCTATTGACTGATCCAATCAGCCAATAGGATTGAGCTTACATTCTATTGGCTGATTGGGCAGCAAAATCCCTTTTCAGGGCAATGGGGAGCTTAGGTTTTTTTAGTTAGGATTTTATTTGGACAGTTGGTTGTGTGGGTGGTGGGTTTTACTGTTGGGGGGGTTGTTTGTATTTTTTTTTACAGGTAAAAGATCTGATTTATTTAGGGCATTGCCCCGGAAAAGGCCCCTTTAAGGGCTATTGGTAGTTTAGGCTAGGGTTTTTTTTTATTTTGGGGGGGTCTTTTTTATTTTTATAGGGCTATTAGATTAGGTGTAATTAGTTTAAATATCTTATAATTTATTTTGTTGTTTTGTGTAATTTAGTGTTTTTTTTTTTTTTGTAATTTAGGTAATTGTATTTAATTTATGTAATTGATTTAATTGTTGTGTAAGGTTAGGTGTTAGTGTAACTCAGGTTAGGTTTTATTTTACAGGTAAATTTGTATTTATTTTAGCTAGGTAGTTAGTAATTAGTAAATAACTATTTAGTAACTATTCTACCTAGTTAAAATAAATACAAACGTGCCTGTAAAATAAAAATAAACCCTAAGCTAGATACAATGTAACTATTAGTTATATTGTAGCTATCTTAGGGTTTATTTTATGGGTAAGTATTTAGTTTTAAATAGGAATTATTTAGGTAATGATAGTAATTTTTATTTAGATTTAGTTTAATTATATTTAAGTTAGGGGGTGTTAGGGTTAGACTTAGGTTTAGGGGTTAATAACTTTAGTATAGTGGCAGCGACGTTAGGGACGGCAGATTAGGGGTTAATAATATTTAACTAGTGTTTGCGAGGCGGGAGTGCGGCGTTTTAGGGGTTAATATGTTTATTCTAGTGGCGGCGATGTCCGGAGTGGCAGATTAGGGGTTAGTTACTTTAGTGTTTGCGATGCCGGAGGGCCTCGGTTTAGGGGTTAATAGGTAGTTTATGGGTGTTAGTGTACTTTTTAACACTTTAGTTATGAGTTTTATGCTACAGCTTTGTAGTGTAAAACTCATAACTACTGACTTTAGAATGCGTTACGAATCTTGGGGGATAGGCTGTACCGCTCACTTTTTGGTCTCCAAAAAAAAGCTTGTAATATCGGCGCTATGGAAGTCCCATTAAAAAAAGACTTTACGCAAATTGCGTAAGTTAATTTGCGGTACGGCCAAAAAAGTGTGCGGAACAGCTGTACCTACAAGACTCGTAATAGCAGCGGTAGTGAAAAAGCAGCGTTGTGAGCCTTAACGCTGCTTTTTTACGCAAAACTCGTAATCTAGCCGAATTTTTCTTCATTCTCTTGCTATCTTTATTTGAAAAAGCAAGACTGTAAGCATAGTAGCCTGCCCATTTTTGGTTCAGCACCTGGGTAGCACTTTGTGATTGGTGTCTAAATTAGCCACCAATCAGCAAGCGCTAACCAGGTGCTATACCAAAAATGGTCCGACTCCTAAGCTTACATTCAAATAAAGATACCAAGAGAACGAAGAAAAATTGATAATAGGAGTAAATAAGAAAGTTGCTTAAAATTGCATGCTCTATCTGAATCATGAAAGTTTAATTTTGACTAGACTATCCCTTTAATATAAAGTGAATAAAATGTAACATTTTACATACCTAGGCTAGAAAGAATCCAGCCGCACCAAGATAAATTTTAGTTGTGGCCGGCTGGGGGTGTCTTGGGGACTCTGAACCAGAGCACCAGGGACTAATTGTAAAGTGCAAGTGGCTTCCTGGCACCTCAGTTGAGTCCTTATGTAATTATAGTTTTATGCTCTCAAAGCAGATAAAATAAATTTGAGATTAAAAATGAAGATAAATATATTTATGAGACGGGATAAAAAGGATAATTTTCTTCCTAATGGGAAAGAGTCAACAGCCGCATTTATTACTTTTGGGAACAAAGAACCTGGCCACCAGGAGGAGGCAAAGACACCCCAGCCAAAGGCTTAAATACTCCTCCCACTTCCCTCATCCCCTAGTAATTCTTTGCCTTTCGTCCCAGGAGGTTGGCAGAGAAGTGTCAGAATTTGTTTTGTCTCTTATGGAGGTTACTACCCTTCGCAGTGGGACAGGAGTTTTAAGTAGCACTATAAGCTTCTCACTGAGGGCCTGGGTGAAATTTAGAGTCCGGAGATGCAGAGGGAGCTTCCCTTTGCAATACCATCCCGATTCATATTAACAGCTCCTACAGCAATCGGCGTTGACGAGTTTTGCAGACTGCTTTTTCTCTCAAGTCCATGTCAGGAGCAATGCTACGACCTGTCACACTTGAAGGGCCGTGTTCCTGTTCCACAACGTAGATTTTGGTAAGATCTTTTTATTTTTTATTACATAATGTTAACACAGAAGACAGGGTCACAGTGTGGCGCCTTTTATCTTTATAGAATCAAGGATTAATATCTCCTTGGGATTATTGAACAGGGGGAAATAATAATCTTATATGTTTATTTGATTTTATGCTGCTTAATGTGTGAGATGTTATGGGCTCTTAGGCTGTTATGGAATATACAGGTTTCACTTTCACTTTGAGAGCCATGCACCTTACAAGCTTGGCGCGCTTTCTCTCATAGCAGGGACAGTCCTGCATTGTGCACTATGTGATTAATTTCCTCCTTCGTGACTAAAAGAGAGGAGTCATACATCTCTGCACTGTCTGGGTCATAGGGGGTGGTGCCCCAGACATTGGGGTATAGAGGCGCCGTTATTTTATTTAAAAAAAAAAAATGTTTTATCTCTCTAGTTCTCCGGTTATTGCACTAGTGATGGAGGATTCGATTATTTAGAGGGCAGTCTCTCTATTCCTAAAGAGCAATTCCTGTTTATATGGAGAGGAGGCCCTAGTTCCCCCTCTCAATTATGTTCCATATGCCTTGATAAAGTGATAATATCAAACATGTTTGATATCACGGAGCCGTCCACCTCTGAGGAGTTGTCATTCAGTGAGGTGCGTACCCTACATTATTATCTCTATACACATGCAGTTTTCCCGTAGCATTGCTGATCCTACATCTGGAGGGGGCCTTTTTTCTCCAGACGTTACTGCGCAGTTCAGGCGGCGGTGTCTGCGGCCTTAATGCTTTACCTCGCCCTGTTAAGCGCAAGTGAAGGGTTACATATTGCACTCCTTCCCAGAGTACATCAAATAATTTTTGGATTTAACTGAGAGGGTTATCCGAGGATGAAGTTCTTTCTGAGACTATGAACTTTCTGGGTCAGAGTCTGCTGCCTCTCAACCTCCAGCTGCGGAGGAACCAGACTTTTAGGAATTTGTGCTTCTTCTAAAGGAAGTTTTGGCGAGTTCAGGGGTTCCAGAAGTCATATTGCCTGATGAACCTTTATTTCCTAAATTGAATAGAGTTTGAGGTCAGGGTGGTGCCTTCCCTGCTTCTGTTGTCCCGGGTATTCCACCTTGGACTGTACAGTTCCCTGCAGGTGCGACTGTCCCTAAGTGTTGTTCTTTTGTTACAGAATTGCGTGCCTTCGCAGTCTGCTCTTCAAATGGTGCACCTCATTAGACATGTGGGGATGATGTAATCTCCTGATTGTCCATGTATTGAGATCTTTTCCAGTTTTTTTTGAAGATCAGGGCTCCGTTTGGATGGTCCTGTGGTAGGCCTGTTTTTTTTTGCGTTAACCTACGGGTTGCCTTGTATTTTATTTTCATCCGATAGGATGTCCTGTCTGTTTTCCTTCTTCCCCTCTGAGGGAGGATTTATGCGGCTTGACGGTTAGGACCCGAATTGCAGGCTGGTCCTGTTTGGGTTCAGTTCTGTCTGGTAGCTGTTCGAACACGTGGCGCCGCTCTGCTTGGCTGGTCCGGTAGAGGCGCCGAGTGCTCATGTTATCCTCTCTGTTCAACTAAGCATTCTAGAGGACCGGTGGGTCCGTGAGGCAGGAAGGATTGTCTCAGTCCTTATAGCCTTCAATTTGGATGACTGGGTCACAGGACTTCCGCTGCATCTCTCTCTCTCTCTTGTGTCTGGGGTTGTCAGACCCTAGAGCTCCTCCCCATGTAGTGGAGGGTTGGGGAGCTTGCGCCCTCTTTCTCCCCGGGCGGTTTAGCCTTTTTTCTTTTGAGGCCCTGGGAATTGTCCTTCTGCACTTAGTTCTCAGCAGCTAGTAGTTTATTGGGTAGTTCAGCTGCCTTGCAGCGGATGGGTTGCAGAATGTGCCCAGCTGCAGCTATTGCACATTAACTGTGTACTGGCTAGCTGTTTATGAGACCTTTTGGTCTTCCTCTGTTGTCTCCATATGCGTTAGGTCTCCTTTTAGGGACCTGGGTTCCCCTCCGGGATGTGGTCGTTTCCTTTTAGGGGCACTGGTCGTGGTCTCCAGCTTTGCTTGGAGCTGGGGATGCTGTGCGTCCTTTTCTTTCTATGATCCTCTGATTGTATAGAGGTAATGCGGAGACCAGCCTTTGCTCAAGTGATTTTGGCCTTGGGGTATCCCCTTGCTTGTTGTCCTGTGGCTGTTTGAGAGTCTATGGGCTCTGGTGTCGTACGACTTTTAACGCCTTAGCTCCTTTGGAGCATTGGACTTTGACAATGGGTGGACTCTTCCTTGGGTCGGGGCTTGCGAGTTATCTCGTTATCCGGGTTGATCTGGATATTGGATTGATATCCCCCTGTAGTCTGTTTTTTTATATAAGACGGGGTGTTAAGTTCTTGGATATTGTTTGTTGCTGAGGCTTCGCTCAGTGTTTTCCTTTGTGGAGTTGTTGCCGGACTTTTTGGCTCTAAGGCTGGTTCGGGGTTCCCCAGTTCCTGGGAACTTGGGCTATGTCCTTTTACTTGGACTAATTGACCTGGTCACGGTTGGCCAGGTTGTCTGAGTGCTGATGCTCATTGGGCTGGACTTACGCCTTTATGGTCGGTTTCCCTTGGTCAGCTTGCTGTGGTAACCTTATGGATTCATTACTGTGCAGGCGAATGGGTTTGCGGTGTCTGCAACTGTTGCACATTGGATGTGTGTTAACAAGCTAATGGCTTAGGGGGATTCCTTCCAAGTTCATCTGCGTTTCAGATTGATCTCTCCTTTAGGCTTTGTGTCTTGTGGGCAGGTTCTCTGCCTTTTTGGCCCCATCCCTTTCTTAGGATGGGGGGGGCTTATTCTCCTTATGGAGGTGTGGTCCATTTTCTAGGGATTATCTTGGATTCAGGAGGTTGGAACTGGGAGTAAACCATTCAGAGAGGGGTGTTTTTCTCTGGGTTGTTATGTTCCATCTGGAGTCTTGCTGGCTCTGTGTCGAGACTATGGTTGGCCTTTTCTTAGATTCCTTTGGGTCTACAGCCTTGTTATCTGTTTCTAAGGAGTCGGGTTGGCACCTGTGCTCTGTTGGGATGGCTGTCGCCATTCTTCCGCTCGTTTTTGAGCTGGTGTTGGGGTTCTTCTGTTCTTCTGTTTCAGACCTGCCGATGCTTGGGCTGGCCCGGCTGGGAGTGGGTTCGGAGATGCGTTGTCATCTTCAGGATCTAGGTTGGCATAGTAGCTAGCTCCCTGGGCTTGCAAGCAGAAGGTCCAGGGTTACCATACACTTTTGGGTTCTGGGTGTAATCTCTCTCTCTCTCTCTCTCTCTCTCTCTAGGGGTGCAGTGGGCCTCGTTGAGGTTATGTGCTTCCCCTTTTTGGAGCCCTGTGTGTAGGTCTGGCGGCTTCGATTGCCTAGAGTGGGCCCTCTGTCTGGGAGTTTTCTTTTGCAATCTGTTCTCTTGCTGGCCGCTTTTTACTTCACAGCAAGTATTCTTCTGTGCCATCCTGATGATGGCTGCGTGTTCTTGACTCAGGGTTTTTTGTCAGGGTCTGCTACACATTCTTTTTTGTCTGAATACTTTAGTATTCTTAGTGCTGACGATGTGAGGACTCCGTCTTCAGTTGTCTTTCGGTGCTTTGCACAATTTTGAAAGAAGGGTTTCTCTGTTTAGATGCCCGGTCCTAAGCCTCTGGTTTCTGCTTGGTCTAGGCGTAGCCTCCTCTTGTCTGTCAGGATCCATTTGGATCTTTGTGAGCTTGGCTCGCTATTGGGGGTTTTCCTTTTATGGATTTTGTGGTGACCTTTCAGTTTCCCTTCGGTTCTTCCTTGCCCTATCCCTTAGGGAGTTTAGGCTGGTGTTCCCCTCTTTAGTTGGTGGGTGAGCGGTGAGGGACCGACTGTTGGGCGATGGTGTCTCCTGGAGGACTGTTGGCTCAGTTGAGTCTGATTTTGTGGTCTCTAGCTAGGCTTCTGGACTATCTGCGGGTCAGTGTCCTTGGGGCCTTTCCTTTTTAAAGTTTTCTCATCTTCGAACGAAGCAGGGTTTTTGTTGGGTAGTGGTTTCAGGCTTGGTGCTCTCAGAATGGGCCGCCTATTGTACCCTGCCATTTTGGCATTCAGTGTCCTCTTTAGCTTTGGTATGGTTTTCCCAAAAGTAATGAATGCGACTTCCCATTAGGAAAAAAAACATAAATTATGCTTACCTGATAATTTCATTTTCTTACATGGGAAAGAGTCCACAGCCCCCCGCACGTTTTTTTATGTGGGGCGTCTTAGTTGTATTCTTCTGGCACCTTTTCACCCTGATATTTCTTCTACTGTTCCTTATTCCAGGTTCTTATTTCCCAAAACTAATGAATGCGGCGGTGGACTCTTTCCCATGGAAGAAAATTAAATTATCAGTTAAGTATAATTTATGTTTTTTGTTGCGTGGTTTAACTACTCGGTGTATACCATAAATTTTGTTTGATTGCAGTACTTTTTTTTTCCTGCTGCTTATCATTCACAGATTAATATGAAACAAACATATCTGCACAGCAGGTATTTTTTATATCACGGGGAAAGTGTTAATGTTTGATAACTATTTATATTTTGTTTCCTTGCATGTAGACACAGCGCCAGTCTCAATCTTATCTTATACCATTTACCTTATCTTGTGTTTTTTTGCCCATTTGTACTTATATCTCTTCCATTGTATTATGCTTTGAATCTCTTCATATCACCAGATTTTATGTGGATAAGTCCTTGCATTATTGTTTTAATAATAAATATAAAAGTTACATTTTAATTTGTAATAGCAATACTAGAAATAACAATACTAGTTTAGTTATAAATAATAGTAAAAACTACAAATGTTATGTATGCATTAGCAGGATGGTTTTATAAACCGTCATAAACAATACCCATAATAAACAATTACTTTTTATGGACCCTCTGTTGCTAATTACTGATTCTGCAAAAAAAAAAAATCAACTTTTGTGAACTTACGAATAGGAAATGACTTTAAGACGCTCAGTGCTAATAAATTTCATGTGTCTCTATTGATTTCTTTTGTGATGCTGGAATTTAGACGGCTGTTTGGCCCCTTAGATAGCTCTGACGCAGATTGGTCTTAAAAGACAGATATAATTAAACAGAACTGCAGACATTTTTTGTAAAACTGGTACAGCCAATTATTTAGTATTGCAGTCAGTTTTTTTTTTTTTCTAATGAGTTAGGAAAACCCATATCAAACAAGCAAAGTTGGTGACTTAGTTAAGAAATAACAAGAAAGTCTCTGTTGAAAACCTGAGCTATTTTTTTTACCTTGTGAGAACTCCTAAGGTATATTGTGTTAAAATAAAGTTAGTGAACTTTGTAGGGGATCTTGGGAGAAGTATATCAGAGGCATGAAATGACAATGTTTAAAGGTTCACCTTTTCCTGAATAAAACGAAGGGGTTGTATAATACATAAAAAAAAAAAAAAAAACATGCCAGAGATGACTTGAATATATCTGCAATATAAATTATAATTTTTCTAATTGTACTTTTAAAAAAAAATTATGGCTGGGGCACAAGTTTCAGAAACATTTGTCAAATCCTGTAGTAATTTGCCACTAACATGGGTTAGTTGTGGAGGCATTTTCCTCTCTAACAGCTACTTCATTTCTTTGAATGCCCCAAAGGCACATTTTGCGTGTCAAGTTAAACACATCACTTAAGGAGGCAGTAAAGTAAAATTTCTCTTGTTAAGTGTAGTCAGTCCACGGGTCATCCATTACTTATGGAATATATCTCTTCCTAACAGGAAGCTGCAAGAGGATCACCCAAGCAGAGCTGCTATATAGCTCCTCCCCTCACATGTCATATTCCGTCATTCTCTTGCAGCCTAACTAAAGATAGGTCGCTGTGAGAGGTCTGTGGTGTTTTTTAACTTAGTTTATTTCTACAATCAAAAGTTTGTTATTTTAAATGGCACCGGAGTGTGCTGTTTGTTCTCAGGCAGCATTAGAAGAAGAATCTGCCTGCGTTTTCTATGATCTTAGCAGACGTAACTAAGATCCACTGGCTGTTCTCATCTGAGGAGTGAGGTAACTTCAGAAAAGGGGAATAGCATGCAGGGCCCCCCTGCAAAAGAGGTATGTGCAGTAAATTATTTTTCTGAGGAATGGAATTGACTGAGAAAATACTGCTGATACCAATGTAAAGTAAGTTCACCCTTAAATGCAGTGATAGCGACTGGTATTAGGCTGATGAGTGTGTGTACACTGAATGTATTTTTCTAAGGAATGGCATTGACTCTGAAAATACTGTTAATACTGAAATAATGTATGAGCCTTAACTGCAGTAAAAGCGACTGGTAGCAGGCTTATTAATAACAATTCATAACTTTTCAAATGTATGTTTAAAACGTTTACTGGCATGTTAATCGTTTTTTGTGAGGTACTTGGTGATAAAACTTATTGGGGCATGATTTTTACCACATGGCCATCTTTGTTTTCTGCATAGAAACAGTTATCTGAGCTTCCCCACTGTTGTAATATGAGTGGGAGGGGCCTATTTTAGCGCTTTTTTGCGCAGTAAAAATTCAGTCACAATCTGTCTACTTCATCCTCCATGATCCAGATCGTCTCTAGAGAGCTCAGGGGTCTTCAAAATTCATTTTGAGGGAGGTAATCAGTCACAGCAGACCTGTGACAGTGTGTTTTGACTGTGATAAAAACGTTAATTATTAAATTGTTATCCGTTTTTGGGTATTAAGGGGTTAATCATCCATTTGCTGGTGGGTGCAATCCTTTGCTAACTTAATACATTTACTGTGAAAAATTGGTTGCTATAACTATTTTGGTTCATTGTTATTTCAACTGTGACAGCTTTTTGTGCTTCTTAAAGGCACAGTAGCGTTTTTTATATTGCTTGTAAATTTATTTAGAAAAGTATTTCCAAGCTTGCTAGTCTCATTGCTAGTCTGTTTAAACATGTCTGACACAGATGAATCTCTTTGTTCACTATGTTTAAAGGCCAATGTGGAGCCCAATAGAAATTTGTGTACTAATTGCATTGATGTTACTTTAAATAAAAGTCAATCTTTACATGTAAAGAAATTATCACCAGACAACGAGGGGGAAGTTATGCCGACTAACTCTCCTCACGTGTCAGTACCTTCGCCTCCCGCTCAGGAGGTGCGTGATTTTGTGGCGCCAAGTACATCAGGGAGGCCCTTACAAATCACTTTGCAAGACATGGCTACTGTTATGACAGAAGTATTATCTAAATTGCCAGAATTAAGAGGCAAGCGCGATAGCTCTGGGTTAAGAACAGAGCGCGCGGATGAGGTGAGAGCCATGTCAGATACTGCGTCACAGTTTGCAGAACATGAAGACGGAGAGCTTCATTCTGTGGGTGACGGATCTGATCCAGGGAGACTGGATTCAGAGATTTCTAATTTTAAATTTAAGCTTGAGAACCTCCGCATATTGCTAGGGGAGGTATTAGCGGCTCTGAATGATTGTAACACGGTTGCAATTCCAGAAAAATTATGTAGGTTGGATAGATACTATGCGGTACCGGTGTGTACTGACATGTTTCCTATACCTAAAAGGCTTACAGAGATTATTAGCAAGGAGTGGGATAGACCTGGTGTGCCTTTTTCTCCTGTTAAGTGTAGTCAGTCCACGGGTCATCCATTACTTATGGGATTATATCTCCTCCCTAACAGGAAGCGCAAGAGGATCACCCAAGCAGAGCTGCTATATAGCTCCTCCCCTCTACGTCATACCCAGTCATTCTCTTGCACCTAACTAATAGATAGGACGTGTGAGAGGACTGTGGTGTGTTAAACTTAGTTTTTATTTCTTCAATCAAAAGTTTGTTATTTTAAACGGCACCGGAGTGTGTTGTTTCTTCTCAGGCAGCATTAGAAGAAGAATCTACCTGAGTTTGTCTATGATCTTAGCGGTCGTAACTAAGATCCACTTGCTGTTCTCGGCCATTCTGAGGAGTGAGGTAACTTCAGAACAGGGGATAGCAGGCAGGGCCCACCTGCTAGGAGGTATGTGCAGTAAATTATTTTCTAAGGAATGGAATTGACTGAGAAAATACTGCTAATACCGATGTAATGTAAGTGCAGCCTTAAATGCAGTAGTAGCGACTGGTATCAGGCTGATATGTATGTATGTATACTCTGAGGTATTTCTGGGGAATGGAATTTCACTAAGAAAATACTGTCTATATTAAAGTAATATTTGAGCCTGCACTGCAGTGAAAGCGACTAGCAGCAGGCTTATTAATAACACTTCATAATTTTCATTTTTAAAACGTTTACTGGCATGTTAATCGTTTTTTCTGAGGTACTTGGTGATAAAACTTTATGGGCATGATTTTTACCACATGGCTGTCGTTTGTTTCTGAATAAAAACAGTTTACTGAGCTTCCCCACTGTTGTAATATGAGTGGGAGGGGCCTATTTTAGCGCTTTATTGCGCAGTAAAAATTTAGTCACAGTCTTCCTATTTCTTCCTCCATGATCCAGGACGTCTCTACAGAGCCCAGGGGTCTCCAAAACTAGTTTTGAGGGAGGTAATCATTCACAGCAGACCTGTGACAGTGTGTTTTGACTGTGATAAAAACGTTAATTATTAATTTGTTATCCGTTTTTGGGTATTAAGGGGTTAATCATCCATTTGCTGGTGGGTGCAATCCTTTGCTAACTTAATACATTTACTGTGAAAAATTGGTTGCTATAACTATTTTGGTTCATTGTTATTTCAACTGTGACAGCTTTTTGTGCTTATTAAAGGCACAGTAGCGTTTTTTATATTGCTTGTAAATTTATTTAGAAAAGTATTTCCAAGCTTGCTAGTCTCATTGCTAGTCTGTTTAAACATGTCTGACACAGATTAATCTCTTTGTTCACTATGTTTAAAGGCCAATGTGGAGCCCAATAGAAATTTATGTACTAATTGCATTGATGCTACTTTAAATAAAAGTCAATCTTTACATGTAAAGAAATTATCACCAGACAACGAGGGGGAAGTTATGCCGACTAACTCTCCTCACGTGTCAGTACCTTTGCCTCCCGCTCAGGAGGTGCATGATATTGTGGCGCCAAGTACATCAGGGCGGCCCATACAAATCACTTTGCAAGACATGGCTAATGTTATGACTGAAGTACTATCTAAATTGCCAGAATTTAGGGGTAAACGCGATCACTCTGGGGTAAGAACAGAGTGCGCTGATAATAATAGAGCCATGTCTGATACTGCCTCACAATTTGCAGAACATGAGGACGGAGAGCTTCATTCTGTGGGTGACGGATCTGATCCAAGTAAACTGGACTCAGACATTTCAAATTTTAAATTTAAGCTTGAAAACCTCCGTGTATTACTAGGGGAGGTATTAGCGGCTCTGAATGATTGTAACACGGTTGCAATTCCAGAGAAAGTATGTAGGCTGGATAAATATTTTGCGGTACCGGCGTGTACTGACGTTTTTCCTATACCTAAAAGGCTTACAGAAATTGTTAACAAGGAGTGGGATAGACCCGGTGTGCCTTTTTCACCCCCTCCTATATTTAGAAAAATGTTTCCAATAGACGCCACCACACGGGACTTATGGCAGACGGTCCCTAAGGTGGAGGGAGCAGTTTCTACTCTGGCTAAGCGCACCACTATCCCGGTGGAGGATAGCTGTGCTTTTTCAGATCCAATGGATAAAAAATTAGAGGGTTACCTTAAGAAAATGTTTGTTCAGCAAGGTTTTATATTACAACCCCTTGCATGCATTGCGCCTGTCACGGCCGCTGTGGCATTCTGGTTTGAGTCTCTGGAAGAGACCCTTAGCACAGCTCCATTGGATGAGATTATAAACAAGCTTAAAGTCCTTAAGCTAGCTAATTCATTTATTTCTGATGCCGTAGTACACTTAACCAAACTTACGGCTAAGAACTCCGGATTCGCCATTCAAGCACGTAGAGCGCTGTGACTTAAATCCTGGTCAGCTGACGTGACTTCTAAATCTAAATTGCTTAATATTCCTTTCAAAGGGCAGACATTATTCGGGCCCGGTTTGAAAGAAATTATCGCTGACATTACTGGAGGTAAGGGCCATGCCCTGCCTCAAGACAGGGCCAAACCAAGGGCTAAACAGTCTAATTTCTCCAACATAGGTGTGTCCGGTCCACGGCGTCATCCTTACTTGTGGGATATTCTCTTCCCCAACAGGAAATGGCAAAGAGCCCAGCAAAGCTGGTCACATGATCCCTCCTAGGCTCCGCCTACCCCAGTCATTCTCTTTGCCGTTGTACAGGCAACATCTCCACGGAGATGGCTTAGAGTTTTTTAGTGTTTAACTGTAGTTTTTATTATTCAATCAAGAGTTTGTTATTTTGAAATAGTGCTGGTATGTACTATTTACTCAGAAACAGAAAAGAGATGAAGATTTCTGTTTGTATGAGGAAAATGATTTTAGCAACCGTCACTAAAATCCATGGCTGTTCCACACAGGACTGTTGAGAGCAATTAACTTCAGTTGGGGGAACAGTGAGCAGTCTCTTGCTGCTTGAGGTATGACACATTCTAACAAGACGATGTAATGCTGGAAGCTGTCATTTTCCCTATGGGATCCGGTAAGCCATGTTTATCAAGATCGTAAATAAGGGCTTCACAAGGGCTTATTAAGACTGTAGACTTTTTCTGGGCTAAATCGATTCATTATTAACACATATTTAGCCTTGAGGAATCATTTATTCTGGGTATTTTGATATAATAATATCGGCAGGCACTGTTTTAGACACCTTATTCTTTAGGGGCTTTCCCAAATCATAGGCAGAGCCTCATTTTCGCGCCGGTGTTGCGCACTTGTTTTTGAGAGGCATGACATGCAGTCGCATGTGAGAGGAGCTCTGATACTTAGAAAAGACTTTCTGAAGGCGTCATTTGGTATCGTATTCCCCTTTGGGCTTGGTTGGGTCTCAGCAAAGCAGATACCAGGGACTGTAAAGGGGTTAAAGTTAAAAACGGCTCCGGTTCCGTTATTTTAAGGGTTAAAGCTTCCAAATTTGGTGTGCAATACTTTTAAGGCTTTAAGACACTGTGGTGAAAATTTGGTGAATTTTGAACAATTCCTTCATGTTTTTTCGCAATTGCAGTAATAAAGTGTGTTCAGTTTAAAATTTAAAGTGACAGTAACGGTTTTATTTTAAAACGTTTTTTGTACTTTGTTATCAAGTTTATGCCTGTTTAACATGTCTGAACTACCAGATAGACTGTGTTCTGAATGTGGGGAAGCCAGAATTCCCATTCATTTAAATAAATGTGATTTATGTGACAATGACAATGATGCCCAAGATGATTCCTCAAGTGAGGGGAGTAAGCATGGTACTGCATCATTCCCTCCTTCGTCTACACGAGTCTTGCCCACTCAGGAGGCCCCTAGTACATCTAGCGCGCCAATACTCCTTACTATGCAACAATTAACGGCTGTAATGGATAATTCTGTCAAAAACATTTTAGCCAAAATGAACACTTATCAGCGTAAGCGCGACTGCTCTGTTTTAGATACTGAAGAGCATGACGACGCTGATAATAATGGTTCTGAAGGGCCCCTAACCCAGTCTGATGGGGCCAGGGAGGTTTTGTCTGAGGGAGAAATTACTGATTCAGGGAACATTTCTCAACAAGCTGAACCTGATGTGATTACGTTTAAATTTAAGTTGGAACATCTCCGCATTCTGCTTAAGGAGGTATTATCCACTCTGGATGATTGTGACAAGTTGGTCATCCCAGAGAAACTATGTAAAATGGACAAGTTCCTAGAGGTCCCGGGGCTCCCAGAAGCTTTTCCTATACCCAAGCGGGTGGCGGACATTGTTAATAAAGAATGGGAAAGGCCCGGTATTCCTTTCGTCCCTCCCCCCATATTTAAAAAATTGTTTCCTATGGTCGACCCCAGAAAGGACTTATGGCAGACAGTCCCCAAGGTCGAGGGAGCGGTTTCCACTTTAAACAAACGCACCACTATACCCATAGAGGATAGTTGTGCTTTCAAAGATCCTATGGATAAAAAATTAGAAGGTTTACTTAAAAAGATGTTTGTTCAGCAGGGTTACCTTCTACAACCAATTTCATGCATTGTCCCTGTAGCTACAGCCGCATGTTTCTGGTTCGATGAGCTGATAAAGGCGGTCGATAGTGATTCTCCTCCTTATGAGGAGATTATGGACAGAATCAATGCTCTCAAATTGGCTAATTCTTTCACCCTAGACGCCACTTTGCAATTGGCTAGGTTAGCGGCTAAGAATTCTGGGTTTGCTATTGTGGCGCGCAGAGCGCTTTGGTTGAAATCTTGGTCAGCTGATGCGTCTTCCAAGAACAAGCTACTTAACATTCCTTTCAAGGGGAAAACGCTGTTTGGCCCTGACTTGAAAGAGATTATCTCTGATATCACGGGAGGTAAGGGCTACGCCCTTCCTCAGGATCGGCCTTTCAAGGCAAAAAATAAACCTAATTTTCGTCCCTTTCGTAGAAGTGGACCAGCCCAAAGTGCTACGTCCTCTAAGCAAGAGGGTAATACTTCTCAAGCCAAGCCAGCTTGGAGACCAATGCAAGGCTGGAACAAGGGAAAGCAGGCCAAGAAACCTGCCACTGCTACCAAGACAGCATGAAATGTTGGCCCCCGATCCGGGACCGGATCTGGTGGGGGGCAGACTCTCTCTCTTCGCTCAGGCTTGGGCAAGAGATGTTCTGGATCCTTGGGCGCTAGAAATAGTCTCCCAAGGTTATCTTCTGGAATTCAAGGGGCTTCCCCCAAGGGGGAGGTTCCACAGGTCTCAGTTGTCTTCAGACCACATAAAAAGACAGGCATTCTTACATTGTGTAGAAGACCTGTTAAAAATGGGAGTGATTCATCCTGTTCCATTAAGAGAACAAGGGATGGGGTTCTACTCCAATCTGTTCATAGTTCCCAAAAAAGAGGGAACGTTCAGACCAATCTTGGATCTCAAGATCTTAAACAAGTTTCTCAAGGTTCCATCGTTCAAGATGGAAACCATTCGAACTATTCTTCCTTCCATCCAGGAAGGTCAATTCATGACCACAGTGGATTTAAAGGATGCGTATCTACATATTCCTATCCACAAGGAACATCATCGGTTCCTAAGGTTCGCATTCCTGGACAAGCATTACCAGTTCGTGGCGCTTCCTTTCGGATTAGCCACTGCTCCAAGGATTTTCACAAAGGTACTAGGGTCCCTTCTAGCTGTGCTAAGACCAAGGGGCATTGCTGTAGTACCTTACTTGGACGACATTCTGATTCAAGCGTCGTCCCTTCCTCAAGCAAAGGCTCACACGGACATTGTCCTGGCCTTTCTCAGATCTCACGGATGGAAAGTGAACGTGGAAAAGAGTTCTCTATCTCCGTCAACAAGGGTTCCCTTCTTGGGAACAATAATAGACTCCTTAGAAATGAGGATTTTTCTGACAGAGGCCAGAAAAACAAAACTTCTAGACTCCTGTCGGATACTTCATTCCGTTCCTCTTCCTTCCATAGCGCAGTGCATGGAAGTGATCGGTTTGATGGTAGCGGCAATGGACATAGTTCCTTTTGCGCGCATTCATCTAAGACCATTACAACTGTGCATGCTCAGTCAGTGGAATGGGGACTATACAGACTTGTCTCCGAAGATACAAGTAAATCAGAGGACCAGAGACTCACTCCGTTGGTGGCTGTCCCTGGACAACCTGTCACAAGGGATGACATTCCGCAGACCGGAGTGGGTCATCGTCACGACCGACGCCAGTCTGATGGGCTGGGGCGCGGTCTGGGGATCCCTGAAAGCTCAGGGTCTTTGGTCTCGGGAAGAATCTCTTCTACCGATAAATATTCTGGAACTGAGAGCGATATTCAATGCTCTCAAGGCTTGGCCTCAGCTAGCGAGGGCCAAGTTCATACGGTTTCAATCAGACAACATGACAACTGTTGCGTACATCAACCATCAGGGGGGAACAAGGAGTTCCCTAGCGATGGAAGAAGTGACCAAAATCATTCTATGGGCGGAGTCTCACTCCTGCCACCTGTCTGCTATCCACATCCCAGGAGTGGAAAATTGGGAAGCGGATTTTCTGAGTCGTCAGACATTGCATCCGGGGGAGTGGGAACTCCATCCGGAAATCTTTGCCCAAGTCACTCAGCTGTGGGGCATTCCAGACATGGATCTGATGGCCTCTCGTCAGAACTTCAAAGTTCCTTGCTACGGGTCCAGATCCAGGGATCCCAAGGCGGCTCTAGTGGATGCACTAGTAGCACCTTGGACCTTCAAACTAGCTTATGTGTTCCCGCCGTTTCCTCTCATCCCCAGGCTGGTAGCCAGGATCAATCAGGAGAGGGCGTCGGTGATCTTGATAGCTCCTGCGTGGCCACGCAGGACTTGGTATGCAGATCTGGTGAATATGTCATCGGCTCCACCTTGGAAGCTACCTTTGAGACGAGACCTTCTTGTTCAGGGTCCGTTCGAACATCCGAATCTGGTTTCACTCCAGCTGACTGCTTGGAGATTGAACGCTTGATCTTATCGAAGCGAGGGTTCTCAGATTCTGTTATCGATACTCTTGTTCAGGCCAGAAAGCCTGTAACTAGAAAGATTTACCACAAAATTTGGAAAAAATATATCTGTTGGTGTGAATCTAAAGGATTCCCTTGGGACAAGGTTAAGATTCCTAAGATTCTATCCTTCCTTCAAGAAGGATTGGAAAAAGGATTATCTGCTAGTTCCCTGAAGGGACAGATTTCTGCCTTGTCTGTGTTACTTCACAAAAAGCTGGCAGCTGTGCCAGATGTTCAAGCCTTTGTTCAGGCTCTGGTTAGAATTAAGCCTGTTTACAAACCTTTGACTCCTCCTTGGAGTCTCAACTTAGTTCTTTCAGTTCTTCAGGGGGTTCCGTTTGAACCCTTACATTCCGTTGATATTAAGTTATTATCTTGGAAAGTTTTGTTTTTAGTTGCAATTTCTTCTGCTAGAAGAGTTTCAGAATTATCTGCTCTGCAGTGTTCTCCTCCTTATCTGGTGTTCCATGCAGATAAGGTGGTTTTACGTACTAAACCTGGTTTTCTTCCAAAAGTTGTTTCTAACAAAAACATTAACCAGGAGATTATCGTACCTTCTCTGTGTCCGAAACCAGTTTCAAAGAAGGAACGTTTGTTGCACAATTTGGATGTTGTTCGCGCTCTAAAATTCTATTTAGATGCTACAAAGGATTTTAGACAAACATCTTCCTTGTTTGTTGTTTATTCCGGTAAAAGGAGAGGTCAAAAAGCAACTTCTACCTCTCTCTCTTTTTGGATTAAAAGCATCATCAGATTGGCTTACGAGACTGCCGGACGGCAGCCTCCCGAAAGAATCACGGCTCATTCCACTAGGGCTGTGGCTTCCACATGGGCCTTCAAGAACGAGGCTTCTGTTGATCAGATATGTAGGGCAGCGACTTGGTCTTCACTGCACACTTTTACCAAATTTTACAAGTTTGATACTTTTGCTTCTTCTGAGGCTATTTTTGGGAGAAAGGTTTTGCAAGCCGTGGTGCCTTCCATTTAGGTGACCTGATTTGCTCCCTCCCTTCATCCGTGTCCTAAAGCTTTGGTATTGGTTCCCACAAGTAAGGATGACGCCGTGGACCGGACACACCTATGTTGGAGAAAACAGAATTTATGTTTACCTGATAAATTACTTTCTCCAACGGTGTGTCCGGTCCACGGCCCGCCCTGGTTTTTTTAATCAGGTCTGATAATTTATTTTCTTTAACTACAGTCACCACGGTACCATATGGTTTCTCCTATGCAAATATTCCTCCTTAACGTCGGTCGAATGACTGGGGTAGGCGGAGCCTAGGAGGGATCATGTGACCAGCTTTGCTGGGCTCTTTGCCATTTCCTGTTGGGGAAGAGAATATCCCACAAGTAAGGATGACGCCGTGGACCGGACACACCGTTGGAGAAAGTAATTTATCAGTTAAACATAAATTCTGTTTTTCGTGCCTTTCGTAACTTCAAGGCAGGAGCAGCATCAACTTCCTCCGCTCCAAGACAGGAAGGAACTGTTGCTCGCTACAGACAGGGCTGGAAACCTAACCAGTCCTGGAACAAGGGCAAGCAGGCCAGAAAACCTGCTGCTGCCCCTAAGACAGCATGAAGTGAGGGCCCCCGATCCGGAAACGGATCTAGTGGGGGGCAGACTTTCTCTCTTCGCCCAGGCTTGGGCAAGAGATGTCCAGGATCCCTGGGCGTTGGAGATCATATCTCAGGGATATCTTCTGGACTTCAAAGCTTCTCCTCCACAAGGGAGATTTCATCTTTCAAGGTTGTCAGCAAACCAGATAAAGAAAGAAGCGTTTCTACGCTGTGTACAAGACCTCTTACTAATGGGAGTGATCCACCCAGTTCCGCGGTCGGAACACGGACAAGGGTTTTATTCAAATCTGTTTGTGGTTCCCAAAAAAAGAGGGAACCTTCAGACCAATCTTGGACTTAAAGATCCTAAACAAATTCCTAAGAGTTCCATCGTTCAAAATGGAAACTATTCGAACTATCCTACCCATGATCCAAGAGGGTCAGTACATGACCATAGTGGATTTAAAGGATGCCTACCTTCACATACCGATTCACAAGGATCATTACCGGTATCTAAGATTTGCCTTCCTAAACAGGCATTACCAGTTTGTAGCTCTTCCCTTCGGGTTAGCTACGGCTCCAAGAATCTTTACAAAGGTTCTGGGCTCTCTTCTGGCGGTACTAAGACCGCGAGGCATAGCGGTAGCTCCGTACCTAGACGACATTCTGATACAAGCGTCAAGTTTCCAAACTGCCAAGTCTCATACAGAGTTAGTTCTGGCATTTCTAAGGTCACATGGGTGGAAGGTGAACGTAGAAAAGAGTTCTCTATTGCCACTCACAAGAGTTCCCTTCTTAGGGACTCTTATAGATTCCGTAGAAATGAAAATTTACCTGACGGAGGACAGGTTATCAAAACTTCTAAATGCTTGCCGTGTCCTTCATTCCATTCAACACCCGTCAGTGGCTCAGTGCATGGAGGTAATCGGCTTAATGGTAGCGGCAATGGACATAGTACCTTTTGCGCGCCTGCATCTCAGACCGCTGCAATTGTGCATGCTAAGTCAGTGGAATGGGGATTACTCAGATTTGTCCCCTCTGCTAAATCTGGATCAAGAGACCAGAGATTCTCTTCTATGGTGGCTTTCTCGGTCACATCTGTCCAAGGGGATGCCCTTCCGCAGGCCAGATTGGACGATTGTAACAACAGACGCCAGCCTTCTAGGTTGGGGCGCAGTCTGGAATTCCCTGAAGGCTCAGGGATCATGGACTCAGGAGGAGAGACTCCTTCCAATAAACATTCTGGAATTAAGAGCAGTTCTCAATGCTCTTCTGGCTTGGCCTCAGATAGCAACTCTGAGGTTCATCAGGTTTCAGTCGGACAACATCACGACTGTGGCTTACATCAACCATCAAGGAGGAACAAGGAGTTCCCTAGCGATGATGGAAGTCTCAAAGATAATTCGCTGGGCAGAGTCTCACTCTTGCCACCTGTCAGCGATCCACATCCCAGGCGTGGAGAACTGGGAGGCGGATTTTCTAAGTCGCCAGACTTTTCATCCGGGGGAGTGGGAACTTCATCCGGAGGTGTTTGCCCAACTGCTTCATCATTGGGGCAAACCAGATCTGGATCTCATGGCGTCTCGCCAGAACGCCAAGCTTCCTTGTTACGGATCCAGGTCCAGGGACCCGGGAGCGGTACTCTGACAGCACCTTGGGTCTTCAACATGGCTTATGTGTTTCCACCCTTCCCGATGCTTCCTCGATTGATTGTCAGGATCAAACAGGAGAGAGCATCGATGATTCTAATAGCGCCTGCGTGGCCACGCAGGACCTGGTATGCAGATCTAGTGGACATGTCGTCCTGTCCACCATGGTCTCTGCCTCTGAGACAGGACCTTCTGATTCAGGGTCCTTTCAAACATCCAAATCTAATTTCTCTGAGGCTGACTGCATGGAGATTGAACGCTTGATTCTATCAAAGCGGGGATTCTCGGAGTCAGTGATTGATACCTTAATACAGGCTAGGAAACCTGTTACCAGGAAAATTTACCATAAAATATGGCGTAAATACTTATATTGGTGCGAATCCAAGAGTTACTCATGGAGTAAGGTTAGGATTCCCAGGATATTGTCTTTTCTACAAGAAGGTTTAGAAAAGGGTTTATCTGCTAGTTTGTTAAAGGGACAGATCTCAGCTCTGTCTATCCTTTTACACAAACGTCTGGCAGACGTTCCAGACGTTCAGGCTTTTTGTCAGGCTTTGGCTAGGATTAAGCCTGTGTTTAAGACTGTTGCTCCGCCGTGGAGCTTAAACTTAGTTCTTAACGTTCTGCAAGGTGTTCCGTTTGAACCCCTTCATTCCATTGATATCAAGCTGTTATCTTGGAAAGTTCTGTTTTTAATGGCTATTTCCTCGGCTCGAAGAGTCTCTGAGTTATCGGCCTTGCATTGTGATTCTCCTTATCTGATTTTTCATTCAGATAAGGTAGTTCTGCGTACTAAACCTGGGTTCTTACCTAAGGTAGTCACTAACAAGAATATCAATCAAGAGATTGTTGTTCCATCATTGTGCCCTAACCCTTCTTCAAAGAAGGAACAACTTCTGCACAATCTGGACGTCGTCCGTGCCCTGAAATTTTATTTACAGGCAACTAAAGATTTTCGTCAAACTTCTTCCCTGTTTGTCGTTTATTCTGGACAGAGGAGAGGTCAAAAAGCTTCGGCTACCTCTCTCTCTTTTTGGCTTCGTAGCATAATACGTTTAGCCTATGAGACTGCTGGACAGCAGCCTCCTGAAAGGATTACAGCTCATTCTACTAGAGCTGTGGCTTCCACTTGGGCCTTTAAGAATGAGGCCTCTGTTGAACAGATTTGCAAGGCTGCAACTTGGTCTTCACTTCACACTTTTTCAAAATTTTACAAATTTGACACTTTTGCTTCTTCGGAGGCTGTTTTTGGGAGAAAGGTTCTACAGGCAGTGGTTCCTTCTGTGTAAAGATCCTGCCTGTCCCTCCCGTCATCCGTGTACTTTTAGCTTTGGTATTGGTATCCCATAAGTAATGGATGACCCGTGGACTGACTACACTTAACAGGAGAAAATATAATTTATGCTTACCTGATAAATTCATTTCTCCTGTAGTGTAGTCAGTCCACGGCCCGCCCTGTTTTTTACGGCAGGTCTAAATTTTAAATTAAACTCCAGTCACCACTGCACCCTATAGTTTTCTCCTTTCTCGTTTGGTTTCGGTCGAATGACTGGGTATGACGTAGAGGGGAGGAGCTATATAGCAGCTCTGCTTGGGTGATCCTCTTGCACTTCCTGTTAGGGAGGAGATATAATCCCATAAGTAATGGATGACCCGTGGACTGACTACACTACAGGAGAAATGAATTTATCAGGTAAGCATAAATTATATTTTCCCCTCCTCCCATATTTAGGAAAATGTTTCCTATAGACGCCACCACACGAGACTTATGGCAGACGGTCCCTAAGGTGGAGGGAGCAGTTTCTACTTTAGCTAAGCGTACCACTATCCCGGTGGAGGATAGTTGTGCCTTTTCAGATCCAATGGATAAGAAATTAGAGGGTTACCTTAAGAAAATGTTTGTTCAACAAGGTTTTATCTTACAGCCCCTTGCATGCATTGCGCCTGTCACTGCTGCGGCGGCATTCTGGTTTGAGTCTCTGGAAGAGGCCATTCGCACAGCTCCATTGGATGAAATTATGAACAAGCTTAAAGCACTTAAGCTAGCTAACGCATTTGTTTCTGATGCCGTCGTACATTTAACCAAACTTACGGCCAAAAACTCCGGATTCGCCATCCAAGCGCGCAGAGCGCTATGGCTTAAATCCTGGTCAGCTGACGTGACTTCTAAATCTAAATTGCTTAATATTCCTTTCAAAGGGCAGACCTTATTCCTGCCCGGCTTGAAAGAAATTATAGCTGACATTACTGGAGGTAAGGGCCATGCTCTACCTCAGGACAGGGCCAAATCAAAGGCCAAACAGTCTAATTTTCGTGCCTTTCATAACTTCAAGGCAGGAGCAGCATCAACTTCCTCCGCTCCAAAACAGGAAGGAGCTGTTGCTCGTAACAGGCAGGGCTGGAAAGTTAACCAGTCCTGGAACAAGGGCAAACAGGCCAAGAAACCTGCTGCTGCCCCTAAGACAGCATGAAGAGAGGGCCCCCTATCCGGAAACGGATCTAGTGGGGGGCAGACTTTCTCTCTTCGCCCAGGCTTGGGCAAGAGATGTCCAGGATCACTGGGCGTTGGAGATCATATCTCAGGGATATCTCCTGGACTTCAAAACTTCTCCTCCACGAGGGAGATTTCATCTTTCAAGGTTATCAGCAAACCAAATAAAGAAAGAGGCGTTTCTACGCTGTGTACAAGACCTCTTACTAATGGGGGTGATCCACCCAGTTCCGCGGACGGAACACGGGCAAGGATTCTATTCAAATCTATTTGTGGTTCCCAAGAAAGAGGGAACCTTCAGACCAATCTTGGACTTAAAAATCCTAAACAAATTCCTAAGAGTTCCATCATTCAAAATGGAAACTATTCGAACCATCCTTCCCATGATCCAAGAGGGTCAGTACATGACCACAGTGGACTTAAAGGATGCCTACCTTCACATACCGATTCACAAGGATCATTATCGGTACCTAAGATTTGCTTTCCTAGACAGGCATTACCAGTTTGTAGCTCTTCCCTTCGGATTAGCTACGGCTCCAAGAATCTTTACAAAAGTTCTGGGCTCACTTCTGGCGGTACTAAGACTGCGAGGCATAGCGGTGACTCCGTACCTAGACATTCTGATACAAGCGTCAAGTTTTCAAACTGCCAAGTCTCATACAGAGATAGTTCTGGCATTTCTGAGGTTGCATGGGTGGAAGGTGAACGTGGAAAAGAGTTCTCTATTACCACTTACAAGGGTTCCCTTTCTAGGGACTCTTATAGATTCTGTAGAGATGAAAATTTACCTGACAGAGGCCAGGTTATCAAAACTTCTAAATGCTTGCCGTGTCCTTCATTCCATTCCACACCCGTCAGTAGCTCAGTGCATGGAAGTAATCGGCTTAATGGTAGCGGCAATGGACATAGTACCATTTGCGCGCCTGCATCTCAGACCGCTGCAATTGTGTATGCTAAATCAGTGGAACAGGGATTACTCAGATTTGTCCCCCCTACTAAATCTGGATCAAGAGACCAGAGATTCTCTTCTATGGTGGCTTTCTCTGCCACATCTGTCCAAGGGGATGACCTTTCGCAGGCCAGATTGGACGATTGTAACAACAGACGCCAGCCTTCTAGGCTGGGGCGCAGTCTGGAACTCCCTGAAGGCTCAGGGATTATGGACTCAGAATATTCTGGAATTAAGAGCAATATTCAATGCTCTCCTAGCTTGGCCTCAGTTAGCAACTCTGAGGTTCATCAGATTTCAGTCGGACAACATCACGACTGTGGCTTACATCAACCATCAAGGGGGAACCAGAAGTTCCCTAGCGATGTTGGAAGTCTCAAAGATAATTCGCTGGGCAGAGTCTCACTCTTGCCACCTGTCAGCGATTTACATCCCAGGCGTGGAGAACTGGGAGGCGGATTTTCTAAGTCGCCAGACTTTTCATCCAGGGGAGTGGGAACTTCATCCGGAGGTCTTTGCTCAACTGATTCATCGTTGGGGCAAACCAGATCTGGATCTCATGGCGTCTCGCCAGAACGCCAAGCTTCCTTGTTACGGATCCAGGTCCAGGGACCCGGGAGCTGTGCTGATAGATGCTCTAACAGCCCCTTGGGTCTTCAACATGGCTTATGTGTTTCCACCATTCCCGATGCTTCCTCGTTTGATTGCCAAGATCAAACAGGAGAGAGCTTCGGTGATTCTGATAGCGCCTGCGTGGCCACGCAGGACCTGGTATGCAGACCTAGTGGACATGTCGTCCTGTCCACCGTGGTCTCTGCCTCTGAGACAGGACCTTCTAATTCAGGGTCCTTTCAACCATCCAAATCTAATTTCTCTGAGGCTGACTGCATGGAGATTGAACGCTTGATTCTATCAAAGCGTGGCTTCTCGGAGTCGGTTATTGATACCTTAATACAGGCTAGGAAGCCTGTTACCAGAAAAATTTATTATAAGATATGGCGTAAATATTTATATTGGTGCGAATCCAAGAGTTACTCATGGAGTAAGGTTAGGATTCCTAGGATATTGTCCTTTCTACAAGAGGGTTTAGAAAAGGGCTTATCTGCTAGTTCGTTAAAGGGACAGATTTCTGCTCTGTCTATTCTTCTACACAAACGTCTGGCTGAAGTTCCAGACGTTCAGGCTTTAGCTAGGATTAAGCCTGTGTTTAAGACTGTTGCTCCGCCGTGGAGCTTAAACTTAGTTCTTAACGTTCTTCAAGGCGTTCCATTTGAACCCCTTCATTCCATTGATATCAAGCTGTTATCCTGGAAGGTTCTGTTTTTGATGGCTATTTCCTCGGCTCGAAGAGTCTCTGAGTTATCTGCCTTACATTGTGATTCTCCTTATCTGATTTTTCATTCAGACAAGGTAGTTCTGCGTACTAAACCTGGGTTCTTACCTAAGGTAGTTACTAACAGGAATATCAATCAAGAGATTGTTGTTCCATCACTGTGTCCTAACCCTTCTTCAAAGAAGGAACGACTTTTGCATAATCTGGACGTAGTCCGTGCCCTGAAGTTCTATTTGCAGGCAACTAAAGATTTTCGTCAAACTTCTTCCCTGTTTGTCGTTTACTCTGGACAGAGAAGATGTCAAAAGGCTTCGGCTACCTCTCTCTCTTTTTGGCTTCGTAGCATAATACGTTTAGCCTATGAGACTGCTGGACAGCAGCCTCCTGAAAGGATTACAGCTCATTCTACTAGAGCTGTGGCTTCCACCTGGGCCTTTAAAAATGAGGCCTCTGTTGAACAGATTTGCAAGGCTGCAACTTGGTCTTCACTTCACACTTTTTCAAAATTTTACAAATTTGACACTTTTGCTTCTTCGGAGGCTATTTTTGGGAGAAAGGTACTTCAGGCAGTGGTTCCTTCTGTTTAATGTTCCTGCCTTGTCCCTCCCTTCATCCGTGTACTTTAGCTTTGGTATTGGTATCCCATAAGTAATGGATGACCCGTGGACTGACTACACTTAACAAGAGAAAACATAATTTATGCTTACCTGATAAATTTATTTCTCTTGTAGTGTAGTCAGTCCACGGCCCGCCCTGTCTTTAAGGCAGATCTAAATTTTAATTCAAACTCCAGTCACCACTGCACCCTATGGTTTCTCCTTTCTCGTCTGCTTTGGTCGAATGACTGAATATGACATGTGAGGGGAGGAGCTATATAGCAGCTCTGCTTGGGTGATCCTCTTGCAGCTTCCTGTTAGGAAGAGATATATTCCATAAGTAATGGATGACCCGTGGACTGACTACACTACAAGAGAAATAAATTTATCAGGTAAGCATAAATTATGTTTTTAAACTTAAAGATAGAGCATGACATCACATTTTAAACAACTTTCCAATTTATTTTTATCATCAATTTTGCTTAGTTTTCTTGGTATCCTCTATTAAACAGTAATCCTATGTGACCTTAGGAGCATGCACGCGTGTGTAGCCATCTGGCAGCAGTGTTTGCAACTATGTATAGCATTGTTATAAATATTGTTGCAAATAATGCTGCCAGATGGCTACAGACATGTGCATACTCCTGAACTCACCTATGATTACTCTTTAACAAGGGATACCAAGAGAACTAAGTAAAATTGATAAAAGAAGTAGACTGGAAAGCTGTTTAAAATCGCAAGCTCTATCTGAATCATGAATGTTTAATTTGGACTTTACTGTCACTTTAAACCACAACTTTAAACTATGAACCTTAAAAGTGAAACAAACCTGAATTTAACACATTGGGGCCCATTTATCATCCGGAGCTTGAGGGCCGTGTTTTTGGCGAGCTTGCCGGCTCGCCAGAAACACCAGTTATGAAGCAGCGGACTAAAGACCGCTGCTCCATAACCTGTCCGCCTGCTCTGACATTGCCGCAATTCAACCCGATCGAGTACGATCGGGTTGATTGACACGACCCTGCGGGCGGTCGGTTGTCCGCGAATCTACAGGGGGTGGCGTTGCACCAGCAGCTCACAAGAACTGCTGGTGCAATGCTGAATACGGAGAGCGTATTGCTGTCCGCATTCAGCGAGGTCTGTCGGACCTGATCCGCACTGTCGGATCAGGTCCGACAGACCTTTGTTAAATAGGCCCCATTGGGTAGTTATCAACAACATTCAGTCAATTGGTAGTCATGTTTTATTTTCATATTTACCTTATATCTTTTGGTTTTGTGAAGGTCTATGAATATCCTCTGAAACGTCTGGGAAATACATTTCTTTTGTATTTAACAAGTTTTTACTGTTCTGTTTGTAGCTTAAAGGGACATGATACCCAGATGTTGAATCACTTGAAAGTGATGCAGCATTGCTTTAAAAAGCTGACTAGAAAATATCACCTGAACATCTTTATGTAAAAAAGAAAGTTATTTTACCTCAAAATATCCTAAGTATTCACACCCCATTGTAAAGGACTTTAAGCAGCAAATCAGTATGTCTGTCCCGGGACATGCAAGGGAGCGTGCTTCATGCACACTCATGTAATTTCCCTATTCAGTTTAAGGAAGTTTACTGTGAAATCTCATGAGATCACAGTAAAAGAGTGCATGACCTCAGCACTGCTGATGCCAATTGGCTGATGTTCATTTCTTCCTCTTTTTTTTTTTTACCTGCAGCTGGACTCTGCTGAGCTGAGGAAGTTGTGAGGTAAAATATCTTCCTTTTTTTTTACAAAGCGATTCTCAGGTGATATTTTCCTGTCAGCCTTTTACAGTTATGCTGCATCACTTTCAAGTGATTTAGCATATGAGTATTATGTCCCTTTAAGTAATTCAGACAGCAGATATTCATGTAAATTTGAATAGTGTAGAAATGAAAGCCACAAATTAACTGTGGTGCATGCAGTGTTTTTGCATAGCAAAGTCTTATGGCTTGGGATGAGTTCATGGCTGATGATACTATAACCTGTAGTCAGAGTAAGTGGTACATAGGTTGTGGAAGGTAAAACAGTGTTGTCAAAGCTACTCGAATTTTACCTTTTATTTCTAACATTTTGGATTATTCTATGTATCTGTATACAAACACCCATGTTCTGTTTTCACCAAAAAAACAAAAGTGGCCAGTTTGTCAATATTCTAAACTACTGCTTTATTCCAATAAATCTGAAAAACTTTACCCAGGTGTTTTGTAGGCCTGCATATTCTTAATGTTGTCTTTCTTGTTGTGACAGCACATGAAGCCGGAAGTAATTGTAGATTAGGACTGTACAATCAAGGGGGCCTCGGGCCACATATGACTTACTTTTTTTGTGATCTTCTTCAGTACATATACTAAACTAAAATGCATGTGCCGTTTTACCATACATTTCTTTTTACTTTTTTGCCCAAATGCATTATATTATGAGGCATTATACTCCTTCTAAAGTTTAGTGACTGGCCATCCATATAAAAAAAAGTTTGCGTGTCTGTTTTCTAAACATTTGGGTTAATAGTAAGCCATCCATTTAGAGATAGACAGGAACTTAAAATTAAAGATTCACCAGGAGCCCTCCTCCCTCTAACTATCCCTTCAATTTAAAAAAAAAAAAAAATTAAGTAATTTTTATTGTTTTTTTTTTGTTTGTTTTTTTATAGAGAATACAACATAAAAACATATGCCCATTTAGTATATATGTACAGATAATGTGAAGTGCAATATAGGATATTACATGGTTACCTCTTTGTACATCTAATACAGAATATCACACAATAACAATGGCAGTAAATTATGCATGTATTTGCTATTAATAAGAAATAAATGAATATACTTCATTTTTATACATGAGATCCTCCTAAAATGCAATAGGTCACTCTAGGACCAAATTATACTTGTATTTCTTGAAGGAGCAAATTTAATGAAATCTTCCATATGCTATACAATAGGTTACTCTTGGACCCCTGAACAAAAATAACTGTGAGGTTAACTAAAATAAGACCACTCGTGGAACATCATATGGCATAGTCAGAAGATTCATACAATTAGACTGAGAATGAAATATTATAGAACAAGCAAATAATTAAATCTAACGGTAGTACTACTTCTGCATTATCTTTTGTATTAATAATTAGGAGAGCCCTGACTTCAGACAATAACTACTGAGCATAAACATAGAATAAACCAATCTGGTACGTTCCCTATTACAACAAAATAACAATAAATACTATCGCCTAGATTTAGAGTTCTGCGTTAACCGTCAAAACCAGCGTTAGAGGCTCCTAACACTGGTTTTTACCGCCCGCTGGTATTTGGAGTCAGTCAGGAAAGGGTCTAACGCTCACTTTGCAGCGCGACTTTTCCATACCGCAGATCCCCTTACGCCAATTGCGTATCCTATCTTTTCAATGGGATCTTTCTAACGCCGGTATTTAGAGTCTTGGCTGAAGTGAGCGTTAGAAATCTAACGACAAGACTCCAGCCGCAGAAAAAAGCCAGGAGTTAAGAGCTTTCTGGGCTAACGCCGGTTCATAAAGCTCTTAACTACTGTGCTCTACAGTACACTAACACCCATAAACTACCTATGTACCCCTAAACCGAGGCCCCCCCACATCGCTGCCACTCTAATAAAAATTTTTAACCCCTAATCTGCCGACCGCACGCCGCCGCAACCTACATTATCCCTATGTACCCCTAATCTGCTGCCCCTAACACTGCCGACCCCTATATTATAATTATTAACCCCTAATCTGCCCCCCACAACGTCGCCGCCACCTACCTACAATAATTAACCCCTAATCTTCCGACTGGACCTCACAGCTACTATAATCGTTATTAACCCCTAATCCGCCTCACTCCCGCCTCAATAACCCTATAATAAATAGTATTAACCCATAATCTGCCCTCCCTAACATCAACGACACCTAACTTCAAGTATTAACCCCTAATCTGCCGACCGGACCTCGCCGCTGCTCTATTAAATGTATTAACCCCTAAAGCTAAGTCTAACCCTAACACTAACACCCCCTAAGTTAAATATAATTTTTATCTAACAAAATAAATTATTTCTTATTAAATTAATTAATCCTATTTAAAGCTAAATACTTACCTGTAAAATAAACCCTAATATAGCTACAATATAAATAATAATTACATTGTAGCTATTTTAGGATTAATATTTATTTTACAGGCAACTTTGTATTTATTTTAACCAGGTACAATAGCTATTAAATAGTTAATAACTATTTAATAGCTACCTAGTTAAAATAATTACAAAATTACCTGTAAAATAAATCCTAACCTAAGTTACAATTAAACCTAACACTACACTATCAATAAATTAATTAAATAAAATACCTACAAATAAATACAATTAAATAAACTAACTAAAGTACAAAAAAATAAAAAAAGAACTAAGTTACAAAAAATAAAAAAATTATTTACAAACATTAGAAATATATTACAACAAATTTAAGCTAATTACACCTACTCTAAGCCCCCTAATAAAATAACAAAGCCCCCCAAAATAAAAAAATGCCCTACCCTATTCTAAAATACAAATAGAAAAGCTCTTTTACCTTACCAGCCCTTAAAAGGGCCTTTTGCAGGGCATGCCCCAAAGAAAACAGCTCTTTTGCCTGTAAAAAAAAAAAAATACAATACCCCCCACAACATTACAACCCACCACCCACGTAGCCCTAATCTAACCCAAACCCCCCTTAAATAAACCTAACACTAAGCCCCTGAAGATCTTCCTACCTTATCTTCACCACGCCGGGTATCACCGATCGGTCCAGGCTCCGAAGTCTTCATCCAAGCCCAAGCAGAGGCTGAAGACATCCATCATCGGGCTGAAGTCTTGATCCAAGCGGCGGCTGAAGAGGTCCATCATCGGCCAGAAGTCTTCATCCTATGCGGGCAGAAGAGGAGATCTGGACCGATAGACATCTTCATCCAAGCGGCATGTTCTATCTTCTTCCATCCGACGACGATCGGCTCCATCTTCAAGACCTCCGGTGCGGATCCATCCTCTTCTTCCGACGTCCTAACACAGAATGAAGGTTCCTTTAAGGGACGTCATCCAAGATGGCGTCCCTCGAATTCCAATTGGCTGATAGGATTCTATCAGCCAATCGGAATTAAGGTAGGAAAAATCTGATTGGCTGATGAAATCAGCCAATCAGATTCAAGTTCAATCCGATTGGCTGATTGGATGAGCCAATCGGATTGAACTTGAATCTGATTGGCTGATTCCATCAGCCAGTCAGAATTTTTCTACCTTAATTCCGATTGGCTGATAGAATCCTATCAGCCAATCGGAATTCGAGGGACACCATCTTGGATGACGTCCCTTAAAGGAACCTTCATTCTGTGTTAGGACGTCGGAAGAAGAGGATGGATCCGCGCCGGAGATCTTGAAGATGGAGCCGCTCGTCGTCAGATGGAAGAAGATAGAAGATGCCGCTTGGATGAAGATGTCTATCGGTCCGGATCTCCTCTTCTGCCCGCATAGGATGAAGACTTCTGGCCGATGATGGACCTCTTCAGCCGCCGCTTGGATCAAGACTTCAGCCCGATGATGGACGTCTTCAGCCCCCGCTTGGGCTTGGATGAAGACTTCGGAGCCTGGACCGATCGGTGATACCCGGCGTGGTGAAGATAAGGTAGGAAGATCTTCAGGGGCTTAGTGTTAGGTTTATTTAAGGGGGGTTTGGGTTAGATTAGGGGTATGTGGGTGGTGGGTTGTAATGTTGGGGGGGGTATTGTATTTTTTTTTTTTTACAGGCAAAAGAGCTGTTTTCTTTGGGGCATGCCCCACAAAAGGCCCTTTTAAGGGCTGGTAAGGTAAAAGAGCTTTTCTATTTGTATTTTAGAATAGGGTAGGGCATTTTTTTATTTTGGGGGGCTTTGTTATTTTATTAGGGGGCTTAGAGTAGGTGTAATTAGCTTAAAATTGTTGTAATATATTTCTAATGTTTGTAAATAATTTTTTTATTTTTTGTAACTTAGTTCTTTTTTTATTTTTTGTACTTTAGTTAGTTTATTTAATTGTATTTATTTGTAGGTATTTTATTTAATTAATTTATTGATAGTGTAGTGTTAGGTTTAATTGTAACTTAGGTTAGGATTTATTTTACAGGTAATTTTGTAATTATTTTAACTAGGTAGCTATTAAATAGTTATTAACTATTTAATAGCTATTGTACCTGGTTAAAATAAATACAAAGTTGCCTGTAAAATAAATATTAATCCTAAAATAGCTACAATATAATTATTTGTTATATTGTAGCTATATTAGGGTTTATTTTACAGGTAAGTATTTAGCTTTAAATAGGATTAATTAATTTAATAAGAAATAATTTATTTTGTTAGATAAAAATTATATTTAACTTAGGGGGGTGTTAGTGTTAGGGTTAGACTTAGCTTTAGGGGTTAATACATTTAATAGAGCAGCGGCGAGGTCCGGTCGGCAGATTAGGGGTTAATACTTGAAGTTAGGTGTCGTTGATGTTAGGGAGGGCAGATTATGGGTTAATACTATTTATTATAGGGTTATTGAGGCGGGAGTGAGGCGGATTATGGGTTAATAACTATTATAGTAGCTGTGAGGTCCAGTCGGAAGATTAGGGGTTAATTATTGTAGGTAGGTGGCGGCGACGTTGTGGGGGGCAGATTAGGGGTTAATAATTATAATATAGGGGTCGGCAGTGTTAGGGGCAGCAGATTAGGGGTACATAGGGATAATGTAGGTTGCGGCGGCGTGCGGTCGGCAGATTAGGGGTTAAAATTTTTTATTAGAGTGGCAGCGATGTGGGGGGGCCTCGGTTTAGGGGTACATAGGTAGTTTATGGGTGTTAGTGTACTGTAGAGCACAGTAGTTAAGAGCTTTATGAACCGGCGTTAGCCCAGAAAGCTCTTAACTCCTGGCTTTTTTCTGCGGCTGGAGTCTTGTCGTTCGATTTCTAACGCTCACTTCAGCCAAGACTCTAAATACCGGCGTTAGAAAGATCCCATTGAAAAGATAGGATACGCAATTGGCGTAGGGGGATCTGCGGTATGGAAAAAAAAAAAAAAAATTATATTTAACTTAGGGGGGGGTGTTAGGGTTAGGGTTAGACTTAGCTTTAGGGGTTAATACATTTAATAGAGTAGCGGCGAGGTCCGGTCGGCAGATTAGGGGTTAATACTTGGTTAGGTGTCGGTGATGTTAGGGAGGGCAGATTAGGGGTTAATACTATTTATTATAGGGACAATGAGGCGGGAGTGAGGCGGATTAGGGATTAATAACTTTATTATAGTAGCGGTGAGGTCCGGTCGGAAGATTAGGGGTTAATTATTGTAGGTAGGTGGCGGCGATGTTGGGGGGGGCAGATTAGGGGTTAATAATTATAATATAGGGGTCGGCGGTGTTAGGGGCAGCAGATTAGGGGTACATAGCTATAATGTAGGTTGCGGCGATAGCGGGGGCGGCACATTAGGGGTTAATAAGTGTAAGGTTAGGGGTGTTTAGACTCGGGGTTCATGTTAGGGTGTTAGGTGCAGACTTAGGAAGTATTTCCCCATAGGAAGCAATGGGGCTGCGTTAGGAGCTGAACGCTGCTTTTCTCTTGTTAAGTGTATTCAGTCCACGGGTCATCCATTACTTATGGGATATATTCCCTTCCCAACAGGAAGTTGCAAGAGGATCACCCAAGCAGAGCTGCTATATAGCTCCTCCCCTCACATGTCATACCCAGTCATTCTCTTGCAACTCAACTAGATAGGAGGTTGCGGAAGGTCTGTGGTGTTTTTATACTTTATACTATTTCTTCAATCAAAAGTTTGTTATTTTAAATGGCACCGGAGTGTGCTGTTTGTTCTCAGGCAGTATTTGGAAGAAGAATCTGCCTGCGTTTTCTATGATCTTAGCAGAAGTAACTAAGATCCACTGGCTGTTCTCGCACATTCTGAGGAGTGGGGTAACTTTCAGAAAGGGAATAGCGTGCGAGGTACCCTGCAAACAAGGTATGTGCAGTAAATTATTTTTCTAAGGAATGGAATTGACTAAGAAAATACTGCTGATACCGATGTAATGTAAGTAAAGCCTTTAATACAGTGAGAGCGACTGTTAGCAGGCTGATTTAATTATATACAGTAAAAGTAATTTTCTAAGGAATGGAATTTGACTGAGAAAATGCTATTAATACTGAAGTGATGTTATAAGCCTTAAATGCAGTAGGAAGTCTGGTATCAGGCTTATCAATAAAGATACATATTCCTTAAAAAAAGGATGTTTAAAACGATTTTGCTGGCATGTTTAATCGTTTTGTGAGGTACACTGGTGATAAAACTTATTGGGGCATAAATATTTTCCACATGGCTGACCGATATTTCTGCATAGAAACAGTTAACTGAAACTCCCAATGTTGTAATATTGAGTAGGAGGGGCCTATTTTAGCGCTTTTTTGACGCAGTAAAAATTCAGGCTCAGTCTTCCTGCTTCTTCCTGCATGACCCAGGTCGTCTCCAGAGAGCTTAAGGGACTTCAAAAGTCATTTTGAGGGAGGTAATCAGTCACAGCAGACCTGTGACAGTGGTTTTGACTGTATTTAAAAAACTTTTTTTTCTTTACTGCTTATAAAAGACCGTTTTGGATATTAAGGGGTTAATCATCCATTTGCAAGTGGGTGCAATGCTCTGCTAACTTATTACATACACTGTGTAAATTTGGTTGCTATAACTGATTGGGTTCATTGTTATTTCAACTGTGACAGTTTGTTGTGCTTCTTAAAGGCACAGTAACGTTTTTTCTATATTGCTTGTAAAATTATTTACAGTGTTTTTCCAAGTCTGCTAGTCTTATTGCTAGTCTGTTTAAACATGTCTGACACAGATGAATCTGTTTGTTCACTATGTTTGAAGGCCAGTGTGGAGCCCCATAGAAATATGTGTACTAAATGTATTGATTTCACTTTAAATAATAAAGGTCAGTCTTTATCTATAAAGGAATTATCACCAGACAACGAGGGGGAAGTTATGCCGACTAACTCTCCTCACGTGTCAGTACCTTCGCCTCCCGCTCAGGAGGCGCGTGATATTGTGGCGCCAAGTGCATCAGAGAGGCCCATACAAATCACTTTACAAGACATGGCTACTATTATGAATAATACCCTGACAGAAGTATTATCTAAATTGACAGAATTAAGAGGCAAACGCGATTGCTCGGGGATAAGAACAGAGCGCGCTGGTGCTGTGAGAGCCATGTCCGATACTGCGTCACAGTTTGCAGAACATGAGGACGGAGAGCTTCATTCTGTGGGTGACGGATCTGATCCAGGGAAACCGGATTCAGAGATCTCTAATTTTAAATTTAAGCTTGAGAACCTCCGTGTATTGCTAGGGGAGGTTTTAGCGGCTCTGAATGACTGTAACACAGTTGCAATTCCAGAGAAATTATGTAGGCTGGATAGATACTATGCAGTACCGGTGTGCCCCAAGGCAGAACATACAGTGATCTGAGATGTCATTGCAGAAAATGCAGCATGTCTGCAGAAAGAGCAGGACACATGCAGGCACTGTTAGCGCTTGAACTTAGTAGTGCTGCTCCACATAAGACAATTCTCTTCAAACAGAGCTGTGCTCTGGCTGCACTGTGTAAGTTTTCCTTAGCACAGTGCATCCAGAGCAAAGTGCTTTTTGAAGTGAACAGTCAAATATGCAATAGCGCTGCAAAGCGCATTGCTTGTTGACTTGCTCTCAGAGAAAAAAAAATCAAACACACACCCTAGTCTTTCCCAGTCTGCAAAGCTGTTTATTCTGAATGTAAGGCATTAGTATGAGCTTTGCATCTTTTTTATTACTACATTTCTATGTTAGACCAAGAGAAAAGTAAACTTATTTATTCAAGAGACATTTTAACATTTTCTTTTTTTGAATGCAGCTAATTTGCAATGCAATTTTCAACTACTGCACTATATTATAAAACGTTAAAAAATTGCTTTATACCTCAGTTAAACAACACATTGAACTGGCGCCTTAGTGTAACTGTCTAATTTAAAATTTAATTTTATTTAAATATAACCTGCAGAAAATTTTTTATTAAAAAAAAATCTCATCGCAGAAAGTGAAGAAAAGTTCTGCCTCTGGGCCGGTGTGTACTGACGTTTTTCCTATACCTAAAAGGCTTACAGAAATTATTAGCAAGGAGTGGGATAGACCCGGTGTGCCCTTTTCCCCACCTCCTATATTTAGGAAAATGTTTCCAATAGACGCCACTACACGGGACTTATGGCAGACAGTCCCTAAGGTGGAGGGAGCAGTTTCTACTTTAGCTAAGCGTACCACTATCCCGGTGGAGGATAGTTGTGCTTTTTCGGATCCAATGGATAAAAAATTAGAAGGTTACCTTAAGAAAATGTTTGTTCAACAAGGTTTTATCTTACAGCCCCTTGCATGCATTGCGCCTGTCACTGCTGCTGCGGCATTCTGGTTTGAGTCTCTAGAAGAGGCCATTCACTCAGCTCCATTGGATGAAATTATGGACAAGCTTAAAGCACTTAAGCTAGCTAATGCATTTGTTTCTGATGCCATTGTACATTTAACCAAACTAACGGCTAAGAACTCCGGATTCGCCATCCAGGCGCGCAGAGCGCTATGGCTTAAATCCTGGTCAGCTGACGTGACTTCTAAATCTAAATTGCTGAATATTCCTTTCAAGGGGCAAACCTTATTCGGGCCCGGCTTGAAAGAAATTATCGCTGACATTACTGGAGGTAAGGGTCATACTCTTCCTCAGGACAGGGCCAAAGCAAAAGACAAACAGTCTAATTTTCGTGCCTCTCGAAACTTCAAGGCAGGAGCAACGTCAAGTTCCTCCGCTCCAAAACAGGAAGGAACTGTTGCTCGTTACAGACAGGCCTGGAAAACTAACCAGACCTGGAACAAGGGCAAGCAGGCCAGAAAACCTGCTGCTGCCCCTAAGACAGCATGAAGGGATGGCCCCCTATCCGGAAACGGATCTAGTGGGGGGCAGACTTTCTCTCTTCGCCCAGGCGTGGGCAAGAGATGTCCAGGATCCCTGGGCGTTGGAGATCATATCTCAGGGATATCTTCTGGACTTCAAGGCTTCTCCTCCTCAAGGGAGATTTCATCTTTCAAGGTTATCAGACAACCAGATAAAGAAAGAGGCATTCCTACGCTGCGTACAAGACCTCCTAGTAATGGGAGTGATCCATCCAGTTCCGCGGACGGAACAAGGACAGGGATTTTATTCAAATCTGTTCGTGGTTCCCAAGAAAGAGGGAACCTTCAGACCAATCTTGGATCTAAAGATCTTAAACAAGTTCCTCAGAGTTCCATCTTTCAAAATGGAAACTATTCGGACCATCCTACCCATGATCCAGGAGGGTCAGTACATGACCACAGTGGACTTAAAGGATGCCTACCTTCACATACCGATTCACAAAGATCATCATCGGTTCCTAAGGTTTGCCTTTCTAGACAGGCATTACCAATTTGTAGCTCTTCCCTTCGGATTGGCTACGGCCCCGGGAATCTTTACAAAGGTTCTGGGCTCTCTTCTGGCGGTTCTAAGACCGCGAGGCATAGCGGTAGCTCCGTATGTAGACGACATCCTGATACAGGCGTCAAGCTTTCAAATTGCCACGTCTCATACAGAGATAGTCCTGACTTTTCTAAGGTCGCATGGGTGGAAGGTGAACGTGGAAAAAAGTTCTCTATCACCACTCACAAGAGTCTCCTTCCTAGGGACTCTGATAGATTCTGTAGAGATGAAAGTTTACCTGACGGAGGCCAGGTTATCAAAACTTCTAAATGCTTGCCGTGTCCTTCATTCCATTCCACGCCCGTCAGTGGCTCAGTGCATGGAAGTAATCGGCCTAATGGTAGCGGCAATGGATATAGTGCCATTTGCGCGCCTGCATCTCAGACCGCTGCAATTGTGCATGCTGGGTCAGTGGAATGGGGATTACTCAGATTTGTCCCCCCTACTAAATCTGGATCAAGAGACCAGAGATTCTCTTCTCTGGTGGCTATCTCGGGTCCATCTGTCAAAGGGTATGACCTTTCGCAGGCCAGATTGGACGATTGTAACAACAGATGCCAGCCTTCTAGGCTGGGGCGCAGTCTGGAACTCCCTAAAGGCTCAGGGATCGTGGACTCAGGAGGAGAAACTCCTCCCAATAAATATTCTGGAGTTAAGAGCAATATTCAATGCTCTTCTAGCTTGGCCTCAGTTAGCAACACTGAGGTTCATCAGATTTCAGTCGGACAACATCACGACTGTGGCTTACATCAACCATCAAGGGGGAACCAGGAGTTCCCTAGCGATGTTAGAAGTCTCAAAGATAATTCGCTGGGCAGAGTCTCACTCTTGCCACTTGTCAGCGATCCACATCCCAGGCGTGGAGAACTGGGAGGCGGATTTTCTAAGTCATCAGACTTTTCATCCGGGGGAGTGGGTACTCCATCCGGAGGTGTTTGCTCAACTGGTCCATCGTTGGGGCAAACCAGAACTGGATCTCATGGCGTCTCGCCAGAACGCCAAGCTTCCTTGTTACGGGTCCAGGGACCGGGGAGCGACGCTGATAGATGCTCTAGCAGCTCCTTGGTTCTTCAACCTGGCTTATGTGTTTCCTCCGTTTCCTCTGCTCCCTCGACTGATTGCCAAGATCAAACAGGAGAGAGCATCAGTGATTCTGATAGCGCCTGCGTGGCCACGCAAGACCTGGTATGCAGACCTAGTGGACATGTCGTCCTGTCCACCATGGACTCTACCTTTTGAGGCAAGACCTTCTAATACAAGGTCCTTTCAATCATCCAAATCTAATTTCTCTGAGACTGACTGCATGGAGATTGAACTCTTGATCCTATCAAAGCGTGGTTTCTCCGAGTCAGTTATTGATACCTTAATACAGGCACGAAAGCCTGTTACCAGGAAAATCTACCATAAGATATGGCGTAAATACCTGTATTGGTGCGAATCCAAGAGTTACTCATGGAGTAAGGTTAGGATTCCTAGGATATTGTCCTTTCTCCAAGAGGGTTTAGAAAAAGGCTTATCAGCTAGTTCTTTAAAGGGACAGATCTCTGCTCTGTCTATCCTTTTGCACAAGCGTCTGGCGGAAGTTCCAGACGTCCAGGCTTTTTGTCAGGCTCTGGTTAGGATTAAGCCTGTGTTTAAAACTGTTGCTCCTCCGTGGAGCTTAAACTTGGTTCTGAAAGTTCTTCAAGGAGTTCCGTTTGAACCCCTTCATTCCATTGATATTAAACTTTTATCTTGGAAAGTTCTGTTTTTGATGGATATCTCCTCGGCTCGAAGAGTCTCGGAGATATCCGCCTTACATTGTGATTCTCCTTATCTAATTTTCCATTCAGACAAGGTAGTTCTGCGTACTAAACCTGGGTTTTTACCTAAGGTAGTCTCTAACAGGAATATCAATCAGGAGATTGTTGTTCCATCATTATGTCCTAATCCTTCTTCAAAGAAGGAACGGACTTTTGCATAATCTGGACGTAGTCCGTGCCCTAAAATTCTATTTACAGGCAACTAAAGATTTTAGTCAAACTTCTTCCCTGTTTGTCGTTTACTCTGGACAGAGGAGAGGTCAGAAAGCTTCGGCAACCTCTCTCTCCTTTTGGCTTCCTAGCATAATACGTTTAGCCTATGAGACTGCTGGACAGCAGCCCCCTGAAAGAATTACAGCTCATTCCAATAGAGCTGTGGCTTCCTCCTGGGCCTTTAAGAATGAGGCCTCTATTGAACAGATTTGCAAGGCTGCGACTTGGTCTTCGCTTCACACCTTTTCAAAATTTTACAAATTTGACACTTTTGCTTCTTCGGAGGCTGTTTTTGGGAGAAAGGTTCTACAGGCAGTGGTTCCTTCCGTTTAAGTGCCTGCCTTGTCCCTCCCATCATCCGTGTACTTTAGCTTTGGTATTGGTATCCCATAAGTAATGGATGACCTGTGGACTGAATACACTTAACAAGAGAAAACATAATTTATGCTTACCTGATAAATTTATTTCTCTTGTAGTGTATTCAGTCCACGGCCCGCCCTGTCTTTTTTAAGGCAGATCTAAATTTTAATTAAAACTCCAGTCACCACTGCACCCTATGGTTTCTCCTTTCTCGTCTTGTTTTGGTCGAATGACTGGATATGACATGTGAGGGGAGGAGCTATATAGCAGCTCTGCTTGGGTGATCCTCTTGCAACTTCCTGTTGGGAAGGGAATATATCCCATAAGTAATGGATGACCCGTGGACTGAATACACTACAAGAGAAATAAATTTATCAGGTAAGCATAAATTATGTTTCTCCAACATAGGTGTGTCCGGTCCACGGCGTCATCCTTACTTGTGGGATATTCTCTTCCCCAACAGGAAATGGCAAAGAGCCCAGCAAAGCTGGTCACATGATCCCTCCTAGGCTCCGCCTTCCCCAGTCATTCTCTTTGCCGTTGTACAGGCAACATCTCCACGGAGATGGCTTAGAGTTTTTTGGTGTTTAAATGTAGTTTTTATTCTTCAATCAAGAGTTTGTTATTTTAAAATAGTGCTGGTATGTACTATTTACTCTGAAACAGAAAAGAGATGAAGATTTCTGTTTGTAAGAGGAAAATGATTTTAGCAACCGTTACTAAAATCGATGGCTGTTTCCACACAGGACTGTTGAGAGGAATTAACTTCAGTTGGGGGAAACAGTGAGCAGACTTTTGCTGCTTGAGGTATGACACATTTCTAACAAGACTTGGTAATGCTGGAAGCTGTCATTTTCCCTATGGGATCCGGTAAGCCATTTTTATTAAATAAGAATAAAGGGCTTCACAAGGGCTTTAAAGACTGGTAGACATTTTTCTGGGCTAAAACGATTGATTTATAAGCATTTTTAATAGTTTATAGCTTTGAGGAGTTATTTTATTCTTGGGAATTATGTTGAATAACCGGCAGGCACTGTATTGGACACCTTTTTCTCTGGGGGCCTTCTCTAATCATAGGCAGAGCCTCATTTTCGCGCCACTAATGCGCAGTTGTTTTTGGGAAGCAAGGCATGCAGATGCATGTGTGAGGAGCTCAGATACATAGAAAAAGCTTACTGAAGGCGTCATTTGGTATCGTATTCCCCTCTGGGCTTGGTTGGGTCTCAGCAAAGCAGATACCAGGGACTGTATAGGGGTTAAATATAAAAACGGCTCCGGTTCCGTTATTTTAAGAGTTAAAGCTTTCAAATTTGGTGTGCAATACTTTTAAGGCTTTAAGACACTGTGGTGAAATTTTGGTGAATTTTGAACAATTCCTTCATACTTTTTCACATATTCAGTAATAAAGTGTGTTCAGTTTAAAATTTAAAGTGAGAGTAACGGTTTTATTTTTAAACGTTTTTTTGTACTTTGTTATCAAGTTTATGCCTGTTTAACATGTCTGAACTATCAGATAGACTATGTTCTGTATGTGAGGAAGCCAAGGTTCCTTCTCATTTGAATTGATGTGATGTATGTGACAAAAAATTTAGAGAAAATGATGCCCAAGATGATTCCTCAAGTGAGGGGAGTAAGCATGGTACTGCATCATCCCCTCCTTTGTCTACGCCAGTCTTGCCCACACAGGAGGCCCCTAGTACATCTAGTGTGCCAATACTCCTTACTATGCAACAATTAACGGCTGTAATGGATAATTCTATCAAAAACATTTTAGCCAAAATGCCCACTTATCAGCGGAAGCGCGACTGCTCTGTTTTAGAAAATACTGAAGAGCATGAGGACGCTGACGATAATGGTTCTGACATGCCCCTACACCAGTCTGAGGGGGCCAGGGAGGTTTTGTCTGAGGGAGAAATTTCAGATTCAGGGAAAATTTCTCAACAAGCTGAACCTGATGTGATTACATTCAAATTTAAATTGGAACATCTCCGCGCTCTGCTTAAGGAGGTGTTATCTACTCTGGATGATTGTGACAATTTGGTCATTCCAGAGAAATTATGTAAGATGGACAAGTTCCTAGAGGTCCCGGGGCCCCCCGAAGCTTTTCCTATACCCAAGCGGGTGGCGGACATTGTAAACAAAGAATGGGAAAGGCCCGGCATACCTTTTGTCCCTCCCCCTATATTTAAGAAATTGTTTCCTATGGTCGACCCCAGAAAGGACTTATGGCAGACAGTCCCCAAGGTCGAGGGGGCGGTTTCTACTCTAAACTAACGCACCACTATCCCTATAGAAGATAGTTGTGCTTTCAAAGATCCTATGGATAAAAAATTAGAGGGTTTGCTTAAAAAGATGTTTGTTCAGCAAGGTTACCTTCTACAACCAATTTCATGCATTGTTCCTGTCACTACAGCAGCGTGTTTCTGGTTCGATGAACTAGAAAAGTCGCTCAATAAAGATTCTTCTTATGAGGAGATTTTGGACAGAATTCATGCTCTTAAATTGGCTAACTCTTTTACTTTAGACGCCACTTTGCAATTGGCTAGATTAGCGGCGAAAAATTCGGGGTTTGCTATTGTGGCGCGCAGAGCGCTTTGGCTAAAATCTTGGTCAGCGGATGCGTCTTCCAAGAACAAATTGCTTAACATACCTTTCAAGGGGAAAACGCTGTTTGGCCCTGACTTGAAAGAGATTATTTCAGATATCACTGGGGGTAAGGGCCACGCCCTTCCTCAGGATAGGTCTTTTAAGGCTAAAAATAAACCAAATTTTCGTCCCTTTCGCAGAAACGGACCAGCTCCAAGTTCTACATCCTCTAAGCAAGAGGGTAATACTTCTCAAACCAAGCCAGCCTGGAGGCCAATGCAAGGCTGGAACAAAGGTAAGCAGGCCAAGAAACCTGCCACTGCTACCAAGACAGCATGAGATGTTGGCCCCCGATCCGGGACCGGATCTGGTGGTGGGCAGACTTTCTCTCTTCGCTCAGGCTTGGGCAAGAGATGTTCTGGATCCTTGGGCGCTAGAAATAGTCTCCCAAGGTTATCTTCTGGAATTCAAGGAGCTACCCCCAAGGGGGAGGTTCCACAGGTCTCAATTGTCTTCAGACCGCATAAAAAGACAGGCATTCTTACATTGTGTAGAAGACCTGTTAAAAATGGGAGTGATTCATCCTGTTCCATTAGGAGAACAAGGGATGGGATTCTACTCCAATCTGTTCATAGTTCCCAAAAAAGAGGGGAACATTCAGACCAATCTTAGATCTCAAGATCCTAAACAAATTTCTCAAGGTTCCATCGTTCAAAATGGAAACCATTCGGACAATTCTTCCTACCATCCAGGAAGGTCAATTCATGACCACGGTGGATTTAAAGGATGCGTATCTACATATTCCTATCCACAAGGAACATCATCGGTTCCTAAGGTTCGCCTTTCTGGACAAGCATTACCAGTTTGTGGCACTTCCATTCGGATTAGCCACTGCTCCAAGAATTTTCACAAAGGTACTAGGGTCCCTTCTAGCGGTGCTAAGACCAAGGGGCATTGCAGTAGTACCTTACTTGGACGACATACTGATTCAAGCGTTGTCCCTACCACAAGCAAAGGCTCATACGGACATTGTCCTGGCCTTTCTCAGATCTCACGGGTGGAAAGTGAACGTAGAAAAAAGTTCTCTATCTCCGTCAACAAGAGTTCCCTTCTTGGGAACAATAATAGACTCCTTAGAAATGAGGATTTTTCTGACAGAGGCCAGAAAATCAAAACTTCTAAGCTCTTGTCAAGTACTTCATTCTGTTCTTCTTCCTTCCATAGCGCAGTGCATGGAAGTAATAGGTTTGATGGTCGCGGCAATGGACATAGTTCCTTTTGCGCGAATTCATCTGAGACCATTACAACTGTGCATGCTCAGTCAGTGGAATGGGGATTATACAGACTTGTCTCCGACGATACAAGTAGATCAGAGGACCAGAGATTCACTCCGTTGGTGGCTGACCCTGGACAACCTGTCACAGGGGATGAGCTTCCGCAGACCAGAGTGGGTCATTGTCACGACCGACGCCAGTCTGGTGGGCTGGGGCGCGGTCTGGGAACCCCTGAAAGCTCAGGGTCTTTGGTCTCTGGAAGAATCTCTTCTCCCGATAAATATTCTGGAACTGAAAGCGATATTCAATGCTCTCAAGGCTTGGCCTCAGCTAGCAAAGGCCAAATTCATACGGTTTCAATCAGACAACATGACGACTGTTGCGTATATCAACCATCAGGGGGGAACAAGGAGTTCCCTGGCGATGGAAGAAGTGACCAAAATCATTCAATGGGCGGAGACTCACTCCTGCCACTTGTCTGCAATCCACATCCCAGGAGTGGAAAATTGGGAAGCGGATTTTCTGAGTCGTCAGGCATTTCATCCGGGGGAGTGGGAACTCCATCCGGAAATCTTTGCCCAAATAACTCAATTGTGGGGCATTCCAGACATGGATCTGATGGCCTCTCGTCAGAACTTCAAGGTTCCTTGCTACGGGTCCAGATCCAGGGATCCCAAGGCGACTCTAGTAGATGCACTAGTAGCACCTTGGACCTTCAACCTAGCTTATGTATTCCCACCGTTTCCTCTCATCCCCAGGCTGGTAGCCAGGATCAATCAGGAGAGGGCATCGGTGATCTTGATAGCTCCTGCATGGCCACGCAGGACTTGGTATGCAGACCTGGTGAATATGTCATCGGCTCCACCATGGAAGCTACCTTTGAGACAGGACCTTCTTGTTCAAGGTCCGTTCGAACATCCGAATCTGGCCTCACTCCAACTGACTGCTTGGAGATTGAACGCTTGATTTTATCAAAGCGAGGGTTCTCAGATTCTGTCATTGATACTCTTGTTCAGGCCAGAAAGCCTGTAACTAGAAAAATCTACCATAAAATATGGAAAAAATATATCTGTTGGTGTGAATCTAAAGGATTCCCATGGAACAAGATAAAAATTCCTAAGATTCTATCCTTTCTTCAAGAAGGTTTGGAGAAAGGATTATCTGCAAGTTCTTTGAAGGGACAGATTTCTGCCTTATCTGTTTTACTTCACAAAAAGCTGGCGGCTGTGCCAGATGTTCAAGCTTTTGTTCAGGCTCTGGTTAGAATCAAGCCTGTTTACAAACCTTTGACTCCTCCTTGGAGTCTCAATTTAGTTCTTTCAGTTCTTCAGGGGGTTCCGTTTGAACCCCTACATTCCGTTGATATCAAGTTATTATCTTGGAAAGTTTTGTTTTTGGTTGCAATTTCTTCTGCTAGAAGAGTTTCAGAGTTATCCGCTCTGCAGTGTTCTCCTCCTTATCTGGTGTTCCATGCAGATAAGGTGGTTTTGCGTACTAAACCTGGTTTTCTTCCGAAAGTTGTTTCTAACAAAAACATTAACCAGGAGATAGTCGTGCCTTCTTTGTGTCCGAATCCAGTTTCAAAGAAGGAACGTTTGTTGCACAATTTGGATGTAGTTCGTGCTCTAAAATTCTATTTAGATGCTACAAAGGATTTCAGACAAACATCTTCCTTGTTTGTTGTTTATTCTGGTAAAAGGAGAGGTCAAAAAGCAACTTCTACCTCTCTCTCTTTTTGGCTTAAAAGCATCATCAGATTGGCTTATGAGACTGCCGGACGGCAGCCTCCTGAAAGAATCACAGCTCATTCCACTAGGGCCGTGGCTTCCACATGGGCCTTCAAGAACGAGGCTTCTGTTGATCAGATATGTAAGGCAGCGACTTGGTCTTCACTGCACTCTTTTACTAAATTTTACAAATTTGATACTTTTGCTTCTTCTGAGGCTATTTTTGGGAGAAAGGTTTTGCAAGCCGTGGTGCCTTCCATCTAGGTGACCTGATTTGCTCCCTCCCATCATCCGTGTCCTAAAGCTTTGGTATTGGTTCCCACAAGTAAGGATGACGCCGTGGACCGGACACACCTATGTTGGAGAAAACAGAATTTATGTTTACCTGATAAATTACTTTCTCCAACGGTGTGTCCGGTCCACGGCCCGCCCTGGTTTTTTAATCAGGTCTGATGATTTATTTTCTTTAACTACAGTCACCACGGTATCATATGATTTCTCCTATGCAAATATTCCTCCTTTACGTCGGTCGAATGACTGGGGAAGGCGGAGCCTAGGAGGGATCATGTGACCAGCTTTGCTGGGCTCTTTGCCATTTCCTGTTGGGGAAGAGAATATCCCACAAGTAAGGATGACGCCGTGGACCGGACACACCGTTGGAGAAAGTAATTTATCAGGTAAACATAAATTCTGTTTTTTTGCAGGTGTTAGGTTTTTTTCAGCTCAAATTGCCCCATTGTTTCCTATAGGGGAATCGTGCACGAGCACGTTTTTGAAGCTGGCCGCGTCCGTAAGCACCGCTGGTATTTAGAGTTGCAGTGGCGGTAACTTATGCTCTACGCTCCCTTTTTGGAGCCTAACGCAGCCCTTCTGTGAACTCTAAATACCAGCGGTATTTAATAGGTGCAGGGGGAAAAAAGCATGCATAGCTAACGCACCCCTTTGGCCGCAGAACTCTAAATCTAGCCGTATGAGTCTAATCCTAATTGCCTACAACAGCAATACCTGACATAGGTTTCTCGTCATTTCACTAAATAGAATATCTAATCTTGATTCACTATGCTGTCTTGGACACTGACAGAGCATCCTACAATAATGTGGCTAAATAGATACAGTTTTATAAAAAAATAATCATGAAGACCAGCACTCTGAGATGAGGAGTATCACTGTAATCAGTAAAATATTCAACCATAAGGGGCTGACTTCTGTCAGGACAAACTGAATGTTCCTAATTTAGTTCTGTTTTACTTTTTAACTGGTACTTTGCTCTTGTTAAAGGGACACTCAACTCAAAATTAAACTTTCATGAGTAACCAGCTTTCCATTTGATTTCCATTAACAAAATGTGCACAGTCTTTTTATATTTATACTTTTTGAGTCACCAGCACCTACTGAGCATGTGCAAGAATTCATAGAATATACGTATATGCATTTGTGATTGGCTGATGGCTGTCAAGTGATGCAGTGGGAGTGGAAATAGATTTGTTTGAAATTTGTCAGAAAAAAGTCTACTAATTTGAAGTTCAGACCAAGAGCTATTGCATTGTCTTGTTATCACACATTTGTTGATTATGCAAATCTCCTGTATTTACTAGTCCTTTAAGAAAATAGTATAGGAAAATAGATTTGTTAAAGAGGACAATCTCCTCTGGTGCATTAATAGGTAGGTGGTTATCTTCCTTCTGCCAAGTATCAGAGACTTAAAAATCAGGGCCTGTAGAATAGGAAACACCATGGAGGAAAATCTCATGGATGCAGACTTTAAGCTCGATAAAATTTTGAGTGAGCCGAAACTCCATAGCTTGCAGCAGGAGTACTTTCATTTGGTGTTACTGTAGGCTGTCTTCAAGTTATAGTTTCTTGTAGCCAAGAGTAGCTGGTCAGTCTATAAGCAAGACTAAATTACTCGGTTCACCGAGGGGGGGGGGGAGTCTCGTTAGTAGGCCGCTGCCTAAGGCCTCAGCTTTCTTAATCAGGTTTCTGTAATCATGTTCACAACATTCTTAGTATTAATGTGCTGAGTATTATTAGTATAATCATTATCCATCAGTTGTTTCTCCTGAAAATTCAACCTAGCATGGTTGCTGCCCAGACATGCCCCCTTTCAATTTTTTTATGTTGCAGCTTGAAGAAGGCTGTGTATCTTAAAGGTTGGCTGCCTCAAGTCTACAGACATTTTCTGATATACATGCCCCCTTCTCTATAGGGTATAAATCACTTCTTGATTCTCTGTGTTGCACAAACACAGACAGGGGGCCATTTTCTCTTTCGTTCTCACAACTCAGAGTTCTATAATTTTTATATATTTAAAACACTGAATGGAATCCACTTCATGGCCCTTTAGAGACCACTCTTCCATTTTTGCTTTTTAGCGCTTAACCAATGTTTACTCTTCCCTTTTGTTGTATGGGAAGCACACTGCTTCTTTGCACCTGTTACTTGAGCATTTATAGCTGTATACAGCTCAAACAGAGCTCCCAAAGTCACTCCTGCAGATCTCTGTCTCAACCATGTGCTTTAAAGTTCCACAGGAACTCAAACCTGGGATAGTGCTAGCCTTGCTCAGGAACACCCAATTCTCTGTCCCAACTATGAGCTTCACTGCCCCAAAAACACAGGAACTAAATGTTGAGAGGTTTGTGCATCAGGCTTCCTCGCACCAGGTACACATGGCTACTGTAATGTCAGCAGCAATGCTTTTAAGCTCCCAGAAACTGTGTTTTGCACATGTATGCACTGCACCTACAGTCTCCAAGTGGTATGTTGATATCACACTGCTTATGACATCAATCACTCATAAATACTATACTCTGCATTAGCGGACACAAAAGAATTGCAACATATTGTACAATAAAAAACTCAGAAGTACACTTGAAAGCTACGGTATGTAAAGGCTTTATATATTTGCATGAAACCCATGAATGTGTATGTCTCATGTAAATAAGAGCTTTTACAAAAAAAGTATATGCAAAAAAAATATGTTTGCTACAAATACTGATAATCTTTCTGCATGTGCCGCTGTCTTGCCTCTGTTTTGTTACTTACAGATTAAGTTCTTGAGCAAGAAGAGAGAACATTTGTAGTAGGATTTAGTGTAGTATTAGTGTTTTCAACACACTTGTACATGGGTTTTGAATAGCAATTTCTTACAAAACAGCCTTATTTACAAGCACATATTGTTTCCTGAAACAATTAACATGGGAAGTGTCGCGTATGTTACCGTATACATACACTAATTCTCCCATATTGCAAGATTTTGAATAATGAGTACCCGCATTTCACGCATTTATCATACGTATTTGACACTGCTCTGGATTTTGGTATTTGTAAGCGTCAAGGATGAAGACCACCTGACTAATTTATTAACACTATCACTTTGTGAGCTGTTGACCTTTACTACTTTTTATCTGTCACATTTTATTGAGTCCGCTTGGGTTGTTTTCGCCAGGTTACCATTCAGGCTTTAAATAACATGTAGTTCCTGAGGCAGCTTTGTTATTGAAAAAATATTTCCAAAGAAGTTTGACATTCAGTTGTATCTTTTTGTCTTTTTTACAGAAATGTTACCTACATATATATTCTTCAAAGGCTGCTCAAGGCAAACAAAACTTTATGCAATGAGTGTGTTATGGCAGGGTGTTTTTATTTTAAGTTAATTACAAAACAAAACCTGCATAATCTGAAGACACATAATCACGCTGAAGCCTAAAAGTTTCACTAAATGTTTTATCAATTCAGAAGCAGTTTAAGCTTCTGGTTAGACAGGTATACAAACACATGTTGATGGTAGTTTTCTATGTTACGGAACTACCAGAACACTGAATACAAATCTGATTGATAGCTTTTGAAAACTGTTGGCTAAATGTCAGCTGAGTCATGGTTTAATGAGACATACCCGGTTTTCTCCAACATAGGTGTGTCCGGTCCACGGCGTCATCCTTACTTGTGGGATATTCTCTTCCCCAACAGGAAATGGCAAAGAGCCCAGCAAAGCTGGTCACATGATCCCTCCTAGGCTCCGCCTTCCCCAGTCATTCTCTTTGCCGTTGTACAGGCAACATCTCCACGGAGATGGCTTAGAGTTTTTTGGTGTTTAAATGTAGTTTTTATTCTTCAATCAAGAGTTTGTTATTTTAAAATAGTGCTGGTATGTACTATTTACTCTGAAACAGGAAAGAGATGAAGATTTCTGTTTGTAAGAGGAAAATGATTTTAGCAACCGTTACTAAAATCGATGGCTGTTTCCACACAGGACTGTTGAGAGGAATTAACTTCAGTTGGGGGAAACAGTGAGCAGACTTTTGCTGCTTGAGGTATGACACATTTCTAACAAGACTATGTAATGCTGGAAGCTGTCATTTTCCCTATGGGATCCGGTAAGCCATTTTCTTAGTTTAAGTAAAAGAATAAAGGGCTTCATTAGGGCTTAAAAAACTGGTAGACATTTTTCTGGTCTAAAACGATTACTTTACTAAGTATATTTGGCAGATTATTACTTTTAAAATCTTGGGGATTGTTTTAATAAAAACGGCAGGCACTGTATTGGACACCTTTTTCACTGGGGGCCTTTTCTAGTCATAGACAGAGCCTCATTTTCGCGCCTCTAATGCGCAGTTGTTTTTGGAAAGCATGGCATGCAGATGCATGTGTGAGGAGCTAAGAACCACTGAAAAAGCTTATAGAAGGCATCATTTGGTATCGTATTCCCCTCTGGGCTTGGTTGGGTCTCAGCAAAGCAGATACCTGGGACTGTATAGGGGTTAAATGTAAAAAACGGCTCCGGTTCCGTTATTTTAAGGGTTAAAGCTTTCAAATTTGGTGTGCAATACTTTTAAGGCTTTAAGTTACTGTGGTGAAATTTGAACAATTCCTTCATACTTTTTCACATATTCAGTAATAAAGTGTGTTCAGTTTGAAATTTAAAGGGACAGTAACGGTTTTATTGTAAAACGTTTTTTGTGCTTTGTTGACAAGTTTAAGCCTGTTTAACATGTCTGAACCATCAGATAACGATGTTCTATATGTATGAAAGCCAATGTGTCTCCCCATTTAAATATATGTGATATATTTGTGTCATAATGTCCAAACAAAGTAGGGATAATAATGCCATAGATATGATATTGCCCAAGATGATTCCTCTAATGAGGGGAGTAAGCATGGTACTGCATCATCCCCTTCTGTGTCTACACCAGTTTTGCCCACACAAGAGGCCCCTAGTACATCTAGTGCGCCAATACTTATTACCATACAACAATTAATGGCTGTAATGGATAATTCTATTGCATGCATTTTTTTCCAAAATGCCTACTTATCAGAGAAAGCGTGATTGCTCTGTTTTAAACACTGAAGAGCAAGAGGACGCTGATGATATCTGTTCTGACATACCCTCACACCTATCTGAAGGGGCCAGGAGGGAGGTTTTGTCTGAGGGAGAAATTTCAGATTCAGGGAAAATTTCTCAACAAGCAGAACCTGATATTGTAACTTTTAAATTTAAATTTCAACATCTCCACGCACTACTTAAGGAGGTATTATCTACTCTGGATGATTGTGACAATTTGGTCATTCCAGAGAAATTAGGTAAGATGGACAAGTTCCTAGAGGTTCCGGTGCCCCCCGATGTTTTTCCTATACCCAAGCGGGTGGCGGACATAGTAAATAAGGAGTGGGAAAGGCCCGGCATAACCTTTTGTCCTCCCCCTATATTTAAGAAATTAGTTCCTATAGTCGACCCCAGAAAGGACTTATAGCATACAGTCCCCAAGGTCGAGGGGGCGGTTTCTACTCTAAACAAACGCACTTCTATTCCTATAGAAGATAGTTGTGCTTTCTAGATCCTATGGATTAAAGGTTAGAGGGTTTGCTTAAAAAGATGTTTGTTCAGCAAGGTTACCTTCTACAACCAATTTCATGCATTGTTCCTGTCACTACAGCTGCGTGTTTCTGGTTCGAAGAACTAGAAAAGTCGCTCAATAAAGAATCTTCGTACGAGGAGGTTTTGGACAGAGTTCAAGCTCTTAAATTGGCTAACTCTTTTTTATTTTAGATGCCGCTTTGCAATTAGCTAGATTAGCGGCGAATAATTCAGGGTTTGCTATCGTGGCGCGCAGAGCGTTTTTGCTTAACATCCCTTTCAAGGGTAAAACACTGTTTGGCACTGACTTGAAAGAGATTATTTCAGACATCACTGGGGGAAAGGGCCACGCCCTTCCTCTGGATAGGTCTTTTAAGGCTAAAAAGAAGCCAAATTTTCGTCCCTTTCGCAGAAACGGACCAGCCTCAAATTCTACACCCTCTAAGCAAGAGGGTAATACTTCTCAAACCAAGCCAGCCTGGAGGCCGATGCAAGGCTGGAATAAGGGTAAGCAGGCCAAGTCACCTGCCACTGCTACCAAAACAGCATGAAGTGTTGGCCCCCGATCTGGGAAGGATCTGGTGGGGGGCAGACTTTCTCTCTTTGCTCAGGCTGGGGCAAGAGATGTTCAGGATCCTTGGGGCGCTAGAAATAGTTTCTCAGGTTATCTCCTGGAATTCAGGGAACTACCCCCAAGGGGAAGGTTCCACGGGTCTCAATTATCTTCGAACAGGCATTCTTACACTGTGTAGAAGACCTGTTAAGCATGGGAGTGATTCATCCTGTTCCATTAGGAGAACAAGGGATGGGTTTTTACTCCAACCTGTTCATAATTCCCAAAAAAGAGGGAACATTCAGACCTATTTTTAGATCTCAAGATTCTAAACAAGTTTCTAAGGGTTTCATCATTCAAAATGGAAACCATTCGAACGATCCTTCCTACCATCCAGGAAGGTCAATTCATGACCACGGTGGACTTAAAGGATGCGTACCTACGTATTCCTATCCACAAGGAACATTTTCGGTTCCTAAGGTTCGCCTTTCTGGACAAGCATTACCTGTGGCACTTCCATTCGGATTAGCCACTGCTCCAAGGATTTTCACAAGGGTTACTAGGGTCCCTTCTAGCGGTGCTAAGACCAAGGGGCATTGCAGTAGTACCTTACTTGGACGACATCCTGATTCAAGTGTCGTCTCTGTCAAAAGCAAGGGCTCATACGGACATTGTCCTAGCCTTTCTCAGATCTCACAGGTGGAAAGTGAATATAAAAAAAAAAAAAGTTCTCTGTCCCCGTCAACAAGAGTTCCCTTCTTGGGAACAATAATAGTTTCCTTAGAAATGAAGGTTTTTCTGACAGAGGCCAGAAAATCAAAACTTCTAAGCTCTTGTCAGGTACTTCATTCTGTTCTTCTTCCTTCCATAGCGCAGTCCATGGAAGTAATAGGGTTGATGGTTGCGGCAATGGACATAGTTCCTTTTGCACGAATTCATCTAAGACCATTGCACCTGGGCATGCTCAGACAGTGGAATGGGGATTATACAGACTTGTCTCCGACGATACAAGTAGATCAAATAACCAGAGATTCACTCCGTTGGTGGCTGACCCTGGACAACCTGTCACAGGGAATGAGCTTCCGCAGACCAGAATAGGTCATTGTCACGACCGACGCCAGTCTGGTGGGCTGGGGCGCGGTCTGGGAACCCCTGAAAACTCAGGGTCTATGGTTTCGGGAAGACTCTCTTCTCCCGATAAACATAATGGAACTGAGAGCGATATTCAATGCTCTCAAGGCTTGGCCTCGACTAGCAAAGGCCAAATTCATATGGTTTCAATCAGTCATCATGACGACTGTTACATATATCAACCATCAGGGGGTAACAAGGAGTTCCCTGGCGATGGAGGAGCATCCGGGGGAGTGGGAACTCCATCTGGAAATCTTTGCCCAAATAACTCAATTATGGGGCATTCCAGACTTGGTTCTGATGGCCTCTCGTCAGAACTTCATGGTCCCTTGTTACGGGTCCAAATCCAGGGATCCCAAGGCGACTCTATTGGATACAATAGTAGCACCTTGGATCTTCAACCTAGCTTATGTATTCCCACCGTTTCCTCTCATTCCCAGGCTGGTAGCCAGGATCAATCTGGAGAGGGCTTCGGTGACCTTGATAGTTCCTGTGTGGCCACGCAGGACTTGGTATGCAGACCTGGTGAATGTGTCATCGGCTCCACCATGGAAGCTACCTTTGAGACAGGACCTTCTTATTCAGGGTCCATTCGAACATCCGAATCTGGTTTTCCTCCAACTGACTGCTTGGAGTTTGAACGCTTGATTTTATCAAAGCGTGGGTTTTCAGATTCTGTAATAGATACTCTTATTCAGGCTAGAAAGCCTGTAACTAGAAAAATTTACCATAATATATGGAAAAAATATATCTGTTGGTGTGAATCTAAAGGATTCCCATGGAACAAGATAAAAATTCCTAAGATTCTTTCCTTTCTACAAGAAGGTTTGGAGAAAGGATTTTCTGCGAGTTCTCTGAAGGGACAGATCTCTGCTTTATCTGTTTTACTTCACAAAAGGCTGGCAGCTGTGCCAGACGTTTAAGCGTTTGTTCAGGCTCTGGAGTCTTAATCTAGTTCTTTCAGTTCTTCAAGGGGTTCCGTTTGAACCCTTACATTCCATAGATATTAAGTTATTATCTTGGAAAGTTTTGTTTTAGGTTGCAATTTCTTCCGCTAGAAGAGTTTCTGAGTTATCTGCTCTGCAGTGTTCTCCGCCCTATCTGGTCATGCAGATAAGGTGGTTTTTACGTACTGAGCCTGGTTTTCTTCCGAAGGTTGTTTCCAACAAAAATATTAACCAGGAGATAGTTGTACCTTCTTTGTGTCCGAATCCAGTTTCATAGAAGGAACGTTTGTTACACAATTTGGACGTTGTCCGTGCTCTAAAATTCTATTTAGATGCTACAAAGGATTTCAGACAAAACATCTTCCTTGTTTGTTGTTTATTCTGGTAAAAGGAGAGGTCAAAAAGCAACTTCTACCTCTCTATCTTTTTGGCTTAAAAGGCATCATCAGATTGGCTTATGAGACTGCCGGACGGCAGCCTCCTGAAAGAATCACAGCTCATTCCACTAGGGCCGTGGCTTCCACATGGGCCTTTAGAACGAGGCTTCTGTTGATCAGATATGTAAGGCAGCGACTTGGTCTTCACTGCACACTTTTACCAAATTTTACAAATTTGATACTTTTGCTTCTTCTGAGGCTATTTTTGGGAGAAAGGTTTTGCAAACCGTGGTGCCTTCCATCTAGGTGACCTGATTTGCTCCCTCCCATCATCCGTGTCCTAAAGCTTTGGTATTGGTTCCCACAAGTAAGGATGACGCCGTGGACCGACACACCTATGTTGGAGGAAAACAGAATTTATGTTTACCTGATAAATTACTTTCTCCAACGGTGTGTCCGGTCCACGGCCCGCCCCTGGTTTTTTAATCAGGTCTGATGATTTATTTTCTTTAACTACAGTCACCACGGTATCATATGATTTCTCCTATGCAAATATTCCTCCTTTACGTCGGTCGAATGACTGGGGAAGGCGGAGCCCTAGGAGGGATCATGTGACCAGCTTTGCTGGGCTCTTTGCCATTTCCTGTTGGGAAGAGAATATCCACAAGTAAGGATGACGCCGTGGACCGGACACACCGTTGGAGAAAGTAATTTATCAGGTAAACATAAATTCTGTTTTCTTCCAAGTGCCATCATCTGTATCTTAAAAGGGATGTAGTCATGTATACACTTACTTATACTCACTTGTAGGATCTCGTCAAAGTTTCTTCACTTGTCCATGTACACATATTAAAATATGCTAGTGACCTAGATTGGAAAAAATAGAGAAGCTTTAAAGGGACAGTCTACACCAAAATTTGTCTTATTTAAAAAGATAGATAATCCCTTTATTGCCCATTCCCTGTTTTTGCGTAACCAACACAGTTATATTAATATACTTTTTACCTCTGTGATTACCTTGTATCTAATCATTTGCAGACAGCCTCCTTATCTAAGTGCCTTTGACAGACATGCAGTGTAGTCAATCAGTGAAGACTCCTAAATAACTTCACGGGAGTGAGCACAATGTTATCTATATGACACATGTGAACTAGCACAGTCTAACTGTAAAAAACTTTCAAAATGCTCTGAGCTAGGAGGCGGTTTTCAACTGTTTAGAAATCAGTTAAGCTAGCTAGGTTTAACTTTTCAAAAATACCACCAAGGGAACAAAGCAAATTTGATGATAAAGTAAATTTGAAAGTTGTTTAAAATTGCATGCCCTATCTGAATCATGAAAGTTTAATTTTGACTAGACTGTCCCTTTAATTAACTCTATCATAATATGTTAATCTGTGGAGTTTATTCTCTAGTATGGATGAACCCAGATATCACGTTACCTGAATGACCTGTGTTTGTAAATGGACACAGGTGTGTATATCACTTTTAATTTGTAGTATGGTTGTGATATGTTTACATTTGCCAAAAAAATTTCAGCATTTACACATGTCAGTTGTGTCACAGCCACCAATCCCAGTTGTGTCAGAAGTGCATGCTGGGTACACAAGAAAATCTATGACAACTTTTGCTAATTCAAGCAGGTCTCTCTTAAGATATTTTGCTGTTTGGGTTTAAGAACACCCCCAACCAACCATCCATCCACTACAGTGTGAATTCAACCATAATTGGCAGTCACATTAACGTTCAGCAAACTAAAAATTCACACAAGTTTTTTTTAAAATAAGAGTATGCTCTATTTGCCACTGCATGGGCCCTGTGGTCCAAACTGATGCAAGTATAATGGTATCCATTTCAGAAGACATAGATATTTTTCCAAACAAAAGTGTAAGCTATATACTATTCAAGAAGTTCTCCATTTGTTATTGTATAGTTTTCATAGAATGACAAAGGGATTAGAGAGGTCTCTAGAATTAGTGATTTTTTTCATACAGTACTAGAACCAAAAAGCATAAACAACAACTTGTTATAAACTTTTAGCAGTTGAATTATTCATACAGTTACACAGGTGCAGTATGGTACTATTCCGCTTCCTAGGTGGCCTCAAAAGCATGTCACGGGCTGTCTAATCACAAAAAACCTGATCGTGCCTTTGAATATAGATGTTGTGTGCTCCCGCGCTGGGTAAAGCAGCCTACAGCTGCTGGAGCGAGGTACATTTAGTTCAGTGCCACAATTGAGCGTGCTCTGATTACACAGCACACTTGTGAGGCTTTTTTAAGGAAAAAAAAATCAGTATACCTTTGGGGGGGTGTCGCTAGGATATTTTACATAAATCTGCACACCGTGCAGAATTATGTTACATTATTTTTTATGTTTACCTTCACTTTAAAGTGAAGGTCCATTTTGATGGAATTAGTGCCCGGTTTTTAATAAACCTATATAAAACAAGGGCACTTTAATTCATCGAAATTGATATTTCACTGTTTTCTTCAAAAACTTACCTTTTAATCCTGGTAGCCACTCCAGCACTTCCTCCTCCCGTCGCAAGCCGTCTTCGCTGGGCCAAAATGACGAATCCGGCTTCCTCCAATCACAGCGTTGCATGAGGCCAAGATTCCCCTGTGGAGGAAGCCTGATTCGTCATTTCTGAAGTCTGCAGAGGCTTCCGACGGCCGGGGGAATCGCTGGAGCGGCATTCAGGATTAAAAGGTACGTTTTTGAAGAAAACAGTGAAATGTCAATTTTGATGAATTAAAGTGCCCTTGTTTTTAATAGGTTTATTAAAAACCGGACACTAATTCATCAAAAGGGACCTTCACTTTAAAGCCCTTTGACTTCCTTTTTCTTTTCCTAACACCTGAGACCTCATATCTTTGAGCTGTTATAACTTTTTTGTGCAATTTTTTTTGTAATATATTTTTATTAGGTAGTGTTATTATGCGTATAACTGTACTCTGTAATGTATTTTTTGTGTTTTGTGACACTTTTTTTTTGGTTTTGCCCAACACCTGCAATAAACTGTTAACACGCCACTCGTTATCTGGCCCTTAATCTCTAAAGTGGTGAAGCTGAGAAGTAAATAAAATAATTGTATTTTGGTAACAAGCACTCAGTTAAATCATTAAATATGTTTGGTTTATGTCTTTTTCTTTCTTTTTTTCATTGGACCAAATTTTTGGGTGTAACAGGAAGTGCCCTTTAAAGAAAAAAAATAAAACCTGTCTGCTTTGAGACTGACATAAAATACACTGAAGCTTTACATTGTGTTCTCAAAAAGAATGTATATCTTAATGATGTGCCTATTAGGGCAAAAATGAAACATTTGTGGCCTGGCAGTATTCATTAGTGAACAGAGATGTGTGTATGACAAGGATTTGACAGGTGGGGTAAGTGGTTGTGTTTTGTTTCAAGCATTTATACTATTTACAGTTGCTAAAAAAAAGTTTAAATTAGGTCCTCTGAGGTACTTTTTCTGTGTATTAGTCACTGCCAGGGTTCATTATGATACTGTTGTATGAGACATAATCTATCAATTATTGTAGGTTGCGTGCTTTATTACCCTTAATTGTTCAATGGTGGTTAAAGAGGTTTACTGTGATGTCTTGTGTCTATGGTTACAATTTGCTAGACTATGATGTACCTCTTTAAACCGTAATATTAAACCTGTGTGTTACAGAATATTGTACACTGAAATGTGTCTGATAGAATGTATGTTTTATATGCAATATACACCAGTTTGTAGAACTCTTTATATGCATCTCTGATACAGGGTGCAGATATTTATCTTTGCATATTTTAACGGTGCCCTGGCACATGCTATATCACCACAGGGATTCCATTTTGTCCCATCAGTACTCACCCCTTGTAATGTGCTTGTGCATGGCTTGTTTACAAACAAGAAGTTTTAAACTGCGCTTACCCTGTAGATACCTCTAGCTGATCCACAAAGACAATTCTTCCCAAGAAATTGTCAAAGATAAGTAATCTATGTAAAAAGTGGGGTGTGTGAGTCAGCGCTGAAACGCAAGAGGAATCGATCAATAATACATAAACTTTGTTTAGTCAATACACTGGGCTCGCATATGTTTGTGGCGAATATATTGAATAATAAATATAATATATTATAAACTCTAAGACTTCTTTGAATATCTCCAACTAGCAATTGCTATTAGAAAATGTATTTTCAATGAAAACCTCCAGATTTTTTCTAAGAACTGTTGTGCTATCTGCTAAAGATATATATGCTAGATAATCTTAAGATATCAATAACAAACAATATATTCTTGGATGTCAATAAAAAAACAATATATTTATTGTAAAGAACGTGGATAGACAAAATATCTCACTATATAATCACAATGAACTACATTATAGTGACCGGTCACTCTTATTTAAAATAGTACTCTCATAAACACTCTTACATAAAATATAAGCTTAAAACAAATATACTGAGATCCTAAAACAAATATACTGAGATCCTAAATGTTAACACTGTCTCTATGTCTATAGATGTCTATGGCTTGTTTAGCTTATTATAGTTTTTGACATCTTGGTGCGCTGCCCAGTATTGTGACATTCATGCTATTTAAATTGGAGGATCTATTGGAGAATCTACCTGACTCTTTGTTGTGCTTCCGCTCATTTTGCCACATATCACCTAAGAGCCATTTCTTGGACTGCTGTTGTTCATACTTGCAATTATGCCTGTTGGTCAATAATAATAGTATCCTGCTAACTTCCTTCTTCTGTTATCTGTGTAACCTGCCTGTGCATAAGCTGACTGCCTGTGCGTCTTGTTTACAATTACTGTCTGTGTTCCTGCTGGTCAACACTACCTGCCAGTTTTTCCTGTTGACTACTGCTGTCTGTGCTCCTGTTGGTCATTACAGCTTGCATATCCTGCTGACCATTGCTGTTGATGTTCATGGAGTGCACCAGCTGTGAAGAGGAACTCTTATGCATTTCACATGGGATACTACATGCTTTGACAGAGATACAATTGTATATAACCATCATGGACTCTTACTGGCCATTTATGCCTGAAGCTATTACCTAATTGTTCCATTGCCAGTTCCAATATTAGCTACTTATGGACCTTTCTTTGCCTCTGTACCTTCAAAATCCCTGTGCAACAGACTTTACCGGCTAACCTGATTCCACTGCATAGCTCTGTACTAGTTCTTATGACCTATTATCTGTGTCCACCATTTCTGACATTTTCCATGTGCTTTAGATTCAGATATGCAGACCTAATTGGGCTCTAACCTCTGTTTCTCTTGCCACTGCTTCACCACCACATTTTAAAAAGACATTTAAAGGGCCACTCAAGTCAAAATTAAACTTCATGATTCAGATACAGCATGCAATATTAAACAACTTTCCAATTTACTTCCATTAACAAAATGTGCACAGTCTTTTTATATTTACACTTTTTGAGTCCATAACTCCTACTGAGCATGTGCAAGAATTCACAGCATATACGTATATGCATTTGTGATTGGCTGATGGCTGTCACATGATACAGGGGGGAGTGGAAATAGACATAACTTTGCAATTTATTTAACAAAAATCTACTACTCATTTGAAGTTCAGACTAAGTGCTATTGTATTGTCTTCTTATCATGCATTTGTTGATTATGCAAATCTACAGTGTTGACTGGTCCTTTAATTTCTTTCATGTAATTAGCAGGAGTCCATGAGCTAGTGACGTATGCGATATACAATCCTACCAGGAGGGGCAATGTTTCCCAAACCTCAAAATGCCTATAAATACACCCCTCACCACACCCACAATTCAGTTTTACAAACTTTGCCTCTTATGGAGGTGGTGAAGTAAGTTTGTGCTAGATTTCTACGTTGATATGCGCTTCACAGCTTTGTTTGAAGCCCGGTTCCTCTCAGAGTACAGTGAATGTCAGAGGGATGTGAAGGGAATATCACCTATTGAATACAATGGTCATCCTAACGGGGATCTATTTCATAGGTTCTCTGTTATTGGTCGTAGAGATTCATCTCCTACCTCCCTTTTCAGATCGACGATATACTCTTACATACCATTACCTCTACTGATTCTCGTTTCAGTACTGGTTTGGCTATCTGCTATATGTGGATGGGTGTCTTTTGGTAAGTATGTTTCTTTTACTTAAGGCACTCTTAGCTATAGTTTGGCACTTTATATAAAGTTCTAAATATATGTATTGTACTTATATTTGCCATGATTCAGGTTTCAGTATATTTCCTTTTCTTGCAGACTGTCAGTTTCATATCGGGGAAATGCATTTTTAAGAGAAAAAAAAAGAAGAAATTTTTTTTTCTTACCTGGGGTTTAGTCTTTTTCAAATTGACTCTTTTAAATTGCGGGCTGTATTAGGCTCGCGAGGGCGCAAAATGCCAACATTTATTACGTCATTCTTGGCGCAAGATTTTTTTTGCCGCAAAAGTTACATTTGTGACGCAAATTCGTCATTTCCGGCGTCTTAGTTGGCGCTGAGTCTTTCACGAGGTTGCGTCATCTATGACGCAAGTGTTTCGTTTTCGGACATCTTTGGCGCCAAAAAATATGTTTCTGTTTGTTGTGCGTCATACTTGGCGCCAAATATTTTCATTATTTTAAGACCCCATTCCTTTTGCCTCTGGTCTTTTTTTCTATGTCAGAAGGCTATGCTGTTTGCATTTTTTCCCCCATTCCTGAAACTGTCATATAAGGAAATTGATATTTTGCTTTATATGTTGTTTTTTCTCTTACATTTGCAAGATGTCTCAAAACTGTTCCTGTATCAGAAAACACTGTTGGATTCCTGCTGAATGATATCAGTCCTACCAAAGCTAAGTTAATTTATTTTAATGTTATGAATTTTTATCTTTAGCTGTGGTTTGTAATAAGTTATCATGATAAACTTTTACATGCAGAGAAAATATCCATCAGTATTAATGCATTGTCTATTGCTATTCTTTTAACATCTTATGTACAAGATATACCTGGGAATTTATAAGAATATTTTTCTGATTCTATTCAGAAGGCTTTGTCTGCCATCCCGCCTTCTAATAAAATGTAAAGGTCTTTTTTAAACTTCTCATTTAGTTGATGAATTTTCAAATGACCGACAACATACTGAATTATCCTTCTCTGATGAGGATTTATCTGATTCAGAAGATCCTTCATCAGATATTGACACTAACAAATCTACTTTTTTATTTTAAATGGAGTACATTCGTTCTTTGTTGAAAAAGTGTTGATTATATTGGATATTGAGGAGACTAGTCCTCTTGATTTTAAGGCTAGTTAACAATTAAATTCTGTTTATTAACCTCCTGTGGTTACTTCAGAGTTTTTTTTTTTACAGTTCCTAATACTAGGGAATGGAATAGGCCTGGTACTTCTTTTTCCTTCTTTAAGGTTTTAAAAATTGTATCCTTTGCCAGCAGTTAGTTTTGAGTTTTGGGAAAAGATCAAGATCCTTCAGATGGGAAACTTGTATCTTATCTAAGGAAAATTAATTTATTTTCAGGTCCTTTTCTTAGGCCTGCAATTTCTTTGGCTGATGTTGCAGCTGTTTCATCTTTTTTGGTTGGAAACTTTAGCGCAACAAGTATCGGATTATGATTTGTTTAGCATTGTTAACTTGATTCAACATGCTAATAATTTCATTTGTGATGCCATTTTTTTTATATTATCAAAATTGAGGTTAAATCTATGTCTATTGTCTAGAAGAACTTTGTGGCTTAAATCTTGGAATGCTGATTTGATTTCTAAATCCAGATTTCTATTTTCTTTCCTTCCAAGGTAATACATTATTTGGTTCACAGTTGGATTCAATACTTTCAACTGTTACTGTGGGGAAGGGAGGTTTTTCTCCAACATTGGTGTGTCCGGTCCACGGCGTCATCCTTACTTGTGGGATATTCTCTTCCCCAACAGGAAATGGCAAAGAGTCCCAGCAAAGCTGGTCACATGATCCCTCATAGGCTCCGCCCACCCCAGTCATTCTCTTTGCCGTTGCACAGGCAACATCTCCACGGAGATGGTTAAGAGTTTTTTGGTGTTTAAATGTAGTTTTATTCTTCTATCAAGTGTTTGTTATTTTAAAATAGTGCTGGTATGTACTATTTACTCTGAAACAGAAAAGGATGAAGATTTCTGTTTGTAAGAGGAAGATGATTTTAGCAGACAGTAACTGAAATCAATTGCTGTTTCCACACAGGACTGTTGAGATGAAGTAACTTCAGTTGGGGGAAACAGTTAGCAGTCTTTTCTGCTTAAGGTATGACTAGCCATAATTCTAACAAGACCATGTAATGCTGGAAGGCTGTCATTTCCCCTCATGGGGACCAGTAAGCCATTTTCTTAGTTAAACATAAAAGAATAAAGGGCTTCAAAAAGGGCTTAAAAACTGGTAGACATTTTTCTGGGCTAAAAACAGTTGCTTTACTAGGCATATTATGCAGATTCTAACTAATTATTGGTATTATAATCTTGGGGAACGTTTAGAAAAACGGCAGGCACTGTGTTGGACACCTTTTTCAGATGGGGGCCTTTCTAGTTATAGACAGAGCCTCATTCTGGGACTGTATAGGGGTTAAATGTAAAAAACGGCTCCGGTTCCGTTGATTTAAGGGTTAAAGCTCTGAAATTTGGTGTGCAATACTTTTAATGCTTTAAGACACTGTGGTGAAATTTTGGTGAATTTTGAACAATTCCTTCATACTTTTTCACATATTCAGTAATAAAGTGTTTTCAGTTTGAAATTTAAAGTGACAGTAACGGTTTTATTTTAAAACGTTTTTTGTGCTTTGTTGACAAGTTTAAGCCTGTTTAACATGTCTGTACCATCAGATAAGCTATGTTCTATATGTATGAAAGCCAATGTGTCTCCCCATTTAAATTTATGTGATAATTGTGCCATAGTGTCCAAACAAAGTAAGGACAGTAATGCCACAGATAATGATATTGCCCAAGATGATTCCTCAAATGAGGGAGTAAACATGATACTACATCATCCCCTACTGTGTCTACACCAGTTATGCCCACACAGGAGGCCCCTAGTACATCTAGTGCGCCAATACTTAATTGTTGCATGGTAATAACGGCTGTAATGGATAACTCCATAGCAAATCTTTTATCCAAAATGCCTACTTATCAGAGAAAGCGCGATTGCTCTGTTTTAAACACTGAAGAGCAAGAGAACGCTGATGATAATTGTTCTGTCACACCCTCACACCAATCTCAAGGGGCCATGAGGGAGGTTTTGTCTGATGGAGAAATTTCAGATTCAGGAAAAATTTCTCATCAAGCTGAACCTGATGTTGTGACATTTAAATTTAAATTAGAACATCTCCGCGCACTGCTTAAGGAGGTGTTATCTACTCTGGATGATTGTGACAATTTGGTCATTCCAGAGAAATTATGTAAGATGGACAAGTTCCTAGAGGTTCCGGTGCCCCCCGACGCTTTTCCTATACCCAAGCGGGTGGCGGACATAGTAAATAAAGAGTGGGAAGGCCCGGCATACCTTTTGTTCCCCCCCCTATATTTAAGAAATTATTTCCTATAGTCGACCCCAGAAAGGACTTATGGCAGACAGTCCCCAAGGTCGAGGGGGGCGGTTTCTACTCTAAACAAACGCACTACTATTCCTATCGAAGATAGTTGTGCTTTCAAAGATCCTATGGATAGAAATTAGAGGGTTTGCTTAAAAAGATTTTTGTACAGCAAGGTTACCTTCTACAACCAATTTCATGCATTGTTCCTGTCACTACGGCAGCGTGTTTCTGGTTCGAGGAACTAGAAAAATCGCTCAGTAAAGAATCTTCGTATGAGGAGGTTATGGACAGAGTTCAAGCACTTAAATTGGCTAACTCTTTTGTTTTAGATGCCGCTTTGCAATTAGCTAGATTAGCGGCGAAAAATTCAGGGTTTGCTGTCGTGGCGCGCAGAGTGCTTTGGCTAAAGTCTTGGTCAGCGGATGTGTCTTCCAAGACAAAATTGCTTAACATTCCTTTCAAAGGTAAAACTTTATTTTGGACCTGATTTGAAAGAGATTATTTCAGACATCACTGGGGGAAAGGGCCACGCCCTCCCACAGGATAGGTCTTTAAGGCTAATAATAAGCCTAATTTTCGTCCCTTTCGCAGAATCGGACCAGTCTCTAATTCTGTATCCTCTAAGCAAAGAGGGTAATACTTCACAACCCAAACCAGCCTGGAAACCAATTGCAAGGCTGAACAAGGGTATGCAGGCCAAGAAGCCTACCACTGCTACCAAAACAGCATGAAGGGATAGCCCCCGATCCGGGACCGGATCTAGTGGGGGGCAGACTTTCTCTCTTTGCTCAGGCTTGGGCAAGAGATGTTCAGGATCCTGGGCGCTAGAATAGTTTCTCAAGGTTATCTCCTGGAATTCAAGGAACTACCCCTAAGGGGAAGGTTCCACAGGTCTCAATTATCTTCAAACCAAATAAAGAGACAGGCATTCTTACATTGTGTAGAAGACCTGTTAAAGATGGGAGTGATACATCCAGTTCCAATAAGAGAACAAGGAATGGGATTTTATTCCAATCTGTTCATAGTTCCCAAAAAAGAGGGAACATTCAGACCAATTTTGGATCTAAAGATCCTAAACAAATTTCTCAGGGTACCATCGTTCAAAATGGAAACTATTCGAACGATCCTACCTACTATCCAGGAAAATCAATTTATGACTACCGTGGATTTAAAGGATGCGTACCTACATATTCCTATCCACAAGGAACATCATCAGTTCCTAAGGTTCGCTTTTCTGGACAAGCATTACCAGTTTGTGGCACTTCCATTTGGATTAGCCACTGCTCCAAGGATTTTCACAAAGGTACTAGGGTCCCTTCTAGCGGTTCTAAGACCAAGGGGCATTGCAGTAGTACCTTACTTGGACGACATCCTGATTCAAGCGTCGTCCCTGTCAAAAGCAAAGGCTCATACGGACATCGTCCTAGCCTTTCTCAGATCTCACGGATGGAAGGTGAACAAAGAAAAAAGTTCTCTGTCCCCGTCAACAAGAGTTCCCTTCTTGGGAACAATAATAGATTCCTTAGAAATGAGGATTTTTCTGACAGAGGTCAGAAAATCAAAACTTCTAAGCTCTTGTCAAGTACTTCATTCTGTTCCTCGTCCTTCCATAGCGCAGTGCATGGAAGTAATAGGATTGATGGTTGCAACAATGGACATAGTTCCTTTGCACGAATTCATCTAAGACCATTACAACTGTGCATGCTCAGACAGTGGAATGGGGATTATACAGACTTGTCTCCGACAATTCAAGTAGATCAAAAGACCAGAGATTCACTCCGTTGGTGGCTGACCCTGGACAATCTGTCACAGGGAATGAGCTTCCGCAGACCAGAGTGGGTCATTGTCACGACCGACGCCAGCCTAGTGGGCTGGGGCGCGGTCTGGGAATCCCTGAAAGCTCAGGTCTATGGTCTCGGGAAGAGTCTCTTCTCCCGATAAACATTCTGGAACTGAGAGCGATATTCAATGCTCTCAGAGCTTGGCCTCAACTAGCAAAGGCCAAATTCATAAGGTTTCAGTCAGACAACATGACGACCGTTTCATATATCAATCATCAGGGGGGAACAAGGACTTCCCTGGCGATGAAAGAAGTGACCAAGATAATTCAATGGGCAGAGGATCACTCCTGCCACTTGTCTGCGATCCACATCCCAGGAGTGGAAAATTGGTGAAGCGGATTTTCTGAGTCGTCAGACATTCCATCCGGGGGAGTGGAACTCCATCCGGAAATCTTTGCCCAAATAACTCAATTATGGGGCATTCCAGACATCGATCTGATGGCGTCTCGTCAGAACTTCAAGGTTCCTTGCTACGGGTCCAGATCCAGGGATCCCAAGGCGACCCTAGTAGATGCACTAGTAGCACCTTGGACCTTCAACCTAGCTTATGTATTCCCACCGTTTCCTCTCATCCCCAGGCTGGTAGCCAGGATCATTTAGGAGAGGGCCTCGGTGATCTTGATAGCTCCTGCGTGGCCACGCAGGGACTTGGTATGCAGACCTGGTCAATATGTCATCGGCTCCACCATGGAAGCTACCTTTGAGACAGGACCTTCTTGTTCAGGGTCCATTCGAACATCCGAATCTGGTTTCCCTCCAACTGACGGCTTGGAGATTGAACGCTTGATTTTATCAAAGCGTGGGTTTTCAGATTCTGTAATAGATACTCTGATTCAGGCTAGAAAGCCTGTAACTAGAAAAATTTACCATAAAATATGGAAAAAATATATCTGTTGGTGTGAATCTAAAGGATTCCCATGGAAGAAGATAAAAATTCCTAAGATTCTATCCTTTCTACAAGAAGGTTTGGAGAAAGGATTATCTGCAAGTTCTCTGAAGGGACAGATCTCTGCTTATCTGTTTTACTTCACAAAAGACCTGGCAGCTGGTGCCAGATGTTCAAGCATTTGTTCAGGCTCTGGTTAGGATCAAGCCTGTTTACAGACCTTTGACTCCTCCTGGAGTCTAAATCTAGTTCTTTTCAGTTCTTCAAGGGGTTCCGTTTGAACCCTTACATTCCGTAGATATTAAGTTATTATCTTGGAAAGTTTTGTTTTTGGTTGCAATTTCTTCTGCTAGAAGAGTTTCAGTTATCTGCTCTGCAGTGTTCTCCGCCCTATCTTGTGTTCCATGCAGATAAGGTGGTTTTGCGTACTAGCCTGGTTTTCTTCCGAAAGTTGTTTCCAACAAAAATATTAACCAGGAGATAGTTGTACCTTCTTTGTGTCCGAATCCAGTTTCAAAGAAGGAACGTTTTACACAATTTGGACGTAGTCCGTGCTCTAAAATTCTATTTAGAGGCTACTAAAGATTTCAGACAAACATCTTCCTTGTTTGTTGTTTATTCTGGTAAAAGGAGAGGTCAAAAAAGCGGACTTCTACCTCTCTTTCCTTTTGGCTTAAAAGCATTATCACGATTGGCTTATGAGACTGCCGGACGGCAGCCTCCTGAAAGAATCACAGCTCACTCCCACTAGGCTGTGGCTTCCACATGGGCCTTCAAGAACGAGGCTTCTGTTGACCAGATATGTAAGGCAGCGACTTGGTCTTCACTGCACACTTTTGCCCAAATTTACAAATTTGATACTTTTGCTTCTTCGGAGGCTATTTTTGGGAGAAAGGTTTTGCAAGCCGTGGTGCCTTCCATTTAGGTGACCTGATTTGCTCCCTCCCTTCATCCTTGTCCTAAAGCTTTGGTATTGGTTCCCACAAGTAAGGATGACGCCGTGGACCGGACACACCAATGTTGGAGAAAACAGAATTTATGCTTACCTGATAAATTACTTTCTCCAACGGTGTGTCCGGTCCACGGCCCGCCCTGGTTTTTTAATCAGGTCTGATGAATTATTTTTCTCTAACTACAGTCACCACGGTATCATATGGTTTCTCCTATATATATTTCCTCCTGTCCGTCGGTCGAATGACTGGGGTGGGCGGAGCCTATGAGGGATCATGTGACCAGCTTTGCTGGGACTCTTTGCCATTTCCTGTTGGGGAAGAGAATATCCCACAAGTAAGGATGACGCCGTGGACCGGACACACCGTTGGAGAAAGTAATTTATCAGGTAAGCATAAATTCTGTTTTTTGCCTCAAGATTAAGTTCTAAGGGTAAATCTTAAGCTTATAATCGTTTTTGTTCTTAATAAGGAACAGAAACCTAATTCTTCCCCAAGTAATATGTTTCTAATTGGAAGCTTTCTTCAAAATGGAATGAATTCAAGCCATTTAAGAGATCAAAGCCAGCCCCCAAATTCGCATGAAGGTGCGGCCCTTATTCCAGTTTAGCTGGTAGGGGGCAGGTTAAGATTTTTCTAAAGTTGTTTGGTTCAATTCGGTCCAAACTCCTTAGATTCAAAATATTGTTTCTCAGGGGTACAGAATAGGATTCAGAGTAAGACCGCCTGTGAGAAGTTTTTTTCTCTCTCACATATTCCAGCAATCCCAGTAAAGGCTCAGACTTTCCTGAAGTGTGTTTCAGACCTGGAGTTATCTGGGGTATTCATACCAGTTCCGTTTCAGGAACGGGGTCTGGGGTTTTATTCAGAACTATTCATTGTCCCAAAGAAAGAAAATCTTTTGAATTGTCATGTAAGAGTACCATCTTTTAGAATGGTGATTATAAGGTCTATTCTGCCTTTTGTTCAGCAAGGGCATTATTTGCCCACAATAGACTTACAGGATGCATATCTTCATATTCTGTTTCATTCAGATTATTTTCATTTTCTGAAATTCTCTTTTCTATTGCAAGGTGTATCCAGTCCACAGATTCATCCTTACTTGTGGGATATTCTCATTCCCTACAGGAAGTGGCAAAGAGAGCACACAGCAGAGCTGTCCATATAGCTCCCTCTCTGGCTCCGCCCCCCAGTCATTCTCTTTGCCGCTCTAACAAGTAGCATCTCCACGGGAGGGTAAAGTGAATGTGGTGTTAGATTTGTAGTTTTTATATCTTAACAATCAAAAGTTTGTTATTTTTAAATAGTACCGGTTTGTGCTATTTACTCTCTGGCAGAAATAGGATGAAGAATTCTGCTGAGAGGAAAACGATTTTAGCATGTTGTAACTAAAATCCATTGCTGTTCCCACACAGGACTGAGGAGTACCAGAAAACTTCAGTTGGGGGGAACAGTTTGCAGGCTTAACTGCTTTGAGGTATGTTTCAGTCATCTTTTTTCTAGTCAAGACAAGATAATGCTAGAAGACTGACACGATTCCCCATGTGGGAAGGGTAAGCCATGTTCTGAAACTTAGTATAGAACTAGAGGCTTATTTAAGTGGGCTCAATAGACTGGTTATCACTTTAACGGGGCAATCGATTATTTTGTTTAGAAAAATACTCTTTATTGACACTTTAAAGCACTTTTGCTGTGTTTATTGGGGTTTTATTCCACATGGCATTATTTTAAGTCACCTAAAATGGGTTCTGAAGGCCCCACAGCTCCGGAGTGGAGTGGGAGGGGCATAATTTCGCGCCTCAGTTGCGCAGTTTATTCTGACAAGATTTCACTGCATGCTGCTTCACATGGGTCCAGAGACTGCTTAAGGACTTCAGGAGGCTGGATTTTATCAAATTCAATCCTTAAGGGAAGGTAGGGCCACAGCAGGCTGCTGTGGCAAGGTGCTGTAGTTTGTTAACGGTTGTTTGCTTTAGGCGGCTCCGGTTTGGGCATTAAAGGGTTAATCAGGCTGAAACTTGCTGTGCAATCATATCGAAGCATTAGGCACATACTGTAAATTTCAAGAGATTTGGTTCATTTTTCACAGTTTTGTAAAATTGTGTGCGCTTTTATTATCTTAAAGGCACAGTACCATTTATTGCAAATTATATTTTTTATTGCATAAAGTGTTTTTCCAAGCTTGCTTGTGTATAATACCAATCTGTTAAACATGTCTGACACTAAGGAAAAGCCTTGCTCTATGTGTTCAGAAGCCATGGTGAAACCCCCACTCAAAATGTGTCCCAAGTGCACTAATGTGTCTATACACTTTAAAGATCATATTGTGTCACTTAAAAATATAGCCCTAGATGATTCTTTGACTGAAGGTAATGAGGATAGTCCGCCGTCCTCTCCCCATGTGTCATCACCAGTTACGCCCGCTCAAGCGATACCTAGTACCTCTAGTGCATTAGCACCTATTACATTGCAACAACTGGCGGCAGTCATGGATAATTCCCTTGCGGCCTTTCTATCCAAACTGCCTGTTTTCCCTAAAAAGCGCGACAGCTCTGTTTTGAGAACAGATGAGGAGCAGTCGGAAGCTTTGGGAGGTTTATCTGATGTACCCTCACAACACTCTGAAATAGGGGCGAGGGATGTTATCGCTGAGGGAGAAATTTCTGATTCAGGAAAAGTTTCTCAGCGGGCAGAATCAGATTTACTAGCTTTTAAATTTAAATTGGAACACCTCCGCGTACTGCTTAGGGAGGTCTTATCAACTCTGGATGATTGTGACCCTATGGTGGTCCCAGAGAAATTGTGTAAAATCGACAAATATCTATAAGTCCCTGTATACACTGATGCGTTTCCGATCCCTAAGAGGGTGGCGGATATTGTTGATAGGCAGTGGGAAAGACCAGGTATACCTTTTGTTCCCCCACCTATCTTTAAAAAAATGTTCCCCATAACTGATCCCAGGCGGGACGCGTGGCAGACGGTCCCTAAGGTAGAGGGGGCAGTTTCAACACTAGCCAAGCGCACAACCATACCAATTGAAGACAGTTGTGCTTTCAAAGATCCTATGGATAAAAAAATAGAAGGTTTACTAAAGAAAATATTTGTTCAACAAGGTTTCCTTCTCCAACCTATTGCCTGCATTATTCCTGTAACTACTGCAGCGGCTTTCTGGTTTGAGGCGCTGGAGGAGTCGCTCCAGACGGAGACCTCATATGATGAAATTATGGATAGAATTAAGGCTCTAAAGCTGGCTAATTCTTTTATCACAGATGCCGCTTTACAATTAGCTAAGTTATCAGCGAAAAATTCTGGTTTTGCCATCATGGCGCGCAGAGCGCTTTGGCTTAAATCATGGTCGGCCGATGTGTCGTCTAAAACAAAATTACTGAATATTCCTTTCAAGGGAAAGACCCTTTTCGGGCCCGAGTTGAAAGAGATTATTTTGGATATCACTGGGGGAAAGGGCCATGCCCTCCCGCAAGATAGGCCTTTTAAGGCTAAAAACAAGGCTAATTTTTCGTTCCTTTCGCAACTTCAGGAGCGGTCCTGCTTCAGCCTCTGCTACCGCAAAGCAAGAGGGTAACTTTTCACAGCCCAAGGCAACCTGGAAACCTTTGCAGGGCTGGAACAAGGGTAAACAGGCCAAGAAGCCTGCAGCTGCTACTAAGACAGCATGAAGGGGTAGCCCCCGATCCGGGACCGGATCTGGTAGGGGGCAGACTCTCTCTCTTTGCTCAGGCTTGGGCAAGAGATGTTCCCGATCCCTGGGCATTAGAGATAGTTGCTCAGGGATATCTTCTAGAATTCAAGGACTCTCCTCCAAGGGGAAGGTTCCACATTTCTCGTCTATCTACAGACCAGACAAAGAAAGAGGCGTTCTTACGCTGTGTAGAAGATCTACTCAAGATGGGAGTGATATATCCAGTTCCAATTACAGAACAAGGACTGGGGTTTTAATATTCAAAACAGGGTGGAGTGAGTGCACCTTAAAATAGAAAATATATCATTTTAAAGAAAGCTCTAAACCCAGCAATAAGACAAAAGTTCCTCCAAACTAATGTCAGTAAGGTAAATGGTTAGAACAGGTTAGGGGAGCTATTGTTATGTGTGGAGATGAATAAAAAAAAAATATAAAAATGAAAATAAAAATGAAAATAAGTAATTATATGTATATTACTAATTAGTGTAAAGTAATAGTAAGTGTCTATCTAGACTGACAACTATATAAAATTCAGTTGAGTGTAAAACAATACTATGGAATATGTCTGTAATTAAACGTTATTAAATAAGAAGTTCAGAATTTGTTATATAAAAGATACAAGAATTGAGCCTAACACAATGTAAAGTGGCAAAAATTACGTTTTTAATACAGTATAGCAAATATCAAATAGGAAGAGTTAATACTCAATGTATAAAACAATGTTATATAAAAATTGTATACAATACATTTTTTCGATTGAGCTCAAACGAAGATTAAAAAAGAGAAAGTTAATTGTTATAAAAGATTGCTTAGTAATATTTTGCAATTAATATTATCACACTGCAGTGGATAGAAAAAATTAAAAAAGAGGGTTTAAAATATATATATAAATAATGTCACTTGATGCCGGTCTAATTTTTAAACACCGCTAAGACAATGTGAGTAGATGTTATCCTCAGTGAAAAAAATGGAAAAAAGTTACCTTAGGGTGTAGTGTCATACACTTTGAATTTTAGCGAGTGGCAAACTTTGTTTGAGAGAGGACAGAATTAAGTGTATGTCCTCTGGAATACTTGCGTGTTTTAAATTCAGCTTTAAATAATGAATGGATGATCCAAGGGGGTATGTAAAATACCTTATGATGTTCGAGTGCTATTAGTAATAGCTGTGGATCTCGAGTGTTGATGATGTTTGTTCTCAGCGTTGCTTTGGAAAATGCAAAATGTAGAAAAGGATCCGGAGCGGTATATGTAATACCCTTGATGAGGAAATGCTATTAGTAATAGCTGTGGATCCTGAGATGAAATGTCGTAAGATGTTTCCTGCAAAACCTTTTTAAGGTGACGGAGTCTTGGTGATAAGGATCAGTGTAGGATACGTCCTTATACAGATATGTAATTCCCGAAGTAGAAATGATCTGTATAGATTTGTAAGCAACTGTAATCCGTTGCGATGTGAAGGTTAAAAGACATTGGTAAAATCTGTGACTTGGAGCTTTAGCAGATTGAGAATAGTCTGTCTTAGTATTTAGACACTGTTGATAGCTTTGTTTGTAGCTTTGAGCCGTTACCAGGTAGCGGATCTGGTGGTGCTGGCGGCAAATGAGTAAGTAGGAGCGGCTAGTATAAAACTGTCCGTGCCAACTCGGGTAAAACGACTGTGTGTTCAAAAACACAATTTAAGGTTAGACTGTGTATTCACAAACACAGTATAGGGTTAGAGTGTGGGCAACTCTACGCGTTTCGGCCGTAGCCTTTATCAAGATGCCCAAAAATGATTCATGGTTAAGCTTATAAAGGGTAAAAGCGTAATACTATTGGCTGCTCATAAATTAGGTCTTAGCCAATAGGAAACCTTTGAAATTCTAAATAACGTAGAATACAGCTGTTATATCTGATTAACACAATTTTTATACAATGTGAACAAGAGGATGAAAAAATAATAATAATTGGTGTATTTGTTATTGCTATCACCTATATATCTACACTATGGTAAATTTATAGAATAAGATTTAAATAACATATATTCTATAATTACAACGGATGGAGATATGACTTTTTGTTACTTGTATATAAGTGCTACTTTTCAGGTTTACGCAAAAGAAAAATGTTTCTAAAGAATAAAAAATACCAATAGAATGATACATGCATAATGTTTGAAATATTGTGAGATGACCTTATGTCGTTTATACAAAGTGTTAATACTTAAAGACTTTATGCCTTCGTTATCTATTATAACTGAATTCTATAGTGGGGTTTAATACAGAATTGTAATATTAAAGATATAAGGGTGCACAATTTTAGGTGACGTTATAAGGGATATCAATAGTGATAAGAGATAATTTTAATAATAATCTTTCTTAAAAAGTGGTTTTATAGGAGTTTTAGAACAAGAAACTAAAAAACCCTTATTGTGTATAATAACATAATGTGATTTACTAGAGCAATGTCCTCATGTAAAAGATAATTTAGAAATTATGTGCTCTTATAATTTGTAGGATGTGAAAAGGGGGCAAAATAAACGTGTGTATAAACATATAAAATATTGTAGAATTTAAAATATGGAAAGTTTTTTGTAAGGAAATATTTTGTTTTTGATGATAGTTTTGGGATGAAACTATTGAAAGTGATTTATTAATAGCCGTGGAATATGGGATATGGATTTGTTTAAAATTAATCTATTTTAAGAATGTTGATTCAAGTAAGCTTATATAATGATATATGAATAATATATGAATAATACATAGGAACCTATCTTTAAAATTATGTGTCTTTATAGATTAAAGGATGTGAAAAGGGGGCAAAATAAACTTATATATAAAAAATATATATTCTCTAAACATAATTTAATTTATATCCCTGCTGGATTTATTTTTGGAATTAAAGTTTATAAGAAGTTCTTGAAATGAACAATAAGTTATATGACTGCTAATTGTCTAAATAATAGAAGGGAAAAAGATTTTTTGATTCTGGTTGAGATTAAGTTTTTTTAGATGTAATAAATGTTTATTTTAAATTAGAAAGTTTAGGTCAAATTCCATATTTAGCCCATATGGATAAAGAGTTTTGAAGGAATAGATGTATTCTGCTTCTTTTCTAAGCAGAAGATTTTCTATATTGCCTCCTCTAGGGCTGAGAAATACATTTTTGACTCCCCAATATCTCAAATTACTAGTATTGCCTTTATGGAATTCTGTAAAATGTTTGTATAATTTTGTATTAGTGGCTTGGTGCTCTATATGGTGAAGATGTTCTCTTATTCGGTCTTTTAACATGCGGCTCGTTTGACCGAAATATTGAAGGCCACATGAACATTGGATACAGTAGACTACGTATTTATCTGATCAACGTATGATTTCTTTTATATTTATATACCGGTCATTGTTATTTGATTTTATGGTTTTGATTTTTGAGCTATGCTTACATAATTTGCAAGAGATACAGGGAAAAAAACCTTCTATTTTTTCTTTTTTGAGGTTATCTAATATATTGTTGACATTTTTGTTTTTGAATTCGCTAGGTGATAAAATGTTTTTTAAGTTTTTTGCTTTTTTGAAAATGATATCCGGATGATTTTTTATTCTGGGTCCTAATATATGGTCTTGTTTAATGTAATGCCAGTGTTTATTAAGAATCTTTCTTATTTCGTTATGTTGAGAACTATATTTTGTAATAAATGATATGAAGAAAGGGTCTTCAGTTTTTTTATTATGTTTGGTTCTCGGTTTAGCAGTTAATATTATGTCTCTGTTTTTTTCTTGAGCTTCTTTCTTAGCATTTTCTATAATTTGGGGATTATAACATTTTTCTTTAAATCTTTGTGTTAGGATATCTGATTGTCTTGTAAATTGGTTGATGTCTGAACAGTTTTTACGGATTCTTAAATATTGACCTTTGGGTATATTAGTTTTCCATTTAGTTAAATGGCAACTGTCATTATGAATGTAATTATTAGCGTCTGTTTTTTTTAAGTAGGTTCTTGTCTTTATTTCCTTGTTTATGATTTCTATTTCTATGTCGCTTTTCTGGACAAGCGTTACCAGTTCATGGCCCTTCCCTTTGGGTTGGCCACCGCTCCCAGAATTTTCACAAAGGTGCTAGGGTCCCTTCTAGCGGTTCTGAGACCGCGGGGCATTGCAGTAGCACCCTATCTGGACGACATCTTAATACAGGCGTCGTCTTTTCCCAGAGCCAAGGCTCATACGGATGTTGCTCTGGCCTTTCTAAGGTCTCACGGGTGGAAGGTGAACACCGAAAAAAGTTCTCTGTCCCCGCTCACAAGGGTTCCCTTCCTGGGAACATTAATAGACTCGGTAGAAATGAAAATATTTCTGACGGAGGTCAGAAGGTTAAAGCTTCTAAGTACTTGCCGAGTTCTTCATTCCATTCCTCGGCCATCTGTAGCTCAGTGCATGGAGGTAATCGGATTAATGGTAGCAGCAATGGACGTAGTCCCTTTTGCTCAAATTCATCTCAGGCCTCTGCAATTGTGCAGCTCAAACAGTGGAATGGAGATTATGCAGATTTGTCTCCTCAAATCCAACTAGACCAGAAAACCAGAGATTCTCTTCTCTGGTGGTTGTCTCAGGATCACCTGTCGCAGGGAATGTGCTTCCGCAGACCGGAGTGGATCATTGTAACGACCGACGAGTCTCTTCTCCCGATAAACATTTTGGAACTGAGAGCGATATTCAACACGCTCCAGGCATGGCCTCAGCTAGCGGCGGCCAAGTTCATCAGATTTCAGTCGGACAACATCACGACTGTAGCATAAATAAATCATCAGGGAGGAACAAAGAGTTCCTTAGCGATGAAGGAAGTAACCAAGATAATCAGGTGGGCAGAGGATCACTCTTGCCATCTATCTGCAATTCACATCCCAGGAGTAGAAAACTGGGAAGCGGATTTCCTAAGTCGTCAGACTTTTCACCCGGGGGAGTGGAATCTCCACCCGGAGGTATTTGCTCAGCTGACTCAGCTATGGAGCATTCCAGAGTTGGATCTGATGGCGTCCCGTCAGAACACCAAACTTCCTCTTTACGGATCCAGGTCCAGGGACCCCAAGGCGGCATTGATAGATGCTCTAGTAGCGCCTTGGTCCTTCAATCTGGCCTATGTCTTTCCACCGTTTCCTCTTCTCCCTCGGCTGGTAGCCAGAATCAAACTGGAGAAGGCCTCAGTAATTCTGATAGCGCCTGCGTGGCCACGCAGGACTTGGTATGCAGACCTAGTGGACATGTCATCTGTCCCACCATGGACACTGCCAATGAGGCAGGATCTTATAATACAGGGTCCATTCAAGCACCCAAATCTAGTTTCTCTGCAGCTGACTGCTTGGAGATTGAACGCTTAATTCTATCCAAGCGTGGGTTCTCTGAATCAGTCATAGATACTCTGATCCAAGCTAGAAAACCTGTCACCAGGAAAATTTACCATAAGATATGGCGGATTATCTTTGTTGGTGTGAATCCAAGGGTTACTCGTGGAGTAAGATTAGGATTCCAAGGATATTGTCTTTTCTCCAAGAAGGCTTGGAGAAAGGTTTATCAGCTAGTTCCTTAAAGGGACAGATATCCGCTCTGTCTATCCTTTTACACAAGCGTCTGGCAGAAGTGCCACATGTTCAAGCGTTTGCACAGGCGTTAGTCAGAATTAAGCCTGTCTATAAACCTGTGGCTCCTCCATGGAGTCTAAATTCAGTTCTTCAAGGGGTTCCGTTTGAACCTTTACATTCCATAGATATTAAGTTCTTATCTTGGAAAGTTTTGTTTTTGGTAGCTATATCTTCTGCTCGAAGAGTTTCTGAATTGTCTGCTTTGCAGTGTAATTCACCCTATCTGGTGTTCCATGCAGATAAGGTAGTTTTGCGTACCAAACCTGGTTTTCTTCCTAAAGTGGTTTTTAATAAGAACATTAACCAGGAAATCATTGTTCCTTCTCTGTGTCCTAATCCAGCTTCTAAGAAGGAACAGCTTTTACACAATCTTGATGTGGTTCGTGCTTTGAAATTCTATTTACAAGCAACTAAGGATTTCAGACAAACATCATCTTTGTTTGTTGTCTATTCTGGTAAGAGGAGAGGTCAAAAAGCGACGGCTACCTCTCTTTCCTTCTGGTTGAAAAGCATCATGCGATTGGCTTATGAGACTGCTGGGCAGCAACCTCCTGAACGAATTACAGCTCATTCCACCAGAGCTGTGGCTTCCACTTGGACCTTCAAGAATGAGGCTTCTGTTGAACAGATTTGTAAGGCAGCGACTTGGTCTTTTTACAAAAAATTACCAATGGCACTACTTCTATGTAATAGACCTGTTTGTATCTTAAATTATGCCACTAAAATACGGCTAGATGTGGGTGCTTAGTGTATGAATATGAATACTTAAATATACAAGAGAAAAGCATACACATAGACAGCACTCCTAGGTCAAATTGCAAACTTGTTGCAAATAACAATCACTTAGTTACTAATCCAAGGTTGGTATACGGGAAGAGGAATAGACACTAAATCTAAAATATAACTTTTATTGGGTTAAAAAATTAAAATAGGAAAAAATTAATTAAAACCACTCTTAAGTACCGACTGTAGTTTGTAAATATTCAATAACCAATTATTAATTGGATTGATAAGTCATCTCTGCCATCGTGCAAGAATCATGTACCAATCAGTAGTATTACATAACAGTTTAATCACGAAATGTAATGGTAGATGTAACTTAGCACTCTATGTTGGTTAATGTGTGAGAGAGTAGAGTAGAAAGTATGTCACCGTTTAATTAAACAGGTAGGTTGGCCGTCGATGATTGAGCGATATTAAAGATTACGGTTATGGTTATGCATTAAACATGAACTGGATAGGCTGACGCTGTGATAGCACAAAATTATGTGAATATATATATGTGTTCTCCTCCTAATTATTGGTGTTATTGACGATAATGTTAGAAACGTTAATAAAATAGTAGGAAAGAGGTTGTGCTTAACTCACAGTCGTTTTATATACCCAGTATTATCGTGTGCATTCAAAGTTCGTTATAATGAAACCGAATACTGTTAATGTTAGTTGGTAAATTATCTAGCTATTGGGAATACCGGGATCAGCTGGTATATTGTATTAGATATATTCTGTACTGATTGTACACAGTATGATGTTGGTGTACACAGTATTAGGGGTGGCTGATTGCTACGTAACATATAATTAGTCCAACAATTGAATGTATGCCGGTTTGTTATGCGTAATGAATGCAGTATCAAGTCTGCCACTAATCCCTATCAGTTTCGTGCTTGTTACTGAAACATCACGGTCTTGTTAGGTGATCCACTCAAATTGTTATAAATCAAACATTCCCATAATCTCGTATTGAGTATTATAAGCTTTCCCCACTTAATTATTGTGCAAAAAATAGATAGATTAAATGGTTGCACATCTAATGGACAAAGTCACAGTACCAAGTTTTACCATGCGTGTTCAGAGATATCACAGTAGGTTGTAAAAGTGATGCCAAGAACCTACTATTAACCGCAAATAGGTGTGTGGTGATTCAAATGCACTATATCTTTATCAAAGTGTCATACGGCACAGCCATTTGTATTATGATCACTCATTTGTGTTTAGTCTAATACATTAGTAGCTAGTAGCATGTTTAACTGTTGCTAGGTGATAATATTTAAATTGCGGCGTTAGTACACCTCTTAAAGCTGTTTAGATAAGTACAAATCTCTAGTGTCGCCCGGATGTTAAAAATATAGGCGGAGGTTGGTTTGGTTCTCATATAACATTAGTAGTTAATATACTGCCGCTACTATGAGTTTGTGCTTGTTGTAATGTTATGTTAAACGTTCCCTCGTATTTAAACTACAGCTGTACAAATCTCAGGTTCACTTGTCATATGTGTATTGCGGCTTTGTAGTACGGTTTGTTCACCTTATGATATTTAGTCGGTATACCTGCATGTGGTATTGATCCAAACAGCTTTAAATAATTAGAGGTAAATAAGGTGTCAGTCATGCGTTAGTAGCGTAAGCTAAATTAGAGCTAAATATATATTCACCGTGCAACATTTGAGTTAAACAGGTCCTCGCACACTTAGTTACCATGTAAATAATTGAATCTGAAATTAAAATAGCGCTCTGGAACAAAATATCATACACACACTCACAATCACACTGATGAGTTTATGCAGGATGACTCGTATTACTAGACATGCTTATATCATGATGAAATCAAACACAAGGAAAGAGGCCCTGTATGTGTGAATCTGAAACAGCCAACATCAGATATAAAACATGTGCAGGGTACTCACAATCTGGAAAGGCACTCTAGTGTGCCTATAGGAGCGGGCTGGTATTCACAGCACACCAGCTGGCTGATCTGGCAATCCCTGGTATCCAAGGTAGAAGATTCTGTGTCTAGACTGGTGGTGTATGATGTGTCCAGCAATATGGAAGCAGGAGCTAGGTGCAAAACAAAGACACACCACTGTGTGAATCTGCAAGTGTACACTGGTAAATTTGCAATCTGTGCAGGGTACTCACATACTGTGGCGGCACTCAGTTGTGCCAATAGAGGCAGGCTGGCTTTCTCAGCAACCCAGCTGGCTGTATAGGGAATGAAGCAGGAAGATCCACAGCATTCAGGATGAACAGGTAGCTCAGGAATAATCAATTGCAATGAGGTTTATATGATTAAAAAAGATTTAATAAAATTACAAACAGTTAAAAATACATATATCCCTCATATACAATAAGTAAAAATCATGCAACGCGTTTCTCGGTATCAACCGTTTCTTCAGGCATGTATTCTATCTCTGCATAAACGTCTTATAAAGATCTGAGCTACCTGTACTGCCCCTCCCTTCCTACCAAAAAGGACCAATCGCAGAAGCCCTTTGTTTAATTGCCCATTATTTGATGCACCTGCACACTTCTCATCCCTTATCCTGATAGGCTTATTGGGCTTGTACAAGTGTTATAGTCACTAGAAGGAAAAGCGCTATAAATGTTTATTAGAAATAAACCCAATTATAGATCATGATATCGTGACTGTATGTTTAATGATATTACATATACAATCCCCAGATACTGTGATACCTCATTGAATCTGATATTAGCCTCAAAGAGTAAAAAACACATATTCGTACCTGTCTGCTGATGCTTGTCATCGTGCGTAACTGATATATAATAATATGTACAATATGCCGCATTTCCCTAATAGTTTTTCTATGTCTCACTGTATGTTTTCATAGCTGTTAGCCTAATTTGACCATTTTGTGTTATGTGGAGAACCGCCACCCGGATTATGAGAAATAAGCGATCTCCTGTAATTGTTTGGCGTCTGACGTAAGCGCAAGCCATAGGCTGATCAGCTCCAGCTCTATTGGGTTATACCCTTTGTTTTTTTATTTCTCCTGTTAAGTGTAGTCAGTCCACGGGTCATCATTACTTATGGGATATTAACTCCTCCCCAACAGGAAGTGCAAGAGGATCACCCAAGCAGAGCTGCTATATAGCTCCTCCCCTCTACGTCACACCCAGTCATTCTCTTGCACCCAACTAATAGATAGGATGTGTGAGAGGACTGTGGTGATTAAACTTAGTTTTTTATATCTTCAATCAAAAGTTTGTTATTTTAAACGGCACCGGAGTGTGTTGTTTCCTTCTCAGGCAGAATTTGAAGACGAATCTACCTGAGTTTTTGTATATGATCTTAGCGGACGTAACTAAGATCCGTTTGCTGTTCTCGGCCATTCTGAGGAGTAAGGTAACTTCAGATCAGGGGACAGCAGGCAGGTTCACCTGCAAAGAGGTATGTCGCAGTATATTATTTTCTAAGGAATGGAATTGACTGAGAAAATACTGCTAATACCGATATAATGTAAGTACAGCCTTAAATGCAGTAGTAGCAACTGGTATCAGGCTGATATGTATATATGTTTACACTTAAGTATTTCTGGGGAATGGCACTTCACTGGGAAAATACTGTATGCATATAACTTTTAGCCTAACTTGCAGTGTGAGCGACTAGCAGCAGGCTTTTTAATGACATTTCATATATTAGATTTTAAACGTTTACTGGCATGCTAAATCGTTTAATTATCTGAGGTACTTGGTGAAAATTGTTTTGGGCTTTATTTTCCACATGGCTGTCGTTTGTTTTAAATTAAAGCAGTTTACTGAGCTTCCCTCACTGTTGTAGTGTGAGTGGGAGGGGCCTATTTTGGCGCTTTTACTACGCATCAGAAATTCAGTCACAGTCTGTCTTTTTCTCCCTGCATGATCCAGGACGTCTCCACAGAGCTCAGGGGTCTTCAAAACTAGTTTTGAGGGAGGTAATCACTCACAGCAGACCTGTGAGACTGTGCTTGACTGTGATAAAAACGCTTATATTTTCAATTGTTACACGTTTTTTTCTGATATTAAGGGTTAATCATCCATTGCTAATGAGTGCAATCCTTTGCTAAATTTGGTTTCTATAACTAATCCGGTTCATTGTTATTCAACTGTGACAGTTTTTTGTGTGCTTCTTAAAGGCACAGTAACGTTTTTACATATTGCTTGTAAATTTAGTTGAAAAGTATTTCCAAGCTTGCTAGTCTAATTGCTAGTTTGTTTAAACATGTCTGACACAGAGGAATCTCTTTGTGCAATATGTTCAAAAGCCAAGGTGGAGCCCAATAGAAATTTATGTACTAATTGCATTGATGCTACTTTAAATAAAAGTCAATCTGTACATGTTAAGCAACATTCACCAGACAACGAGGGGGAAGTTATGCCGCCTAACTTGCCTCACGTGTCAGTACCTGCATCTCCCGCTCAGGAGGTGCGTGATATTGTAACGCCAAGTACATCAGGGCAGCCATTACAAATCACTCTACAAGACATGGCTAATGTTATGACTGAAGTTTTGTCTAAATTGCCAGAACTTAGAGGTAAACGAGATCACTCTGGGATGAGAACAGAGTATACTGATAATGCTAGGGCCATGTCTGATACTGCGTCACAATTTGCAGAGCATGAGGACAGAGAGCTTCATTCTGCGGGTGACGGATCTGATCCAAATAAACTGGATTCAGACATTTCAAATTTTAAGTTTAAGCTGGAAAACCTCCGTGTATTGCTAGGGGAGGTGTTAGCGGCTCTGAATGATTGTAACACAGTTGCAATCCCAGAGAAAATGTGTAGGTTGGATAAATATTTTGCGGTACCGACGAGTACTGACGTTTTTCCTATACCTAAGAGACTTACTGAAATTATTACTAAGGAGTGGGATAGACCCGGTGTGCCTTTCTCACCCCCTCCTATATTCAGAAAAATGTTTCCAATAGACGCCACCACACGGGACTTATGGCAAACGGTCCCTAAGGTGGAGGGAGCAGTTTCTACTTTAGCTAAGCGTACCACTATCCCGGTGGAGGATAGCTGTGCCTTTTCAGATCCAATGGATAAAAAGTTAGAGGGTTACCTTAAGAAAATGTTTGTTCAACAAGGTTTTATATTACAACCCCTTGCATGCATTGCGCCTGTCACGGCTGCGGCAGCATTTTGGTTTGAGTCTCTGGAAGAGACCCTTGACTCAGCGACATTAGATGAGATTTCACTCAAGCTTAAAACCCTTAAGCTAGCTAAATCATTTATTTCTGATGCCGTAGTACATTTAACTAAACTTACGGCTAAGAATTCCGGATTCGCCATTCAGGCACGCAGAGCGCTGTGGCTAAAATCCTGGTCAGCTGATGTAACTTCTAAATCGAAATTACTTAACATACCTTTCAAGGGGCAGACTTTATTCGGGCCCGGTTTGAAAGAAATTATCGCTGATATTACGGGAGGTAAAGGCCATGCCCTGCCTCAAGACAGAGCCAAACCCAGGGCTAGACAGTCTAATTTTCGTGCCTTTCGTAACTTCAAGGCAGCAGCAGCTTCAACTTCCTCTGCTCCAAAACAGGAAGGAGCTGTTGCTCGCTACAGACAAGGCTGGAAACCTAACCAGGCCTGGAACAAGGGCAAGCAGGCCAGAAAACCTGCTGCTGCCCCTAAGACAGCATGAAGTGAGGGCCCCCGATCCGGAAACGGATCTATTGGGGGGCAGACTCTCTCTCTTCGCCCAGGCTTGGGCAAGAGATGTCCAGGATCCCTGGGCGTTGGAGATCATATCTCAGGGATATCTTCTGGACTTCAAAGCTTCTCCTCCACAAGGGAGATTTCACCTTTCAAGGTTGTCAACAAACCAGATAAAGAAAGAGGCATTTCTACGCTGTGTACAAGACCTTTTACTAATGGGAGTGATCCATCCAGTTCCGTGGTCGGAACACGGACAAGGGTTTTACTCAAATCTGTTTGTGGTTCCCAAAAAGAGGGAACCTTCAGACCAATATTGGATTTAAAGATCCTAAACAAATTCCTAAGAGTTCCATCATTCAAGATGGAAACTATTCGGACAATCTTACCCATGATCCAAAGAGGTCAGTACATGACCACAGTGGATTTAAAGGATGCTTACCTTCACATACCGATTCACAGAGAGCATTACCGGTATCTAAGGTTTGCCTTCCTAGACAAGCATTACCAGTTTGTAGCTCTTCCCTTCGGGTTGGCTACGGCTCCAAGAATCTTTACAAAGGTTCTGGGCTCTCTTCTGGCGGTACTAAGACCGCAAGGAATTTCGGTAGCTCCGTACCTAGATGACATTCTGATACAAGCGTCAAGCTTTCAAACTGCCAAGTCTCATACAGAGTTAGTACTGGCATTTCTAAGGTCGCATGGGTGGAAAGTAAACGAGGAGAAGAGTTCTCTCTTACCACTCACAAGAGTTCCCTTCTTGGGGACTCTTATAGATTCTGTAGAAATGAAAATTTACCTGACAGAGGACAGGTTAACAAAGCTTCTAAATGCTTGCCGTGTCCTTCATTCCATTCAACACCCGTCAGTGGCTCAATGCATGGAGGTAATCGGCTTAATGGTAGCGGCAATGGACATAGTTCCTTTTGCACGCCTGCACCTCAGACCGCTGCAATTGTGCATGCTAAGTCAGTGGAATGGGGATTACTCAGATTTGTCCCCTACGCTGAATCTGGATCAGGAGACCAGAGATTCTCTTCTATGGTGGCTTTCTCGGCCACATCTGTCCAGGGGGATGCCCTTCAGCAGGCCAGACTGGACATTTGTAACTACAGACGCCAGCCTACTAGGTTGGGGCGCTGTCTGGAATTCCCTGAAGGCTCAGGGATCATGGACTCAAGAGGAGAGTCTCCTTCCAATAAACATTCTGGAATTGAGAGCAGTTCTCAATGCCCTTCTGGCTTGGCCTCAGTTAGCAACTCTGAGGTTCATCGGGTTTCAGTCGGACAACATCACGACTGTGGCTTAGATCAACCATCAGGGAGGGACAAGAAGTTCCTTAGCGATGATGGAAGTATCAAAGATAATTCGCTGGGCAGAGTCTCACTCTTGCCACCTGTCAGCGATCCACATCCCAGGAGTGGAGAACTGGGAGGCGGATTTCCTAAGTCGCCAGACTTTTCATCCGGGGGAGTGGGAGCTTCATCCGGAGGTCTTTGCCCAAATACTTCGACGTTGGGGCAAACCAGATATAGATCTCATGGCGTCTCGCCGGAACGCCAAGCTTCCTCGTTACGGGTCCAGGTCCAGGGACCCGGGAGCGGTCCTGATAGATGCCTTGACAGCACCTTGGACCTTCAGGATGGCTTATGTGTTTCCACCCTTCCCGATGCTCCTCGTTTGATTGCCAGGATCAAACAGGAGAAAGCATCAGTGATTCTAATAGCGCCTGCGTGGCCATGCAGGACCTGGTATGCAGATCTAGTGGACATGTCATCCTGTCCACCTTGGTCTCTGCCTCTGAGACAGGGCCTTCTAATTCAGGGTCCTTTCAAACATCAAAATCTAATTTCTCTGAAGCTGACTGCATGGAAATTGAACGCTTAATTTTATCAAAGCGTGGATTTTCGGAGCCAGTAATTGATACCTTAATACAGGCTAGGAACCTGTTACCAGGAAAATTTACCATAAGATATGGCGTAAATACTTACACTGGTGCGAATCCAAGGGTTACTCATGGAGTAAGGTTAGGATTCCTAGGATATTGTCTTTTCTACAAGAAGGTTTAGAAAAGGGTTTATCTGCAAGTTCTTTAAAGGGACAGATCTCAGCTCTGTCCATCCTTCTACACAAACGTCTGTCAGAAGTTCCAGACGTTCAGGCTTTTTGTCAGGCTCTGGCTAGAATTAAGCCTGTGTTTAAGACTGTAGCTCCACCGTGGAGCTTAAACTTAGTTCTTAACGTTTTACAGGGTGTTCCGTTTGAACCCCTTCACTCCATTGATATCAAGCTGTTATCTTGGAAAGTTCTGTTTTTAATGGCTATTTCCTCGGCTCGTAGAGTCTCTGAGTTATCAGCCTTACATTGTGATTCTCCGTATCTGATTTTTCATTCAGATAAGGTAGTTCTACGTACTAAACCTGGGTTCTTACCTAAGGTAGTCACTAACAAGAATATCAATCATGAGATTGTTGTTCCATCATTGTGTCCTAACCCTTCTTCAAAGAAGGAACGGCTTCTGCACAATCTAGATGTAGTCCGTGCCCTGAAATTTTATTTACAGGCAACTAAAGATTTTCGACAAACTTCTTCCCTGTTTGTCGTTTATTCTGGACAGAGGAGAGGTCAAAAAGCATCTGCTACCTCTCTATCCTTTTGGCTTCGTAGCATAATACGCTTAGCCTATGAGACTGCTGGACAGCAACCTCCTGAAAGGATTACAGCTCATTCTACTAGAGCTGTGGCTTCCACTTGGGCCTTTAAGAACGAGGCCTCTGTTGAACAGATTTGCAAGGCTGCAACTTGGTCTTCTCTTCATACTTTTTCCAAATTTTACAAATTTGACACTTTTGCTTCCTCGGAGGCTGTTTTTGGGAGAAAGGTTCTTCAGGCAGTGGTTCCTTCCGTATAGAGATCCTGCCTGTCCCTCCCGTCATCCGTGTACTTAGCTTTGGTATTGGTATCCCATAAGTAATGATGACCCGTGGACTGACTACACTTAACAGGAGAAAACATAATTTATGCTTACCTGATAAATTCCTTTCTCCTGTAGTGTAGTCAGTCCACGGCCCGCCCTGTTTTTTAAGGCAGGTCTAAATTTTTAAATTATACTCCAGTCACCACTGCACCCTATAGTTTCTCCTTTCTCGTTTGGTTCTCGGTCGAATGACTGGGTGTGACGTAGAGGGGAGGAGCTATATAGCAGCTCTGCTTGGGTGATCCTCTTGCACTTCCTGTTGGGGAGGAGTTAATATCCCATAAGTAATGATGACCCGTGGACTGACTACACTACAGGAGAAAGGAATTTATCAGGTAAGCATAAATTATGTTATCATGATGAGTATTGTTGGAGTAGGTTGCTTGGTCTTCACTGCATACTTTTGCCAAATTTTACAAATTTGATACTTTTGCTTCTTCAGAGGCTATTTTTGGGAGAAAGGTTTTGCAAGCAGTGGTGCCTTCCGTTTAGGTTACCTGTCTTGTTCCCTCCCTTCATCCGTATCCTAAAGCTTTGGTATTGGTATCCCACAAGTAAGGATGAATCCGTGGACTGGATACACCTTGCAAGAGAAAACAGAATGTATGCTTACCTGATAAATTACTTTCTCTTGCGGTGTATCCAGTCCACGGCCCGCCCTGGCAATTAAGTCAGGTTAAAATTTCTTGTTTAAACTACAGTCACCACTGCACCCTATGGTTTCTCCTTTTTCTCCTAAACGTCGGTCGAATGACTGGGGGGCGGAGCCAGAGGGGGAGCTATATGGACAGCTCTGCTGTGTGCTCTCTTTGCCACTTCCTGTAGGGAATGAGAATATCCCACAAGTAAGGATGAATCCGTGGACTGGATACACCGCAAGAGAAAGTATATTATCAGGTAAGCATAAATTCTGTTTTCTCTTGTTAAGTGTATCCAGTCCACGGATCATCCATTACTTATGGGATATATTCTCCTTCCCAACAGGAAGCTGCAAGAGTCCACCCACAGCAAAGCTGCTATATAGCTCCTCCCCTAACTGCCATTACCAGTCATTCTCTTGCAAGTCTCAACATAGATAGGAGGTCGTGAGAGTCTGTGGTTTTTTATACTTAGCTTATTTCTTCAATCAAAAGTTTGTTATTTTAAATGGCACCCGGAGTGTGCTGTTTATCTCAGGCAGTATTTGGAAGAAGAATCTGCCTGCGTTTTTTCTATGATCTTAGCAGACGTAACTAAGATCCAGTTGCTGTTCTCACACATTCTGAGGAGTAAGGTACTTCAGAGGGGGAATGGCGTGCAGGTTTTCCTGCAAATAAGGTATGTGCAGTAAAATATTTTTCTAAGGAATGGAATTGACTAAGAAAATACTGCTGATACCGAAGTAATGTAAGTACAGCCTTTAAATGCAGTGAAAGCGACTGGTACCCAGGCTGATTGATAGAGATATATGCTAAGGTATGTGCAGTAATATATTTTTCTAAGGAATGGAATTGACTAAGAAAATACTGCTGATACCGAAGTAATGTAAGTAAAGCCTTAAATGCAGTGATAGCGACTGGATCAGGCTTATTAATAGACATACATACTCTTATAAGAATGTGTTTTAAAACGTTTGCTGGCATGTTTAATCGTTTTTTAACATATGTTTGGTGATAAAACTTATTGGGGCCTAATTTTTCCACATGGCTGGCTTAAATTTTGCATAGAAACAGTTATAGGGAAGGTAATCCACAGCTCAGCTGTGGCAGTTTTGTTGTGTCTGTTTAAAAAAATGTCGTTTTTTTTTTTTTTTTTTTTTTATCTGTTTTTTGCATTAAGGGGTTAATCATCCATTTGCAAGTGGGTGCAATGCTCTGTTAACTTATTACATGTACTGTAAAAATTTCGTTTGATTTACTGCCTTTTTTCACTGTTTTTCAAATTTTGACAAAATTTGTTTCTCTTAAAGGCACAGTAACGTTTGTTATATTTGCTTGTTAACTTGATTTAAAGTGTTTTCCAAGCTTACTAGTCTCTTTATTAGTTCTAACATGTCTAACATAGAGGAGGCTCTGTGTTTATTATGTTTAAAGCCATGGTGGAACCCCATTTTAGAATGTGTACCAGATGTACTGATTTCATGTTAAACAATAAAGATCATTTTTTGTATTTAAAAACATTATCACCAGAGGATTCTGTCGAGGGGGAAGTTATGCCGACTAACTCTCCCCACGTGTCAGACCCTTTGACTCCCGCTTTAGGGACTCACGCTCAAATGGCGCCAAGTACATCAAGGGCACCCATAGCGTTTATTTTACCAGAGGATTCTGTCGAGGGGGAAGTTATGCCGACTAACTCTCCCCACGTGTCAGACCCTTTGACTCCCCGCTCCAGGGACTCACGCTCAAATGGCGCCAAGTATATCAATGGCGCCCATAGCGTTTATTTTACAAGACATGGCAAAGGTTGTGTATAATACACTGGCAGCAGTATTAGTCAGACTACCTGAAATTAAAGGAAAGCAAAACAGCTCTGGGGGTAGATACAGAGCATACAGACGCTTTAAGAACCATGTCTGATACTACCTCACAATATGCTTAGTCTGTGGGTGATATTTGTGACTCAGGGAAGATGATTTAACCTGATTCTGATATTTCTACATTTAAAAATTTATGCTTGAGAACCTCCACTTGTTGCTCAGGGAGGCTTTAGCTGCTCTGAATGAATGTGTACAATCGCAGTGCCAGAGAAATTGTGTAGACTGGATAAATAATATGCAGTGCCGGTGTGTACTTATGTTTTTCCAATACCTAAAGAGGTTTACTAAAATTTTTCATAAGGAATGGGATAGACCAGGTGTGCCGTTCTCTTCCCCTCCTATTTTTTAGAAGAATGTTTTCTAATAGTTGCCACCACACAGGACTTATGGCAGACAGTTCCTAAGGTGGAGAGAAGAGTTTCTACTCTAGCTAAGCGTACAACTACCTCTGGCGAGGACTGTTGTGCTTTTTTAGATCCAATGGATAAAAAAATGTTTATTCAACAAGGTTTTATCCTGCAGCCCCTTGCACGCATTGCTCCTGTCACTGCTGCTGCGGCGTTCTGGTTTGAGTCTCTTGATGAGGCTTTACAGGCTCCATTGGATGAATATATTTGACAAGCTTAGAGCACTTAAGCTAGCCAATTCCTTTGTTTTCTGATGCCTTTGTTCCTTTGACTAGGACTAACGGCTAAGAATTCTGTTTTTTACTATACTGGCGCGCAGAGCGCTATGGCTTATATCATGGTCAGCTGTCGTGACTTTAATAAATAAGCTACTTAACTTCCCTTCAAGGGGCAGACCCTATTCAGGCCTAGTTTGAAGGAGATTATTACTTATATCACTGGAGGAAAAGATCATGCCCTTCCTCAGGACAGGTCCAAATCAAGGGACAAAAAAGGCCTAATTTTCGTGCCTTTCGAAAATTCAAGGCAGGTGTGGCATCAACTTCCTCTAAGGCAAAATAAGAGGGAACTTTTGCTCAGTCCAAGGCGGTCTGGAGACAACCGGACCTGGAACAAAGATAAGCAGGTCAAGGAGCCTGCTGCTGCCTCTAAAACAGCATGAGGAACGGACCCCTATCTGGTAACGGATCCTATAGGGGGCAGACTTCATTCTTCGCCCAGGCGTGGGCAAGAGATGCCCAGGATCCCTGGGCATTGGAAATTATACCCCAGAGATATCTTCTGGATTTCAAAGCTTTCCCCCCCAAAAAAGGGGAGTTTTTGCCTTTCACATTTATCTGCAAACCAGATAAAGAAAGAGACATTCTTGCATTGTGTACGTGACCCATTCAGTTCCAATAGAGGAACAGGGACACAGTTTTCCTCAAATCGGTTTGTGGTTCCCAAGGAAAGGAAACCTTCAGACCTATTTTGGATCTAAAAGATCTTAAACAAATTCTTTAGAATTCTATCATTTAAGATGGAAACTATTCGTACCATCTTAACTATGATCCAGGAGAGTCAATAGAGGACTACAATGGATTTGAAGGATGCTTATCCTCACATTACGATGCATAAAGATCACCATCGGTTTTTCAGGTTTGCCTTTCTAGACAGGCATTACCAGTTTGTAGCTCTTTCCTTTGGGTTAACTACAGCCCCTAGAATCGTTATGGAGGTTCTGGGGTCACTTTGGCGGTCCTTAGGCCGCGGGGCATAGAAGTGGCCCCTTATTTAGATGACATCCTGATACAGGCGTCAAACATCCAAGTTGCCAAGTCTCATACGGACGTAGTACTGGCATTTCTGAGATCGCATGGGTGGAAAGTGAACAAGGAAAGAGTTCTCTATCCCCAATATCAAGGGTTTCCCTCCTAGGGATTCTGATAGATTTTGTAGAAATTAAAATTTACCTGACGGAGTCCAGGTTGTCAAAGTTTCTAAATTTCTGCCGTGTTCTTCATTCCATCCGCGCCCTTTGGTGGCTCAGTACATGAATGTAATCGGCTTAATGGTAGCGGCAAGGGACATAGTACCGTTTGCACGCCTACATTTCAGACCACTGCAACTATGCATGCTCAGCCAGAGGAACGGGGATTACACAGATTTGTTCTCCTGTTAAATCCGGACCAAGAAACCAGAGATTCTCTTCTCTGGTGACTATCTCGGGTCCATCTGTCCAAGGGTATGACCTTCCGCAGGTCAGATGGGACAATTGTTACAACAGATGCCAGCCTTTTAGGTTGGGATACAGTCTGGAACTCCCTGAAGGCTCTGGGATAGTGGACTCAGGAGGAGACCCTCCTTCTAATGAATATTCTGGAACTGGGAGCGATATTCCATGCTTTTCAGACTTGGCCTCAGTTAGCAACTCTGAGGTACATCATATTTCAGTCGGACAATATCACGACTGTGGCTTACATCAACCATCAAGGGGGAACAGAAGTTCCCTAGCAATGTTAGAAGTCATAAAATAATTCACTGGACAGAGACTCACTCTTGTCTAAAAGCTATCCCTATCCCAGGTGTTGAGAACTGGGAGGCAGATTTTCTAAGTCGTCAGACTTTTCATCCGGGGGAGTGGGAATTCCCTCCGGAGGGGTTTGCACAAGATCAAGCAGGAGAGTGCTTTGGTGCTTTTGACAGCGCCTTCGTGGCCACGCAGGACCTGGTATGCAGATCTGGTGGACATGTCATCCTTTCCACCACGGTCTCTGCTTCTGAGACAGGACCCTCTACCTCAGGGTCTTTTCAACCATCTAAATATAACTAATCTGAGATGGACTGCCTGGAGACAGAACGCTTGATGTTATCAAAGCATGGCTTCTCCGAGTCAGTAATTGATACCTTAATACAGGCATAAAAGCCTGTCTCTAGGAAAATTTAACATAAGATATGGTGTAAATATCTTATTGTTATGAATCCAAGGGTTACTCATGGAGTAAAGTCTGGATTCCCAGGATATTATCTTTTCTCCAAGATGATTTTGAGAAAAGGGTTGTCGGCTAGTTCTTTAAAAGGACAGATTTCTACTCTGTCTATTCTTTTGCACAAGCGTCTGGCAGGTATTCTAGACGTTCAGGCATTTGGTCAGGCTTTGGTTAGAACCAAGCCTGTGGTTAAAAATGTTGCTCCGCCATGGAGCTTAAAGCTGGTTCTTAAGGTTCTTCAAGGAGTTCCATTTGAACCTTTTCATTCCATAGATATCAAACTTCTATCTTGGAAAGTTCCTTTTTGGTAGCTATTTCCTCGGCTCATAGAGTCTCCGAGTTATCTGCGTTGCAATGTGATTCTCCTTATCTGGTTCTCCGTACGGATAAGGTAGTCCTGTGTACCAACCTGGGTTTTTACCTAAGGTGGTATCTAACAAGAATATCACTCAAGAGATTGTTGTTCCATTCTTGTATCCTAATCCTTCTTCAAAGAAGGAACGTCTATTACACAATTTGGACGTGGTTCGTGTTTTAAAGTTTTACTTACAAGCTACTACAGATTTTCATCAAACATTCACCTTGTTTGTTGTCTATTCTGGACAGAGGAGAGGTCAAAGGACTTCAGCAACCTCTCTGTCTTTTTGGTTAAAAAGCATAATTCATTTAGCTTATGAGACTGCTGGACAGCAGCCTCCTGAAGGGATTACAGCTCATTCTACTAGAGCTGTGGTTTTCACTTGGGCCTTTTTTAAATGTGGCTTCTGTTGAACAGATTACAAGACGGAGTCTTGGTCTGCGTTTCATACTTTTTCAAATTTAACAAATTTGATACCTTGCTTCTTCGGAGGCTATTTTTGGGAGAAAGGGTTTTTTTACAGGCAGTGGTAACTTCCGTTTAAGTACCTGCCTTGTCCCTCCCATCATCCGTGTACTTTAGCTTTGGTATTGGTATCCCATAAGTAATGGATGATCCGTGGACTGGATACACTTAACAAGAGAAAACATAATTTATGCTTACCTGATAAATTTATTTCTCTTGTAGTGTATCCAGTCCACGGCCCGCCCTGTCACTTTAAGGCAGGTAATTTTTCCATTAAACTACAGTCACCACTGCACCCTATGGTTTTCCTTTCTCTGCATGTTTTCGGTCGAATGACTGGTAATGGCAGTTAGGGGAGGAGCTATATAGCAGCTTTGCTGTGGGTGGACTCTTGCAGCTTCCTGTTGGGAAGGAGAATATATCCCATAAGTAATGGATGATCCGTGGACTGGATACACTACAAGAGAAATAAATTTATCAGGTAAGCATAAATTATGTTTTTTAGACAAGCATTACCAATTTGTTGCTCTTCCTTTCTGGCCTAGCGACAGCTCTAGGAATCTTTTCAAATGTTCTCGGTGTTTCCTTATTTGGACGATATCTTGGTACTTGCTCAGTCTTTTTGTTCTGCAGAATCTCATACGATTCAACTTCTGTTGTTCCTTCAAAGACATGGTTGAAGGATCATTTTACCAAAAAAGTTCCTTGATTCCTCAGACAAGGGTCACCTTTTTTAGGTTTCCAGATAGATTGTGTCAATGTCTTTATCTCTAACAGACAAGAGACAATTTATATTGGGTTCAGCTTGTCGGAACCTTCAGTCTCTTATTTCCTTCAGTAGCTATATGCATGGAAGTTTTAGGTCTCATGACTGCAGCATCGGACTCGATTCCCTTTTTCTCGTTTTCATATGTTTTTTATGCTGAATTAATGGTGCAGGGATTATACTAGGATATCACATTTAATATCCTTGAATCCCAATATTCAACTATCTCTGACTTTGTGGTTAGATCACCATCGTATAGTTCTACGGGTCTCTTTGGTTCATCCAACCTGGACCGTTATTACAACAGATGCAAGTCTTTTAGGTTGGGAAGCTGTCTGGTGATCTCTGACAGCACAAGGGGTTTGGAAATCTCAAGAGGCGAGATTACCAATCAATATTTTGGAACTCCGTGCAATTTTCAGAGCTCTTCAGTTTTGGCTTCTATTGAAGAGAGAGCCGTTTATTGGTTTTCAAACAGACAATGTCACAACTGTGGCGTATGTCAATCATCAGGCTGAGACTTGCAGTCCTCAGGCTATGAAAGAAGTATCTTGGATACTTGCTTGGGCGGAATCCAGCTCCTGTCTAATTTCTGCGGTCCTTATCCCAGGTATAGACAATTGGGAAATGGATTATCTCAGTTGTCAGACCTTACATCCAGGAGAGTGGTCTCTTCACCCAGATGTGTTTTTTCAAATTGTTCAGATGTGAGGGCTTCCAGAAATAGATCTGATATCATCTCATCTAAACAAGAAACTTGCCAGGTACCTATCCAGGTCCAGGGTCCTCAGGCGGAAGCAGTGGATGTATTGACACTTCCTTGGAGTTATCAGCCTGCCTATATTTTTCCGCCTCTAGTTTTTCTTCCAAGAGTGATTTTCAAAATCATCATGGAGCAATCGTTTATGCTGCTGGTGGCTCCAGCCAGGCCGCACAGGTTTTGGTATGTGGATCTTGTTCGGATGTCCAGTTGCCAACCTTGGCCACTTCCATTAAGGCCAGACCTTATATCTCGAGGTTCGTTTTTCCATCAGGATCTCAAATCATTAAATTTGAAGGTATGGAAATTGAACGCTTAGTGCTTAGTCATAGAGGTTTCTCTGACTCAGTGATTAATACTATGTTGCAGGCTTGTATATCTGTTTCTAGAAAGATTTATTATCGAGTTTGGAAGACTTACATTACATGGTGTTCTTCTCATAAATTCTCTTGGCATTCTTTTAGAATTCCTAGAATTTTTCAGTTTCTTCAGGATGATTTGGATAAGGGTTTGTCTGCAAGTTCCTTGAAAGGACAAATCTCTGCTCTTTCTGTCTTATTCCACAGAAAAATTGCTAAACTTCCTGATATTCATTGTTTTGTTCAGACTTTGGTTCGTATCAAGCCTGTCATTAAATCAATCTCTCCTCCTCGGAGTCTTAATTTGGTTTTGAAGGCTTTTCGGGCTCCTCCATTTGAGCCTATGCATTCTTTAGTCATTAAATTGCTTTCTTGGAAAGTGTTGTTTCTTTTGGCCATCTCTTCTGCTTGAAGAGTTTCTAAATTATCTGCTCTTTCTTGTGAGTCTCCTTTTCTGATTTTTTCATCAGGATAAGGCGGTTTTGCGGATTTCATTTAAGTTCCTACCTAAAGTTGTGAATTCCAACAACATTAGTAGAGAGATTGTTGTCCCTTCTTTGTGTCCTAATCCTAAGAATTCTTTGGAAAGAGCTTTACATTCTTTAGATGTGGTAAGAGTTTTGAAATATTATGTTAAAGCTACTAAAGATTTCAGGAAGACTTCTAGTCTATTTGTTATCTTTTCTGGTTTTAGGAAAGGTCAGAAGGCTTCTGCCATTTCTTTGACATCTTGGTTAAAGCTTTTGATTCATCACGCTTATTTGGAGTCGGGTAATCCCCGCCTCAGAGGGTTACGGCTCATTCTACTAGGTCAGTTTCCATATTCCTGGGCTTTTAAGAATGAAGCTTCAGTTGATCAGATTTGCAAAGCAGCAACTTGGTCTTCTTTGCATACATTTACTTAAATTCTACCATTTTTATGTTTTTTCTTCTTCAGAAGCAGTTTTTGGTAGAAAAGTTCTTCAGGCAGCTGTTTCAGTTTGATTCTCCTGCTTATAATTTCAGTTTTTTCTTTTTCATTATGAGATTAAAATTTATGATTTGGATTGTGGATTAATTTTTTCAGCGGAATTGGCTGTCTATATTTTTTATCCCTCCCTCTCTAGTGACTCTTGCGTGGAGTTCCACATCTTGGGTATTTGCTATCCCATACGTCACTAGCTCATGGACTCTTGCCAATTACATGAAAGAAAACATAATTTATGTAAGAACTTACCTGATAAATTCATTTCTTTCATATTGGCAAGAGTCCATGAGGCCCACCCTTTTTTATGGTGGTTATGATTTTTTTGTATAAAGCACAATTATTCCAATTCCTTTGTTGATGCTTTTTACTCCTTTCTTTATCACCCCACTTCTTGGCTATTCGTTAAACTGAATTGTGGGTGTGGTGAGGGGTGTATTTATAGGCATTTTGAGGTTTGGGAAACTTTGCCCCTCCTGGTAGGATTGTATATCCCATACGTCACTAGCTCATGGACTCTTGCCAATATGAAAGAAATGAATTTATCATAAGTTCTTACATAAATTATGTTTTTGTCTGCATGTCTACGTAATTCCCCAGAAACCCCTTTAGACACAACAATATCACTTATTAGAAGCCTTTAAAATGTGATCATTATAAACCTTTGTAATTAGACAACACAAAAATACTTAAAAGGGCAGTCATTTCTTTTTTTTTTTTTCTTTTACAAATTTCAACATGTACTTCAGTTTGCCGCTCCCCTGTATCATGTGACAGCCATCAGCCAATCACAGACTCATATACATATACACTGTGAGCTCTTGCATATGCTCAGTAGTAGCTGGTTCCTTAGAAAGAGTGCATGTAAAAAGATTGTGCACACTTTGATAATGGAAGTAAATTGGAAAGTCTTTTAAAACTGCATGCTCTATCTCAGTGGTTTTTAAAGTGCGAGGCAGGCCTCCCCAAGGGGGGCAACAGAACGTATAAGGGGAGGCACGGAAGCAGAGACACTTTGCACTATCCTTTGGAAAACACAAGCAGTAGCTGACTTGTCATGTCATGGAAGAATAAGGCAAAGGGCTTAATGCAAGTGCAAGAAAGGCACTGATGTTAAAATGGCACATGGATTTGTGTTTGTTGTTTTGATCAGTAACTTGCGTTTAACACAGGAGTAACAAAGTTTAAATTGAAACACGAGTCAAGCATTTTTATGGTTAAGCATAATCAGCTCTTGAGAGTTGTGTGTAAACCCAGGGTCAGATGTAAATTTCCCAAATTAAAGCTAAAAATAAATATTACAATTTCCATTAAAGTGAAGGTAAACTTACCTTGATGCCGATCCAGTATTTTATTCCTTGTTGAAAATCAGTATGACTTTCATTCATCAAACGTTATAATTTTTAGTGTAAATGGAGTTAACAACGTTATAAATCAGTTACTCTTACTCCACAAATTCAACCCGTTTGTTTGGGGGGGGGGGGGTTTGGCTCTATCACATGTTTTCATTAGCCAATTGATAATCTGGCCGTTAGGCGGCCGTCACTCAACGTCACCCTCCTCCTTTATCCTCTGCGCATGCGCTACTCTTTTTTTTATTCATAAGGAATCCCTTGCGCACTCCCATTTCACGTTTGTATAAAGGCTTTGCATGCGCAGTAGAGTTCAATCGCTGATTTGCGCATGCATGGTTAATCGGAGCTTCAGATCTGATCATTGTGCACGCGATTTTGATAGACGTATAGAGCAGGTCACATGCTCTATACATCACAGACCAATGAAGCAGTAAATAGAGGTAGGGAGGAGTCACCATAGAAATTGTAGCGTTAGATAGATGTATATAAATTGAACATTTGCAAAGTAATAGAAAATCTAAGTTAGCGATTAGATTATGCTAATATTAAGTAATCAATGTATGTCTTCAAAAGCTTGAAACTTTACCTTCACTTTAAAGAGAAAAAAAAATAAAGTAACATTTGTTAGGGGGTTAATGTCTTATAAATTGCATCAGAGGGGAGGCCCACCACCTAAGACTTTGAAAAGTCCTGCTCTACGTGAATCATAAAAGTTTAATTTTCACCCTTTAAGTTGAACTTATAAGTAAGAACATGCTGTCTGCCTGGGCATTGCAAGGTTATTTTTTGTGCACATTCTAATATCAAGGCACAAGTGTTTATTTTCTTTACATACTGTGCTACCGCTGTTGTTTTCAAGTAATGCCATATAATCATATAACATGGTAGATAAGGTTGAAAGAAGATAGAAGTCCATTAGGTTCAACTTATACAGATACTGCTTAAAGGGACAGTGTACACTCATTTTCATATAACTGCATGTAATAGACACTACTATAAAGAACAAGATGCCCAGATACTGATATAAAAATCCAGTATAAAACGGTTTAAATACTTACTTATAAACTCTATAAAGTTTAGCTCTGTTGAAAAGTTATCTGGAAAGCCCATTGCAAGTGGGAAATAAGACACTCCCCCTCCCCCTTCTTTTGCATATGAAAATACCCTTTACACAAACAGGAGCAAGCTGGAGAAGGTAGCTGACGGTATTCATATCAAACTTTGGGGCTTGGTTAGGAGTCAGAAAATCAGAGCAATTTTATTTAAAAATAAGCAACAATATACATTTTTTTGAAAATCAAACTATATGTGCTTTATAAATAGATAATCTACAAAACATATATGCAAAGACAAAATGAGTGTATAATGTCCCTTTAAAAGAAACTTCCCGTTGTACTTACATGAATAAAATTAAAAAAGCTGACCCATTTAACACAAGCAATCATATCCCTGAATTATGTTGCTAGCCAGAAATGAATCTCTCATTTTTAAATTGGCATTCACTACCTTCTCAGGTAAAGAGTTCCAGAATGTGATTGCTCTTACTGTGAAAATATGTTTACATTGCTGGAGATTAAATCTCATGTCTTCTAGCCTTAAATTGTGATCTCTTGTCGTCACAGACAATTGCTTTGAAAGAAACAGAGCTTCCGCCAACTTTGGAAATGGTCCTTGAAAATATTTATATAAAATAAACATGCCACCTCTCAAGTGCTTTTTTTGTAGAGAAAACAGACCCAATTTGGTTAATCTCACTATATAGTTTAAACCACTGGTTTTCAAACATGTCTTCAGGGCTCCAGATTTTCAGGATTGTCTTGGTTAGAGTAGGTAATATAACTATGTTTACCAATCAGCTGATTATTTCACATGTGCTCTAGTTTAGATATCATCAAAACCTGGCCTTTTAGGGAGTTTGAAAATCAGTAGTCTAAACCCTCCATTCCCCTTATTAATTTTGTGTTCCCTGAACTTTTTCTAATTCTCCTATGTCATTTTTCTACAATTGGTCCTCAGAATTGCACACCATACTTAAAGGCACAGTCTAATCCAAAATTTGTATTGTTTAAAAAGATAGATAATACCCAGCCAACATGGTTATATTAATATACGTTTTACCTTTGTGATTACCTTGAATCTAAGCCTCTTCTGACAGCCCCCTGATCACATTATTATTATTATCTATTTACTTGCATTTTAGCCAATTAGTGCAGTGTCTGTTTGTTGTTGTGCAAAGCGGGGGAATAGGTAGTAAAGGCATTATCTATCTTTTTAAACAATAACAATTTTGGTGTTGACTGTCCCTTTAAGGTTAAGTTTTACCAATGATTTATATAGCAACATAATTATGAGGTCCTCTCTTGTATCAATGCCTCTTTTAATACATGCTAGTTTTTTATTAGTCTTAAAAGCCGCTGCTTTACATTGCACACTCATTTGTAGCTTGTTATCTATAATAAGGCCTAAATAATTGTCCTTCTCTGTGTTGCTATGTCTAGTCCCATTTAAATGATAGGTAACTTGCATATTTTTACTTCCAAAATGTGGGACCTTATATTTGTTTAAATCCCTTTGCAAAACAAGTACATCCTGCACTGACCTAATCACCTTACACAACATTGTAATATCTGCAAAAATATAGATGATGGTATTTAATCCTTTTTCCAAGTTATTAATAAAACTATTAAAAAGAACAGGGCCCATTGCTGATCCTTGGGGGACCTCGCTAATTACTTTTGTCTAATCTGAGTATGATCCATTTACTATAGCACATTGTTCACTGTCTTTTATCCAGTTATTTATCCATGAGCTAACATTTTTTATCTATTTCCAGTCCCTTCATTTTGTAAAATAATGTGGCACTGCATTAAAAGCCTTTGCAAAATCTAAGTCACATCAACTGATTCACCATTACTTATATTCTTACTTCCTCATATAATCTAATTAAATTAGTTTGACATGATCTATTTCTCATAAAGAAACCAAAAGAAAAATGATATCACTGTTAATATAGAGGAAGATAAAATCGGTCCCAATGATAGTTAGTTCCTTATATCATATTACAGCCTTTCACTTCCACAGCCAGAGAAAACATGCTGCCAAAATCAGAAAATATATCCTATGCTGTTTCGCTCTTTATGAAGTTGTACTATCAAATAAACACAGCTTAACTGGTTGCCCATAGAAGGTTCTTGAGTTTGTCACTTGCATTCCCTTGCGGCTTCCACCAATCCACTCCTGATTCCAGTCGAGCACAGTGACCCCAGTACCTCCAAACACATCAACGCTTGCAACCATTATCTAGGTAACTGTCATCAGAGCATGTGATCTGTAGCACCAATCACAGCTAGGGTTGCCAGGTGTCCGGTATTAGACCAGACTGTCCGGTATTTCAGGTTACTGACCGGTAATATTATTTCCAGGACATACTGTAGGTAGCTAAGATGCTTTTTGAATTATTTTTTTTTACTTCCCTGTCCATCCGCTGGAGTCCAGGGCTCATCTGGCTATACCCTACCAACCGAACTAACCTACCTAGTAACCCAGGCCCCCCCCAGCCTGTGTCAAGTAAGTTCCACCTCCAGCACCAAGTTCTAGCGGCTGCAGTAGGAGGACTCCACGCTTACATCCTGATGTGTCTGTGCCATGCGATGAGACTGACGGACGTCACATGATCACGTGCGTGATGTCACGACTGCAAGAAGACCCGTGGGATGTGCTGTCTACACATGCTGTCTGCAGTGTGGGGTGTTTCCACGGGCGGTACACGGAATCTTGAGTGCAGCAGATCAGAGACAGGCAGATGTGAAAAGAGGGGTGTCTTTCCTCAGAGGTACACCAGGATTTTATATATTTCATAAAACAAAGACATAACCATTCCTAATACTCAGATTGTAAGGACTCAGACTCTTCATGATACAGAGAAATACTAGGGTCACTTATTCTAATATATACACCCAAAAAAACACGTGTAACTCAATGCTTCAAATTAAACACAGTAGAGACATTCCAATAACTCTAGAAAACTTCCAATAACAACTGAGACACTGTGAATGCATAGCACTTGTAATGCAAAGTCAGCAGCAAGACTTTCTTCCAATACTGCAAATAGAAGTTCTAATATATAGTAGCAAAATGATATTGGGCATTTTATGCAGAAAACCACAATAGACACACTTCCTATATATGCACCAACAGCAAATACCCTTCATAAAACAAAAATACTCTTGCACCATATGTGTAATAATACTGAGAGGAACATATAATATTTAATGCAGGGATATATAAGGGAGCTTCCCCTATAGAGGCACTAGGCATAATTACTAGTCCTAATGTATGGACACATCCCCAATCTGAACAGAGAGACTGCAGTTACACTTATATCTTAAATTATGATGAGAGGCAAATATCCCTCAAAGAGAGATGCTGGAGTCACAACCCCTCTTTATCTAAAGCAGTGATTGCTATACAGGATGGCTATCAAACTAGTAGATTACAGCACCTGGTAGTGTTAGAGTAAATTAGGTGATGTGTGGTATGTGTGTGTGTATTTTATACAGACTGTTATATTTTAAAACATTAAGCTGGTTTAACCTAAAAGTTGTGAGTAAAACAGCCAATTAATGCTTTTCCCATATGTATTACATTGTAAAGCTCAGTGTGTCATTTCATTTAAAATAACATATACAAGACAGTGGTGTCACATTGCAAAACACATTAACTTACTCTCCTCTGAAGAGACACTAGGGATGCATGCCCCTCTGACCATGGATACATTCCTAATACAGATGGGTATCCAGAATACATACAGTAACTATCCTAATACAGAGAGAGAGACACAAGAAAACCTTTTTTCCCCATATAGATGCACAAGGAATGTGTTCTCTAAAACAGAAATATTGGGATACGTACCGCTTCTGATAGACTTCAGGTACTTGTAATTTCCTTATTCTAGGACATATCTCTCAATATAATGCATGCCTTTCTAAATATAGAGGTATCCGTGTTGGTTGTGCAAAACTGGGGAATTGGTAATAAAGGGATTATCTATCTTTTTAAACAATAATTATTCTGGAGAAGACTGTCCCTTTAATAAAGCATTCATTTTTATTGAGCTTTGGTTTTCCAGACAAATATAAGATAAGGAAAAAGTTTGTGTACACAAAATGAAAACATAATGAGATCTGATATTAGCTGCAAGCTCAACCCATTTTAATAGGTTTTGGTTTAAAAGCGCAAAGTCAGCTACTTCATATACACAAATAAACCTGATAATGCAATTTCACATACATTTTATACTCAGCTGGTATAAGATATATGTGTGTGTGTATATATACAGTGTGTATATATATATATATATATATATATATATATATACATACACATAGACTGTGTATATGTTACAGTTAAAGTGCAGAAATCAGTTAATGTCCACATTACCTAGCTAATCTGCAGATTAACTAGGGTGATCAGTTAAAGTGCAGAAAAATTGTTTCATTTCTCAAATTACCTAGGTAATCTGCACATTACCTACTAGGCACTAGTTAAAGTGCAAAAAATGCACTTTAGCGGAAGCCGTTAATGTGCACATTACCTAGGTGATTAGAACAGAGCACTCTGGAGCGTATCTGCCCTCGGCCGAAATCGGAACATTCTTCGGCTTCTTTTTCAATAAACAGTTTACATGAGAGAAACAAACTTTTTCAACTTTAACTACACAGAAGCAGTTAATGTGCACATTACCTAGGTAAAATATATGTTACAGTTAAAGTGCAGAAATCAGTTAATGTGCACATTAGCTAGCTAATCTGCAGATTAACTAGGGTGATCAGTTAAAGTGCAGAAAAATTGTTTCATTTCTCAAATTACCTAGGTAATCTGCACATTACCTACTAGGCACTAGTTAAAGTGCAAAAAATGCACTTTAGCGGTAACATATATATATAAACTAAAGGGAGTCCCATGGTTTTTCCTTTGATAATCAGTTCATATCACTTTTTTTTTAAGAGAGCCTGGGGCACTTTCTTCTGAAAATGGAGGTAAAAACAAAATCTTAAAGGGCAGTGCGGCGCACTTTATGCATCATTCATTGCCCAGACACACTTCAACTTCTTAACAAGTTTATAGTAGTTTTCCCAACAACTGCTCTCATTCTGTTTTTGCATTTATTAGCATCTTGGCCTCTACACTTCTAAGCATTGTATATTTCCCATTCTGCATTCTGAATTGTTACAGAATCGACTTCCCTGCAACCCATTGTGGAATTATGCAATGAGCACAAATAAATGTAAGAACATCGTACTGAGAATGTGAAATATCTGCCATTCTAGCTGTAATGTATCTGTGATAATACAGTTGAAAAACAAATAATACACTTTCAAGCACTTTAGCTTTTTTAGAAATGTTTGTTTCTCTCATGTAAACTGTTTATTGAAAAAGAAGCCGAAGAATGTTCCGATTTCGGTCGAGGGCAGATACGCTCCAGAGTGCTCTGTTCTAATCAGAGCCTTGGGCGCCACAACTGCCTCTGGGAACCTTACCATGGGTCCCAGCCCACACGTCTTGAAATTCTCTGCCTGGGAAATTATCTATCTATCGAATCTATAATAAATAGATAATTTCCCAGACAGAGAATTTCAAGACGTGCAGTCTGGTACCCATGGTAAGGTTCCCAGAGGCAGTTGCGGCGCCCGAGGCTCTGATTAGAACAGAGCACTCTGGAGCATATCTGCCCTCGGCCGAAATCGGAACATTCTTCAGCTTCTTTTTCAATAAACAGTTTACATGAGGGAAACAAACTTTTCCAACTTTAACTACACGGAAGCCATTAATGTGCACATTACCTAGGTGATTAGAACAGAGCACTTTGGAGTGTATCTGCCCTTGGCCGAAATCGGAACATTCATCGGCTTCTTTTTCAATAAACAGTTTACATGAGAGAAACAAACTTTTCTTCTGTTAAGTGTGATCAGTCCACGGGTCATCATTACTTCTGGGATATTACTCCTCCCCAACAGGAAGTGCAAGAGGATTCACCCAGCAGAGCTGCATATAGCTCCTCCCCTCTACGTCACTCCCAGTCATTCTCTTGCACCCAACGACTAGATAGGATGTGTGAGAGGACTATGGTGATTATACTTAGTTTTATATCTTCAATCAAAAGTTTGTTATTTTAAAATAGCACCGGAGTGTGTTATTACCTCTCTGGCAGAGTTTGAAGAAGAATCTACCAGAGTTTTGCTATGATTTTAGCCGGAGTAGTTAAGATCATATTGCTGTTCTCGGCCATCTGAGGAGTGAGGTAAACTTCAGATCAGGGGACAGCGGGCAGATGAATCTGCATAGAGGTATGTAGCAGTTTTTATTTTCTGACAATGGAATTGATGAGAAAATCCTGCCATACCGATATAATGTCATGTATGTATACTTTACACTTCAGTATTCTGGGGAATGGTACTTCACTAGAATTACACTGTAAGAAATACATAAAGCTGTTTAATAACTAGAGATTATGTTTAACGTTTTTGCTGGAATGTAAAATCGTTTTCATTTGCTGAGGTACTGAGTGAATAAATGTTTGGGCACTATTTTTCCACTTGGCAGTTGCTTAATCTGTTTTCTGACAGTTTCTGTTCTCCCTCACTGCTGTGTGTGAGGGGGAGGGGCCGTTTTTTGGCGCTTTTACTACGCATCAAATATTTCAGTCAGCAACTCATTGTATTCCCTGCATGATCCGGTTCATCTCTACAGAGCTCAGGGGTCTTCAAAACTTATTTTGAGGGAGGTAATTTCTCTCAGCAGAGCTGTGAGAATTATAGTTTGACTGAGATAAAAAACGTTTATTCTGTAATTTGTTTCCTGCTTTCAGAATTTGTTATCTTTGCTAATGGGATTAAACCTTTACTAAAGTTGTGTTGTTTACAAGGATTGAGGCTATAACTGTTTCAATTTATTAATTTTCAACTGTCATAGATCTTCTGTGCTTCTTAAAGGCACAGTACATTTTAATATTATTCTAATTGAATTGTATTTCCAAGTTGCAAGTTTATTTGCTAGTGTGTTAAACATGTCTGATTCAGAGGATGATACCTGTGTCATTTGTTGCAATGCCAAAGTGGAGCCCAATAGAAATTTATGTACTAACTGTATTGATGCTACTTTAAATAAAAGTCAATCTGTACAAATTGAACAAATTTCACCAAACAACGAGGGGAGAGTTATGCCGACTAACTCGCCTCACGTGTCAGTACCTACATCTCCCGCTCAGAGGGAGGTGCGTGATATTGTAGCGCCGAGTACATCTGGGCGGCCATTACAAATCACATTACAGGATATGGCTACTGTTATGACTGAGGTTTTGGCTAAATTACCAGAACTAAGAGGTAAGCGTGATCACTCTGGGGTGAGAACAGAGTGCGCTGATAATATTAGGGCCATGTCAGACACTGCGTCACAGGTGGCAGAACATGAGGACGGAGAACTTCATTCTGTGGGTGACGGTTCTGATCCAAACAGACTGGATTCAGATATTTCAAATTTTAAATTTAAACTGGAAAACCTCCGTGTATTACTAGGGGAGGTGTTAGCGGCTCTGAATGATTGTAACACAGTTGCAATACCAGAGAAAATGTGTAGGTTGGATAAATATTTTGCGGTACCGACGAGTACTGAGGTTTTTCCTATACCTAAGAGACTTACTGAAATTTTACTAAGGAGTGGGATAGACCCGGTGTGCCGTTCTCACCCCCTCCGATATTTAGAAAAATGTTTCCAATAGACGCCACCACAAGGGACTTATGGCAAACGGTCCCTAAGGTGGAGGGAGCAGTTTCTACCTTAGCTAAGCGTACCACTATCCCGGTGGAGGATAGCTGTGCTTTTTCAGATCCAATGGATAAAAAGTTAGAGGGTTACCTTAAGAAAATGTTTGTTCAACAAGGTTTTATATTGCAACCCCTTGCATGCATTGCGCCGATCACGGCTGCAGCGGCATTCTGGATTGAGTCTCTGGAAGAGAACATTGGTTCAGCTACTCTGGACGACATTACGGACAGGCTTAGAGTCCTTAAACTAGCTAATTCATTCATTTCGGAGGCCGTAGTACATCTTACTAAACTTACGGCGAAGAATTCAGGATTCGCCATTCAGGCACGCAGGGCGCTGTGGCTAAAATCCTGGTCAGCTGATGTTACTTCTAAGTCTAAATTGCTTAATATACCTTTCAAAGGGCAGACCTTATTCGGGCCCGGGTTGAAAGAGATTATCGCTGACATTACAGGAGGTAAAGGCCATGCCCTGCCTCAGGACAAAGCCAAAGCCAAGACTAGACAGTCTAATTTTCGTTCCTTTCGTAATTTCAAAGCAGGAGCAGCATCAACTTCCTCTGCACCAAAACAGGAAGGAGCTGTTGCTCGCTACAGACAAGGCTGGAAACCTAACCAGTCCTGGAACAAGGGCAAGCAGACTAGGAAACCTGCTGCTGCCCCTAAAACAGCATGAATTGAGGGCCCCCGATCCGGGATCGGATCTAGTGGGGGGCAGACTTTCTCTCTTCGCCCAGGCTTGGGCAAGAGATGTTCAGGATCCCTGGGCGCTAGAGATAATATCTCAGGGATACCTTCTGGACTTCAAATACTCTCCTCCAAGAGAGAGATTTCATCTGTCAAGATTGTCAACAATCCAGACAAAGAAAGAGGCGTTTCTACGCTGCGTACAAGAGCTCTTGTTAATGGGAGTAATCCACCCAGTTCCACGATCGGAACAGGGACAGGGGTTTTACTCAAATCTGTTTGTGGTTCCCAAAAAAGAGGGAACTTTCAGACCAATCCTGGACTTAAAGATCCTAAACAAATTCCTAAGAGTTCCATCGTTCAAGATGGAGACTATTCGGACAATTTTACCTATGATCCAAGAGGGTCAATACATGACCACTGTAGATTTAAAAGATGCTTACCTTCACATACCGATTCACAAAGATCATTATCGGTACCTAAGGTTTGCCTTCCTAGACAGGCATTACCAGTTTGTGGCTCTTCCATTCGGATTGGCTACAGCTCCAAGAATCTTCACAAAGGTTCTGGGTGCTCTTCTGGCGGTACTAAGACCGCGGGGAATCTCGGTAGCTCCATACCTAGACGACATTCTGATACAAGCTTCAAGCTTTCAAACTGCCAAGTCTCATACAGAGTTAGTGCTGGCATTTCTAAGGTCACATGGATGGAAGGTGAACGAAAAGAAAAGTTCACTCGTTCCACTCACAAGAGTTCCCTTCCTGGGGACTCTTATAGATTCTGTAGAAATGAAGATTTACCTGACAGAGGACAGGCTAACAAGACTTCAAAGTGCTTGCCGCACCCTTCATTCCATTCAACACCCGTCAGTGGCTCAATGCATGGAGGTAATCGGCTTAATGGTAGCGGCAATGGACATAGTACCCTTTGCACGCTTACACCTCAGACCACTGCAACTGTGCATGCTAAGTCAGTGGAATGGGGATTACTCAGACTTATCCCCTTCTCTGAATCTGGATCAAGAGACCAGAAATTCTCTTCTATGGTGGCTTTCTCGGCCACATCTGTCCAGGGGGATGCCATTCAGCAGACCAGACTGGACAATTGTAACAACAGACGCCAGCCTTCTAGGTTGGGGTGCCGTCTGGAATTCTCTGAAGGCTCAGGGACAATGGAGTCAGGAGGAGAGTCTCCTGCCAATAAACATTCTGGAATTGAGAGCAGTTCTCAATGCCCTCCTGGCTTGGCCCCAGTTGACAACTCGGGGGTTCATCAGGTTTCAGTCGGACAACATCACGACTGTAGCTTACATCAACCATCAGGGAGGGACAAGAAGCTCCCTAGCTATGATGGAAGTATCAAAGATAATTTGCTGGGCAGAGTCTCACTCTTGCCACCTGTCAGCAATCCACATCCCGGGAGTGGAGAACTGGGAGGCAGATTTCTTAAGTCGTCAGACTTTTCATCCGGGGGAGTGGGAACTTCATCCGGAGGTCTTTGCCCAAATACTTCGACGTTGGGGCAAACCAGAGATAGATCTCATGGCGTCTCGACAGAACGCCAAGCTTCCTCGTTACGGGTCCAGATCCAGGGATCCAGGAGCAGTCCTGATAGATGCTCTGACAGCACCTTGGGACTTCAGGATGGCTTACGTGTTTCCACCCTTCCCGTTGCTTCCTCGATTGATTGCCAGAATCAAACAAGAGAGAGCATCAGTGATTCTAATAGCACCTGCGTGGCCACGCAGGACTTGGTATGCAGACCTGGTGGACATGTCATCCTGTCCACCTTGGTCTCTACCTCTGAAACAGGACCTTCTGATACAGGGTCCCTTCAAACATCAAAATCTAACTTCTCTTAAGCTGACTGCTTGGAAATTGAACGCTTGATTTTATCAAGACGTGGATTTTCTGAGTCAGTTATTGATACCTTAATACAGGCTAGGAAACCTGTTACCAGAAAGATTTACCATAAGATATGGCGTAAATACCTATATTGGTGTGAATCCAAAGGTTACTCTTGGAGTAAGGTTAGGATTCCTAGGATATTGTCTTTTCTACAAGAAGGTTTAGAAAAGGGTTTATCTGCTAGTTCATTAAAGGGACAGATCTCAGCTCTGTCCATTCTGTTACACAAACGTCTGTCAGAAGTTCCTGACGTCCAGGCTTTTTGTCAGGCTTTGGCCAGAATTAAGCCTGTGTTTAAAACTGTTGCTCCACCATGGAGTTTAAACCTTGTTCTTAATGTTTTACAGAGCGTTCCGTTTGAACCCCTTCATTCCATTGATATAAAGTTGTTATCTTGGAAAGTTCTATTTTTAATGGCTATTTCCTCGGCTCGAAGAGTCTCTGAATTATCAGCCTTACATTGTGATTCTCCTTATTTGATTTTTCATTCGGATAAGGTAGTCCTGCGTACTAAACCTGGGTTCTTACCTAAGGTAGTTACTAACAGGAATATCAATCAAGAGATTGTTGTTCCTTCTTTATGCCCAAATCCTTCTTCAAAGAAGGAACGTCTACTGCACAACCTGGATGTAGTCCGTGCTCTAAAATTTTACTTACAGGCAACTAAGGAATTTCGACAAACGTCTTCTCTGTTTGTCATTTACTCTGGGCAGAGGAGAGGTCAAAAAGCTTCCGCTACCTCTCTTTCTTTTTGGCTTCGTAGCATAATTCGTTTAGCTTATGAGACTGCTGGACAGCAGCCTCCTGAAAGAATTACAGCTCATTCTACTAGAGCTGTGGCTTCCACTTGGGCCTTCAAGAATGAGGCCTCTGTTGAACAGATTTGCAAGGCTGCAACTTGGTCTTCGCTTCATACTTTTTCCAAATTTTACAAATTTGACACTTTTGCTTCATCGGAGGCTATTTTTGGGAGAAAGGTTCTTCAGGCAGTGGTTCCTTCTGTATAAAGAGCCTGCCTATCCCTCCCGTCATCCGTGTACTTTTGCTTTGATATTGGTATCCCAGAAGTAATGATGACCCGTGGACTGATCACACTTAACAGAAGAAAACATAATTTATGCTTACCTGATAAATTCCTTTCTTCTGTAGTGTGATCAGTCCACGGCCCGCCCTGTTTTTAAGGCAGGTAAATATTTTTTAATTTATACTCCAGTCACCACTTCACCCTTGGCTTTTCCTTTCTCGTTGGTCCTTGGTCGAATGACTGGGAGTGACGTAGAGGGGAGGAGCTATATGCAGCTCTGCTGGGTGAATCCTCTTGCACTTCCTGTTGGGGAGGAGTAATATCCCAGAAGTAATGATGACCCGTGGACTGATCACACTACAGAAGAAAGGAATTTATCAGGTAAGCATAAATTATGTTTTTCAACTTTAATTACACGGAAGCAGTTAATGTGCACATTACCTAGGTAAAGTGCAGATTCTGCACTTTAACTGAGCAAATCAGTTAATCTGCAGATTAGCTAGGTAATGTGCACATTAACTGTTTCTGCACTTTAACTGTAACATATATACTGTATGTGTACATATATATATATATATATATATATATACACACACACACACACATATATATCTTTTTCAGTAAATTTCAACGCAAACTAATCCCCCCCTCCCCCCGCACAGTTTTATCTTGGGTGTTCGGTATTTTTGTGGAGGACACCTGGCACCCCAATCACAGCACAACAATCCAGATCCTGCTGTTAGAGATAGGGAAAGACTCTGAGCTTATGCCGCTGTTTTTTTTTTAAGCAGACTTTAGGTTCTCCCCCAAATTTGCAACAAACAGGAACCATGGAATTTCTGTGCTCACTGAAAACATTTGTAATATAAGCTACCCTCTCACACCACTGCATGCGGGCAAGTAGACTACATCTACTTACCTAGGGCCTGTTTGTTTGACAACATTCAGAAGCCATATGTACAAATTATTAAAAGGCAAAAAAAACTTAAAGATACATGAAAGTCAAAATTGGACATTCACTATTCAGATAGAGCATTTCATTGTATTCAACTTTCCAATTTACATCTATTATCTAATTTTCTTCATGGTCTTGCTATCCTTTGTTGAAAAACATACCTAGGGGGCTCAGGAGCAGCAATGCACTGCTGGGAGCCAGCCGCAGATTGGTGGCTCAACATGCATACCTCTTGTCATTGGCTCACCCAATGTTTTCAACTACTACCAGTAGTGTATTGTTGCTCCTTAAACAAAGGATACCAAGAGAATGAAGCACATTGGATAGTAGAAGTAAAATGGAAAGTTGTTTAAAATTGGATGCTCTATCTGAATTATGAAATAAACATTTTGGGTTTCATGTCTTTTCATGCATCATACAAATAGACCACATACAATAGACATGCTATTCTTTAAACAGGGGTAAAGTTCTTGGGTGAAAAAATCTAACTAGTTTACCAGTTAGGGGAAAAATTATTAATCCTAAATAGTTTACTTGTCATCTGCAACGTCTTACTAGTCTAAGGCTAGTGATCAAATGAACATTTCCAGGTTGTGTGGATGGTCATGACATTTCTGGCTCCCAAATTACTGGACTGGCTCCTAGATACTGAAATAAATGTTCAGGCCCTGATATAGCAATGTAACAGGGGACACTTTATCCAAATGTTAAATCACTTGAAAGTAAATGACCAGTTTTCCTAGATCTTAATTCAGGACACCTCATAAATGTTCAGGGGAAAAAACTGTTGACCTTGAACTCTTAATTTATACAGGCAAGTGAAAATAGCTTACCTACAATGAAAAAATAGGGACATCTGATCACCTTACTTGAAAGTGATGCAGCATGTATGCAAGAAGCTGACTAGAAAGTATCACATAGACTCTGTAAAAAAGGAAGATATATTACCTCAAAATTTCCTCAGTAGCTACATCCCATAGTTTTTAATATATCCAGGTATACATAATAAAACATTTTCTTTCTCCAACATAGGTGTGTCCGGTCCACGGCGTCATCCTTACTTGTGGGATATTCTCTTCCCCAACAGGAAATGGCAAAGAGCCCAGCAAAGCTGGTCACATGATCCCTCCTAGGCTCCGCCTTCCCCAGTCATTCTCTTTGCCGTTGCACAGGCAACATCTCCACGGAGATGGCTCAGAGTTTTTTGGTGTTTAAATGTAGTTTTTATTCTTCAATCAAGAGTTTGTTATTTTAAAATAGTGCTGGTATGTACTATTTACTCTGAAACAGAAAAGAGATGAAGATTTCTGTTTGTAAGAGGAAAATGATTTTAGCAACCGTTACTAAAATCGATGGCTGTTTCCACACAGGACTGTTGAGAGGAATTAACTTCAGTTGGGGGAAACAGTGAGCAGACTTTGGCTGCTTGAGGTATGACACATTTCTAACAAGACTTGGTAATGCTGGAAGCTGTCATTTTCCCTATGGGATCCGGTAAGCCATTTTCTTAATTTTCAATATAAGAATACAAGGGCTTCACAAGGGCTTTAAAGACTGGTAGACATTTTTCTGGGCCAAAACGATTACTATATAAGCATGTTTAATGGTTTATAACTTAGGAGAGTTATTTTAATCTTGGCAAATTGTTAAAAAAACGGACAGGCACTGTATTGGACACCTTTTTCACTGGGGGCCTTTTCTAGTCATAGGCAGAGCCTCATTTTCGCGCCACTAATGCGCAGTTGTTTTTGAGAAGCAAGGCATGCAGATGCATGTGTGAGGTGCTCAGATCCACTGAAAAAGCTTATTGAAGGCGTCATTTGGTATCGTATTCCCCTCTGGGCTTGGTTGGGTCTCAGCAAAGCAGATACCAGGGACTGTATAGGGGTTAAATGTAAAAACGGCTCCGGTTCCGTTATTTTAAGAGTTAAAGCTTTCAAATTTGGTGTGCAATACTTTTAAGGCTTTATGACACTGTGGTGAAATTTTGGTGAATTTTGAACATTTCCTTCATACTTTTGCGTATATTCAGTAAAAAAGTGTGTTCAGTTTAAAATTTAAAGAGACAGTAACGGTTTTATTTTAAAACGTTTTTTGTGCTTTGTTACCAAGTTTATGCCTATTAACATGTCTGAACTATCAGATAGACAATGTTCTGTATGTTCGGAAGCCAAGGTTCCTATCCATTTAAATATATGTGATAAATGTGACAAACAAAGTAGGGACAATGATACCACTGATAATAATGTTGCCCAAAACGATTCCTTAAGTGAGGGGAGTAAGCATGGTACTGCATCATCCCCTTCTATGTCTACACCAGTCTTGCCCACTCAGGAGGCCCCTAGTACATCTAGTGCGCCAATCCTCCTTACTATGCAACAATTAACGGCTGTAATGGATAATTCTATTAAAAACATTTTAGCCAAAATGCCCATTTATCAGCGAAAGCGCGACTGCTCTGTTTTAGATACTGAAGAGCATGAGGACGCTGATGATAATGGTTCTGACATGCCCTTACACCAGTCTGAAGGGGCTAGGGAGGTTTTGTCTGAGGGAGAAATTTCTGATTCAGGAAAAATTTCTCAACAAGCTGAACCTGATGTTATTACATTTAAATTTAAATTGGAACATCTCCGCGCTCTGCTTAAGGAGGTGTTATCTACTCTGGATGATTGTGACAATTTGGTCATTCCAGAGAAATTATGTAAAATGGACAGGTTCCTAGAGGTCCCGGTGCCCCCCGAAGCTTTTCCTATACCCAAGCGGGTGGCGGACATTGTAAATAAAGAATGGGAAAGGCCCGGCATACCTTTTGTCCCTCCCCCTATATTTAAGAAATTATTTCCTATGGTCGACCCCAGGAAGGACTTATGGCAGACAGTCCCCAAGGTCGAGGGGGCAGTTTCTACTCTAAACAAACGCACCACTAACCCTATAGAAGATAGTTGTGCTTTTAAAGATCCTATGGACAAAAAATTAGAGGGTTTGCTTAAAAAGATGTTTGTTCAGCAAGGTTACCTTCTACAACCAATTCATGCATTGTTCCTGTCACTACAGCAGCGTGTTTCTGGTTCGAGGAACTAGAAAAGTCGCTCAATCAAGCACCCTCTTATGAGGAGGTTATGGGCAGAGTTCAAGCACTTAAGTTGGCTAACTCTTTTACCTTAGACGCCACTTTGCAATTAGCTAGATTAGCGGCGAAAAATTCAGGGTTTGCTATTGTGGCGCGCAGAGCGCTTTGGCTAAAGTCTTGGTCAGCGGATGCGTCCTCCAAGAAAAAATTACTTAACATACCTTTCAAGGGGAAAACGCTGTTTGGCCCTGACTTGAAAGAGATTGTTTCAGATATCACTGGGGGTAAGGGCCACGCCCTTCCTCAGGATAGGTCTTTTAAGGCTAAAAATCAACCAAATTTTCGTCCCTTTCGCAGAAACGGACCAGCCTCAAGTTCTACATCCTCTAAGCAAGAGGGTAATACTTCTCAAACCAAGCCAGCCTGGAGGCCAATGCAAGGCTGGAACAAAGGTAAGCAGGCCAAGAAACCTGCCACTGCTACCAAGACAGCATGAGATGTTGGCCCCCGATCCGGGACCGGATCTGGTGGGGGGCAGACTTTCTCTCTTCGCTCAGGCTTGGGCAAGAGATGTTCTGGATCCTTGGGCGCTAGAAATGGTCTCCCAAGGTTATCTTCTGGAATTCAAGGAGCTACCCCCAAGGGGAAGGTTCCACAGGTCTCAATTGTCTTCAGACCACAACATATTCCTATCCACAAGGAACATCATCGGTTCCTAAGGTTCGCCTTTCTGGACAAGCATTACCAGTTTGTGGCACTTCCATTCGGATTAGCCACTGCTCCAAGAATTTTCACAAAGGTACTAGGGTCCCTTCTAGCGGTGCTAAGACCAAGGGGCATTGCAGTAGTACCTTACTTGGACGACATACTGATTCAAGCGTTGTCTCTACCACAAGCAAAGGCTCATACGGACATTGTCCTGGCCTTTCTCAGATCTCACGGGTGGAAAGTGAACGTAGAAAAAAGTTCTCTATCTCCGTCAACAAGAGTTCCCTTCTTGGGAACAATAATAGACTCCTTAGAAATGAGGATTTTTCTGACAGAGGCCAGAAAATCAAAACTTCTAAGCTCTCAAGGCTTGGCCTCAGCTAGCAAAGGCCAAATTCATACGGTTTCAATCAGACAACATGACGACTGTTGCGTATATCAACCATCAGGGGGGAACAAGGAGTTCCCTGGCGATGGAAGAAGTGACCAAAATCATTCAATGGGCGGAGACTCACTCCTGCCACTTGTCTGCAATCCACATCCCAGGAGTGGAAAATTGGGAAGCGGATTTTCTGAGTCGTCAGACATTTCATCCGGGGGAGTGGGAACTCCATCCGGAAATCTTTGCCCAAATAATTCAATTGTGGGGCATTCCAGACATGGATCTGATGGCGTCTCGTCAGAACTTCAAGGTTCCTTGCTATGGGTCCAGATCCAGGGATCCCAAGGCGACTCTAGTGGATGCACTAGTAGCACCTTGGAGCTTCAACCTAGCTTATGTGTTCCCACCGTTTCCTCTCATTCCCAGGCTGGTAGCCAGGATCAAACAGGAGAGGGTATCAGTGTTCTTGATAGCTCCTGCGTGGCCACGCAGGACTTGGTATGCAGATCTGGCGAATATGTCATCGGCTCCACCATGGAAGCTACCTTTGAGACAGGACCTTCTTGTTCAAGGTCCGTTCGAACATCCGAATCTGGCCTCACTCCAACTGACTGCTTGGAGATTGAACGCTTGATTTTATCAAAGCGAGGGTTCTCAGATTCTGTCATTGATACTCTTGTTCAGGCTAGAAAGCCTGTAACTAGAAAAATCTACCATAAAATATGGAAAAAATATATCTGTTGGTGTGAATCTAAAGGATTCCCATGGAACAAGATAAAAATTCCTAAGATTCTATCCTTTCTTCAAGAAGGTTTGGAGAAAGGATTATCTGCAAGTTCTTTGAAGGGACAGATTTCTGCTTTATCTGTTTTACTTCACAAAAAGCTGGCGGCTGTGCCAGATGTTCAAGCTTTTGTTTTGTTTTTGGTTGCAATTTCTTCTGCTAGAAGAGTTTCAGAGTTATCTGCTCTGCAGTGTTCTCCTCCTTATCTGGTGTTCCATGCAGATAAGGTGGTTTTGCGTACTAAACCTGGTTTACTTCCGAAAGTTGTTTCTAACAAAAATATTAACCAGGAGATAGTCGTGCCTTCTTTGTGTCCGAATCCAGTTTCAAAGAAGGAACGTTTGTTGCACAATTTGGATGTAGTTCGTGCTCTAAAATTCTATTTAGAGGCTACAAAGGATTTCAGACAAACATCTTCCTTGTTTGTTGTTTATTCTGGTAAAAGGAGAGGTCAAAAAGCAACTTCTACCTCTCTCTCTTTTTGGCTTAAAAGCATCATCCGATTGGCTTATGAGACTGCCGGACGGCAGCCTCCTGAAAGAATCACAGCTCATTCCACTAGGGCTGTGGCTTCCACATGGGCCTTCAAGAACGAGGCTTCTGTTGATCAGATATGTAAGGCAGCGACTTGGTCTTCACTGCACACTTTTACCAAATTTTACAAATTTGATACTTTTGCTTCTTCTGAGGCTATTTTTGGGAGAAAGGTTTTGCAAGCCGTGGTGCCTTCCATCTAGGTGACCTGATTTGCACCCTCCCATCATCCGTGTCCTAAAGCTTTGGTATTGGTTCCCACAAGTAAGGATGACGCCGTGGACCGGACACACCTATGTTGGAGAAAACAGAATTTATGTTTACCTGATAAATTACTTTCTCCAACGGTGTGTCCGGTCCACGGCCCGCCCTGTTTTTTTAATCAGGTCTGATTATTTATTTTCTCTAGCTACAGTCACCACGATATCATATGATTTCTCCTATGCAAATATTCCTCCTTTACGTCGGTCGAATGACTGGGGAAGGCGGAGCCTAGGAGGGATCATGTGACCAGCTTTGCTGGGCTCTTTGCCATTTCCTGTTGGGGAAGAGAATATCCCACAAGTAAGGATGACGCCGTGGACCGGACACACCGTTGGAGAAAGTAATTTATCAGGTAAACATAAATTCTGTTTTCTCACAGTTACAATAGAAATCAATGCTGTGTAACATGCCCCTTTAAAGGGACAACTTATTTAAAAGTAAAAGCGCGTATACTATACAAATTTGTCAGTAAAACTGGTTCTAGTAAAACCTATCATTGATACTTTTAATGTGCAAGGGGCATATGTACAATGCCTTGCAAAAGTATTCCTCCCTTTACATTTTTCATGTTTTGTTGCCTCGCAACCTAGAAGGATTTGCATCATTTAATTTACAGAACATGCCCACAACTTTGAAGATTTTTTTTTTTATTGTGAAGCAAACAACAAATAGGACAAAATAACAGAAAAATTCAATGTGCATAAGTATTCACCCCCCTAAAGTCAATACTTTGTAGAGCCACCTTTTGCGGCAATCACACCTCCAAGTCGCTTTGGATAAGTCTCTATGAGCTTGCCACATCTTACCACTGGGATTTTTGCCCATTCCTCCTTGCAAAACTGCTCCAGCTCCTTCAGGTTGGATGGTTTGCGCTTGTGAACAGCAATCTTTAAGTGTAACCACAGATTTTCTATTTTAATTGAGGTCTGGGCTTTGACTAGGCCATTCCAACACATTTACATGTTTCCCCTTAAACCACTCAAGTGTTGCTTTAGCAGTGTGTTTGGGGTCATTGTCCTGCTGGAAGGTGAACCTCCGTCCTAGCCTCAAATCACACACAGAGTGGTACAGGGTTTGCTCAAGAATGTCCCTGTATTTAGCACCATCCATCTTTCCCTCAACTCTGACCAGTTTCCCAGTCCCGGCTGCTGAAAAACATGGGTGATTTGATGTGTGTTGGGTTTGCGCCAGACATAGCGTTTTCTTTGATGGCCGAAAAGTTCGATTTTAGTCTCATCAGACCAGAGCACCTTCCTCCATACATTTTGGGAGTCTCCCACATGCCTTTTCACAAACTCAAAACGTGCCATTTTGTTTTTTGTTGAAAGTAATGGCTTTCTTCTGGCCACTCTGCCATAAAGCCCAACTCTATGGAGCGTACGGCTTATTGTCGTCCTATGTACAGATACTCCAGTCTCTGCTGTGGAACTCTGCAGCTCCTCCAGGGTTACCCTAGATCTCTGTGCTGCCTCTCTGATTAATGTCCTCCTTGCCCGGTCCGTGAGTTTTGGTGGGCGGCCGTCTCTTGGCAGGTTTGCTGTTGTGCCATGTTCTTTCCATTTGGTTATGATAGATTTGATGGTGCTCTTGGGGATCATCAAAGATTTGGATATTTTTTTATAACCTAACCCTGACTTGTACTTCTCAACAACATTGTCCCTTACTTGTTTGGAGAGTTCCTTGGTATTCATGGCAGTGTTTGGTTAGTGGTGCCTCTTGCTTAGGTGTCGCAGCCTCTGGGGCCTTTCAAAAAAGGTGTGTAAAGGTGAATACATAAGCACATGCCAATTTTCTGTTTTCTATTTCTAAAAAATAGTTTTAGGTATATATTTTTAGCATTTCACTTCACCAACTTAGACTATTGTGTTCTGATCCATCACACAAAATTCAGATTAATAAAACATTGAACTTAAGGCTGTAATGTAACAAAATAGGTAAAAAGTCAAGGGGGGTGAATACTTTTGCAAGGCATTGTATGTGTACTCTGTATACCATATGCAGAGTTTACATCAGCACTGTTATGATACTCGTCAGGGTGCTTGGGGTATATATTAGCATGATTAGTATGTTCATTGCACAGTAATAGATTTTACTTGACACTGTTACAGCAGAAATGCTTCTAGTCACTGCTTAAATGCACAGATTTATGGTATGTCCCTTAAAACGTATCTCATCAGGAAATGTGAAACATTACAAATATTTAAACTGAGAAACATTTGACTGTTTTTAAAATATGATAAAAAAAATGCTGTCTTCTGATTCTTTATAATTATATTTTATTTGCAAATTAGCACTCTAGCTATGCTTTTAAAATGACCACGATTTATACACTATTTACTACAGATCTGTTTTTTTTCTGGTTTTTTAATGTATTGTGTTCTCTTCAATACCTAACAATAAATTTTTATATGTATTTATTGTATGACGTTTTCCGTAGCTAAAATATATGCTAATTTTTATTTTGTCTCACATTTTGCTATAATGACCTAATTTGTCTTTTACAAAGCCATACACTATATATATATACAGCTCAGTGTTCATACTGCACAGTCAAATAAAAATAATTGAGTTTTTTATTTTTTAACTTATTAGATATGTGGAACTCCCACCTGCTCCCAAGTGACACACATGGGAAATTGCAATATACATTTTTGGTTTAATTCTTTTAGCTAAGATTAGTTCAATTGAAAATAAGTGATGTATTTTTAAAACCTCATATATATAAGCATAAACATCTGTTGTATAAGCCAAAATAATATTGTAACCCCTTCACTAAATGAATATTTTCTGTTATACCTTGTGTTCTTTTTAACTAACCTATTTATAGAAAATGTATGAAACAGAATAATACATGATACATGGCAGAGACATTTTCTTAACAAATATTACCCAAAGGATATCCTAATTGCATGCAAGACATTTTGTTAATTAAATTTGAAATTCTTAGTACATGCTATATATTTTGTCAAGATAAACAAACATTCACATTAGATTTTTAGTCTAATGTGAGTAATTTTGGAGCAGTGCTTGTTAGTAAATATCTGCCTAGTTAATGTACACTTACATGGCAGAAAATATTTTGTATGGGAAATGTCTTTTAAATATCTTTTTTTTTTTTTTTTGTATAATTTTTTTTATAAAACGAAATCAGCAAGTGTACAGATATAAAAAAGACATTTCTCCTACATTGGTGTATCCGGTCCACGGCTTCATCCTTACTTGTGGGATATTCTCTTCCCCTACAGGAAGTGGCAAAGAGAGCACACAGCAGAGCTGTCTATATAGCTCCCCTCAGGCTCCGCCCCCCCCAGTCATTCTCTTTGCCGCTCTGAACAAGTAGTATCTCCACGGGGGTGGTAAAGAGTATGTGGTGTTAGTTGTAGTTTTTTATTTCTTCTATCAAGAGTTTGTTATTTTAAAATAGTGCCGGTTTGTACTATTTACTCTACAGCAGAAAGTGATGAAGATTTCTGTTGAGAGGAGTATGATTTAGCAACAGTAACTAAAATCCATTGCTGTTCCCACGCAGGACTGTTGAAATCAGAGAACATCAGTTGGGGGGAACAGTTTGCAGGCTTAACTGCTTCAGGTATGATCAGGCATTTTTCTAACAAGACCATGTAATGCTAGAAGACTGTCAGAAATTCCCTCTGGGATTGGAAAGCCATTTTTTCTAATAGACTCTGTATAAAATGATGGCTTATATTTAGGGCCCTATGCTGGTTGACACTATTGTGGGCTTTAAAATCGATTGCTTTTTAGCATGTTTTTCACTATAAATAAGCTGTTTTTTCAGACTTTAAAACACTTTTGGGGTTTAATTTCGGCCTGGCACTTATTTGGACACCTAAATCTAGTCAGAAAGGCCCCTCCACTCTAGAATGAAGAGGGAGGAGGCCTAATTTTTAGGCCTCAATTGTGCAGTTGTTTTTGCCTAGGCAATCCATGCAGCTTCATGTGGGGAGTCAAGAGGCATCATAAAAGACTCCATGGAGGCTTATTTCTCCAACATAGGTGTGTCCGGTCCACGGCGTCATCCTTACTTGTGGGATATTCTCTTCCCCAACAGGAAATGGCAAAGAGCCCAGCAAAGCTGGTCACATGATCCCTCCTAGGCTCCGCCTTCCCCAGTCATTCTCTTTGCCGTTGTACAGGCAACATCTCCACGGAGATGGCTTAGAGTTTTTTGGTGTTTAAATGTAGTTTTTATTCTTCAATCAAGAGTTTGTTATTTTAAAATAGTGCTGGTATGTACTATTTACTCTGAAACAGGAAAGAGATGAAGATTTCTGTTTGTAAGAGGAAAATGATTTTAGCAACCGTTACTAAAATCGATGGCTGTTTCCACACAGGACTGTTGAGAGGAATTAACTTCAGTTGGGGGAAACAGTGAGCAGACTTTTGCTG